>NW_023270268.1:31287738-31746933 GCF_011800145.1 Mirounga leonina
GGGGCGCCTGGGTGGCTCAGTCGGTTAAGCGACTGCCTTCGGCTCAGGTCACGATCCTGGAGTCCCGGAATCGAGTCCCGCATCGGGCTCCCTGCTCGGCGGGGGGTCTGCTTCTCCCTCTGACCCTCCCCCCTCTCATGTGCTCTCTCTCTCTCTCATTCTCTCTCTGTCAAATAATAAATAAAATCTTTAAAAAAATAAAACCCCCGGTACCTAACACAGGGAGCCCCTGGTAAGTGCTGGTTGAGTGAAAAACATAAAAAGCCATTTCTGGCACCAAAGTGTTTGGGAATGGCGGGAGAAATAGTCATCCTGAGTGTACGTGGTCTCCCCTTCTTATAGCCAGACCCCTCACGTCAGAGTGGGATAAAGGCTGTGCTTTCCTGGGGGCATTCATTCGTGATAAGAGATCTCATGAAGACAGCCAAATAAAAGTGAATAGAAGACAATGTTAGGAGAAAAAGCATTTTCTGGAACCAGCCTCCAGACCTTTTTAGGAGCCATATATTTCCTACGAGTCACCTGATTGTACTTCACAGAGTCACAACATGATTTGAGGACTGTGATCAGACTTTCTCCCCTGGAACATACAAGCGAACGAGGAGATTCATTCTCGGGAGCCTGTAGAAAATCAAAACCCCACACGGATGCTCCACACAGGGCTCTTTCCGCGTGGGGCCCAGGACATGGGGGCATGCTGGACACCAGTATTTTTCATGATGATGAGGCCCAGGTGGTGGGAGAAGAGCCAGGGGCAAGTGAGGAACACAGGGCAACAGAGGATAAGGGATGGCAAGGAAGGAACGGCCAGAGCAGGCAGCACCAGGAGGAGAGGGGAAATGAAGCGTTTCTGACTCCTCGCACAGCATGGAGGCAGGTAATCTATAAATCTAATTTCAGCCTTACTACCAAACCCTGGAGCAGAGCAACATTAATTGATGTATCTGCTGCTGGGTAAAATTGAAAAGTAGGTCATCAGTGCAGTTCTGCAGGGCTCATCTTCTGGGAAGTAGTATAATTTTAGGATCACCATTCAGAGAAGAAAGGAAAAGAGTTAGTCCTCAATTTGTGCAACTGCCCCCCTCCCCCCACCACTACCAAACTGGTCATGATGGTTTACAATGAGTCTGAGAGGCTGTGGGCATCGGGGATCCAGTGAGCACATTGGACATGGCTTCTCACAGCCCACGTACTGCTCCTCTCCCATTGCAGGATGTAGAATCCTTCACCTTCTGGAAGGATTAGAAGCACCATTATTTTTTAACAGCATGTTTGGTAGGTTCATTATTGTCCATTTTTGAAAATATCTGCACCATGGATTATGTAGCATGAAAATCCATAATTAAACATTTGCTTGTTGGCACTCAAACTTAGGGGATTCAATCTGGTGGCTCTTGTATAGTCTTAAGAACACCCCCTGTAGCCCTCATCAGTGTCCCTCCCGTGCCAGAGCCAAGAAGGTCAACATGCTCTGGAAGGCCTTCCTGCCTAGCTTGGCCTTGCGGTCACTGCTGGTTCATCCACAGATGGTCATAGCTGTAAGACTCTTCGAAGTTACTGAGCAATGTCAAATGTGGACATTTCTTATCAGGGAGGCTCATTCATGGGCTGGAGCTAGATGACCATAACCCAGAGGTCAGGAAGAGAATATCAGACTGGATGCCCCGAGACCTCGGTTCTGCTTAGGGCTCCACTGTGAGTCACCCGGTGGCCTTGAGCAAATCTGTTAACTCAATTTTCCAATCTATAAACTAAAGGCTTTGAGCTGGAGGATCTTGAAAGTTAGGTCTCTTACAGTTAAAAAAAAAAAAAAAATCTATGATTCATTCTCTTCAAACAAATCAAATAAGGGTTTCATTTCCTGAAGTGGATTTGTCAATGAAAGTTGAAATACCTAAATCCTTCCTGCCTAATAAAAGGACCAGCAAGTGGCTTCAGTGAATTTGCTGAAAAGCAATTTCAGCAGAAAGCACTTCAGGAAGGAAAGAAAATTTAAATCACTTCACCCAGGCCTGTATTTTTTCTCTATACGGTGTTTTTACCATGTGATCAGCGTGGAGCCTGACCCTTTTCCAAAGTCACTAGGAAACCTGGGCTTTTTCTGCCTTGTTTATCTTTGGATGCTGGTGTTCCTATCTTTGGAAGTTCTTGGGAAGTTAAACCAATGAACTGAACATAGAACAGTTGAACATGGCAGGGGATCTTCATATGTTTATATCTTTAAGTTTCACCAAAATTATGAACTCAACAGGCACGATCCTGTCTTATCATGATACGTGATTCCTCTGCAGGTTCTAAAGAAAATGTGTTGCCATTGCAAAGTCAGCATATTCTGTGGAAAAGACCCCGGACAGGAGTTAAAAGATTCAAATCAGAGTAGCATATTTGAGGTACTCATGCCCCTACTTTCTTTTTCTCGGACCATGGCAGACATCATTAATCAATCATGTCACTTTTTGCTGCAAAGCTTATACGCAGCCTTCTCCTCCACACATTTGAGGAAGCCGTTACCATCAGAGATGGAACGTCAGTGGAGAAGTAATTTGCTATTCTGGACTTAGATTCTTGTTATAAGTCAAAGCCACACGGAGTGATTTAAGGCTAATCACTTAAACTTTCTGGACTTCCTTTATCTCCTCTGAAAAGCAATAAACTATCCCCTGCCTTGCACAAAGGAGGATCAAAAAGTATTCTGTAAGTGTGACTTGCCATTCAAAAGTCAAGAAATGGAAGAAATCATGTTTGTTCATTAACTGACCTAAATGTCCAGCCTGCATCATTAGGCCCCAATCGTCCACTACTACAGTTGGCGTGTGGACTGTTGGGAAGTCTACTACAGATGCCAACCCGTTGAGCTCAGAATAGACTGAGGACTAGGTTCTCCTATGGTAATGATCCTAGGATGTCTCCCGAACACACCAGGAAGCTGCAGGAACCTACAGTCCTGGCCCCAGGTGTCCTCCATTCCTCTCACCAGGTATCTGAGTACATGGGCGAGCTGGTTTGTGAGACATTATGGCCTGGCTGATAATACCAGCAGTCCTTGCTGCTGTCTTAGTATTCATGGGCACAGAGGCAAGCCCTTTCACATGTATTGTCTCACTTAACCTCGCCAAAATCCTATGAAGAATGGACAGCGTGTTCTCGTGTTACAGATGTGGGAATGACAGCTCTGGAAGTTAAATGACTTGCCCAAGTGCACACAGTCAATGCGTGGCAGAGCCTGGACCCCAGTCTGGGTCTGTCTGTCTCGAAAGCCTGGACTTTTCACCACTTCTTGGCCTTTGCTGAGCCCAGAAACTCTAAGGGTGACTGATCTAAATATTAAAACAAATAAGATAGTAAAGCTGTTCCCATGTAGGCTTAAAGGATTTAAAGTAGAAACAGACATATTGCTGCACACTCCTTCAGCATTTCTTTTCCCAGAGTTGTTTACAGTCACCACAAGTTCCCTCCCAAAAATCTATCTACAAGCCGGCTTCTTTTGGGAGACATTCATTTTTAACCACATTGTTGTCTACACTTACAGAGAGGAAGTAACAAACTGACTTGGAAAAATATGACCCTTGTGACTTGCAGCTGAGATACATTTTCTAATATACAGAAGTTGCACGACAACTTTCTGGGGAGGCAGGTCCCCAGAGACCTGCTTAGAGAAAATGAATGGTGCTAGCAAAAGCCTGGCTAACTTCTTGAGGAGGTGTTGATTGAAGTTCATTAGTGAGAAGGAGGATTCGCATCACTCACGGCACATCCAGCTCTCGCAGATGGGCACCATGTGCTGAACACCAGAGTTTCCAAAAAAGCAGATCTGTACTTCCTTTTGGAGTTGGTTAGAAGAAAATATTGCAGAGAAAGCATTCCAGGCAGGCTGGGAGGGGGTTAAGGTTTGAGTTAGAAACAGTCTGGAACCTGGAGTGTGTCGATCCCAGTGTGTTTGGGGCTTCTCCTCTGGCGGGTGTCTCAGGAAGGAGTGGAGGGAGGTCACTTGGCTCACTCTAATTGATCAAGGGGCAGAACCCTGGGACACAGACCCAGGCTTGCAATCTTGCATGAGGAAGTCTTCAACGTTCATACTATCATGGTTAGACTTTTTGATTGGTGGGGTTTTCTCCAATAAACAGGGTATCTTTGCAATAGCTGTTTCATTTTTCCTTATTGATTGTTGCATAGAAAATGCTTTTGTAGAAGCACATGCATAAATGATGTGCCTCACACTTATTTAAGTGAGGTAGTGCATATGAGCGCATTGTGTATCACCTCACAGGCACTCAATAAATGGGAGCTGTGCCCACTGTTTATGGTTTCTGTGTTTCGCCTGAGGGCACTGGGGAGTGGCTGCCTTGCCCAGTGTCCAGCAGTAACTGGACCTGACCCAGGGTGTTCTGCCTCCTCCCACCTCTCCCCCAGTCAAAGCATCTCAGTGCCTGGGCCATGCTCTACTTACAGAATACAACTTACAGCCCTTTGGGAGAGCAACTGGGGCTGTACTAGAAGAGAAAATGTGTTGTTGGCAATGTAGCACATGGTCCACTGATTTAACCAATGGGTGCAGAAACCAAGAGTCAGGGGCTCTGGGGAGGCAAGAGGAAGGCTGATTCATTCACCGAGGTGTGTCATCGAACCACGAAGCAGAGCATTCCCCCAGGAAATGGTGAGCCCACCGATGATGGGAGAGGGGCAGCAGTGCAGGTGGGCCTGAGGAGGAGAAGCCCCAGCTCCCATTCTCTAAGAGGGTCCACATGCCAGACACTGTGTCTGTGCTTCTCCTGCCACTGACCCCTTTGAGCTGGGTGTGGTTATCCCAATGTCAAGGTTAACAGCCCTGGGAGGACCCAAGGAAGACACCTGAAGCATTTAATTGGAAACAGGGAGAGATGTAGCAGTCATAAGTTGAGCATATATTTATTGTGCTTTTTCTATTTACATTAAAGTTCTTAGCCCTAGGAGTACTGTGGTGCCCACAAGAAAGAGGGTCTTGTCTTCAAAGAGCTTAGAGTCAAGCGGCGGAGACAGATGGACAGGTGTGTGCATGTGGGCACACGCGCGCACATACACACACACACACACACACCCCTAAAACTTGTGATGTATGCTGAGAAGAAAAATAAGAACATGCACTGGGGCACCTGGGTGGCTCAGTCGGTTAAGCGTCCAACTCTTGATTTTGGCTCAGGTCATGATCTCAGAGTCGTGAGATCGAGCCCCGTGTCTGGCTCTGTGCTCAGCAGGGAGTCTGCTTGAGATTCTCTCTCTCTCCCTTCTCCCTCTGCCCCTCTGCCCCTCAAAGAGATAAATCTTAAAAAAAATAAGAGCAGGCACTAAAGACAGTAAGATAGAAAGTGTGTGCTAGTTATATTTGGAGCAGGAGAGTAGTTGTGGAGACGCTGTCTCCGAAGAAGGGACACTTACAGGGAGATCTGAGGGCAGGTAGGTGTTGATTGTGGGGAAGAGCAGCAGGGATGGCATGTGTAGGGGCCCTAAGGCAGGAAGAGCTTGGCTTAGGAACTGACTGAGCGGTCACTATGGCTGGCAGGTGAGGCAGGGGCTCATCTCCCGGGGTCCCATGGGCCATGCTAAGGAGTTTGGAGCTTTTCCTTAATGCAATGGGAAGCTGTTATAGAGCTCAAAGCCTGGGAGTGGCATGGCCTGATTTTTGTTTTCCAAAGATGGCTCTAGCTACTGTGTAGAGAATGGATGGCGGGGGCAGGTGTGGGGAAGCTGTTACAGGTGATGGATGACAGTGACTTGGTTAGAATGGAGGCAGTGAGGATGGACAGGCGTGGATGGCTTTGAGATGTAATTTGGAGATGGAATTGACAGGGCTTGGCAAGGAGGAGAGAGCAGAGTGTTCAAGGAGAGGGATGAGGGTGGGAGTGGGAGGGAGGGAGGGAAGGAGAAGGGCACAGTGAGCAGCATGGCCGGTCACTGACAGACGCTGACAAGCGGCAGGGCCACGGCACCTCGGCTTCTGCTTAACCACTGAAGCCCATCTTGATCCCAATGCCCTTTGTGTCTTGTTACAGCAAAATGACGGACAGTTCACGGTGATCCAGCTGGTGGGGATGCTCAGGGGTATTGCCGCGGGCATGAAGTACCTGGCCGAGATGAACTATGTGCATCGGGACCTGGCTGCTAGGAACATCCTGGTCAACAGTAACCTGGTGTGCAAGGTGTCTGACTTTGGCCTTTCCCGCTACCTCCAGGATGACACCTCAGACCCGACCTACACCAGTTCCTTGGTGAGTCCTTCCTGGTATTCTCAGGTAAAAGTGTGGCATGAATAAGAAGTGGCTGCACATGGCTGGGCTAGGGACCCATGGCAGGCAGGACACACTGGGAAGGGTTGGGACCTGAACTTATCTCTCCACTGGGGGAAGAGGCTGCCAGATGGAGAAATAACAGCAGCTGGTTGTGAGGCAAGCATTTGGGCATAGGCTGTAAGGAAGAGTCAGGGTGTCTGCTCTGAAGCCCTGGTGTTCCTTGGTCAATGAGAAGAGAACATTCTGGAATAGGTGATCTGGGGGAATCCAGGTAGTTGGATGGTGGCATCAGAGATGTCCATCAGCTGAAGTAGGCGCTGGGGGGTTAGGTTCTGTGTCACCGGGCAGACCCTTGGTGCCCTTCTCCCACCCTAGTGCTTCCTGACAGTTTGAAGACAGACATCTACATGATGAGTCCTCTTACATTTGCGTTTACTGCCCAGCTTCCCCCTCCACAGTCCAAGCAGCTCCAATCACCTATGGCCAGCGCCTAGTTCACACAGTTCCAGTCAGAACTATAACAGGTCCAAAGCCGAGCTCCTGGTTTACTCCATTTTCCTCCCCAATCTCTGCATCTCCCTGGTTGCACCAACTCAACTCATGACTAAAATCTGAGAATCAGCCTTGATTGCTCTCACCTCACCATCCATGCCTAATCCCTCAGCAACTCCCATAGGTTCAAATAAAATCTGCCCCTTTCTTTCCTTCTCTACAGTCCCCACCCTATTCCAAAGCACCGTTCTCTTTTACCTGGTCCCTTCTAGTAGCTTCCTAACTGGTCTCCCTGGTTTCCTCTTGTCTCTTTATGTCCACTCCCAGTATATTTTTTTAAAAATATAAACAATACAGAGAAGTAAAGGGAGAAAAGGTAACCAAGAAACCACAACTGCCCTGAAACAGGGGTCAGTAAGCTTTTCCTTAAAGGCCAGATAGTGTTTTAGGCTTTGTTGGCCAAGAGGTAAGACAAAGGATATTATGTAGATAAATATGTAACCATTTAAACTGTAATCTTTTAAAAAGGTATAAATACCATTCTTAGCTCATGGGCTACAAAAATCCAGGTGACCAGACCATAGTTTACCAACCCCTGTCCTGAAGCACCAATTTTAATAATTAGGTGTGTCTCTTATCATACTTTTCTCATTGTTCAAAATGTGAAAACTTTTATTTTGTAAAAATGGGATCATACTAAGCTCATTATATTGTCCTGCGTGTGTGATGGGCATTCTTCCTGCCCAGCCGCTTTTCTAAAAGTTTGTGAACATTTACACTCCACCAGGAATGTATGGTGCCCATCTTCTGACATCCCTACCATCAGTGAAGGTGATCGATCTTTAAAAATTTGCCAATCCAAAGATGAAAAATGATACTTCATTGTGTTTAAGTCTGAGTTTTCAACTGAGTGCTAGAGATACTACCTTACAGTCTTTTCACACAGTTACTGGGATGCATGTTTTCTCTTCTGTTAATTATCTGTACATGTCTTTACCTATTTTTCTATTGGGTCATTTGCTGGTTTCTTAGAAATTTATAGGAAGTCTTTGGGCGCCTGGGTGGCTCAGTTGGTTAAGCGACTGCCTTCGGCTCAGGTCATGATCCTGGAGTCCCTGGATCGAGTCCCGCATCAGGCTCCCTGCTTGGCAGGGAGCCTGCTTCTGCCTCTGACCCTCCCCCCTTCCATGTGCTCTCTCTCTCTCATTCTCTCTGTCTCAAATAAATAAATAAAATCTTTAAAAAAAAAAAGAAATTTATAGGAAGTCTTTTTATATTAGGGATGTTAACCCTTTGTCTCCGCATATGATTCAATTAGTTATCCTTCCTCCCATCTGTTGTTCTTTTGCTATTGTTGATGATATCTTTTGGCTTCCAAAAGTGGTTAATATTCATATAGTCAATAATATGCATCTTTTCTCTCTATGTCTTCTTGGGTTTTCTCGTTTATTTAAAATTTTCTCTTCACTCCAAGCTTATAAAGTGCTTTTTAAAGTTTTCTGTACTCTCTTACTGGGGGTTTTGTTCTATTATTTAAATGTTAAGTACACCTGAAATTTATTTATTTTTCCCAAGATTTTATTTTGGAAAAATTTCAAGCATACAGAGAGCTTGATAGAATTTACAGAGGATAGCCATCGACCCACCATCTAGGTTTTTAGAATTAATATCTTGCTCTGTCTGATTTATTATATAACTATTCACCTGATCTTTCCCTCTGCCCATTCTTCACTCCATCCTGTTTTGTTGATGCATTTCCAGATTTCATGCTCCTTTTGGCCATCTTTATGTCTGTCTTCTTTGGAAAAATGTCTATTCAGATCATTTGCCCATTTTTTAAATTAGGTTGTTTGTTGTTGTTATTGAGTTACATGAGTTCTTTATATATTTTAGCTATTAACCCCTTATTGGATATATGATTTGCAAATATCTTCTCCCATTCAGTAACCTGCTTTTTCATTTTGTTGTTGGTGTCTTTTGCTGTGTAGAGGCTTTTTAGTTTGATGTGGTCCCATTTGTTTATATCCGTTTTTGTGTCCCTTGCCTTTGATGCCAGGTGCAATACAAAACATTCCTAAGATTAATGTTAAGGAGCTTACTGCCGGTTTTCTTCTAGGAGTTCTATAGTTCTAGGTCTTACATTCAAGTCTTTAATCCATTTTGAGTGGATTTTTATATATGGTATAAGATAATGGTTCAACTTCATTCTTTTGCATATAGCTGTCCAGTTTTCCCAACACGCTTTATTGAAGAGACTGTCCTTTCCTCACTGTATATTCTTTGCTCCTTTGTTATAAATTACTTACCAGATAGGCATGAGTTTATTTCTGGGCTGTCTCTTCTGGCCCTGTTTTTATGCTTTTTATGCCAGTACCACACTGTTTTGATTACTCTAGCTTTGCAGTGTAGTTGGAAATCAAAGACTATGATATTTCAGGTTTTGTTCTTTTTTCCTCAAGATTGTTTTAGCTATTTGAGGTTTTGTGTGTGTGTGTGTGTGTGTGTGTGGTTCTATGTAAATTTTAGAATAATTTGTTCTAGTTCTGTAAAAAATGCCATTGGAATTTTGATAAGGACTACACTGAATCTGCAGATTGTTTTGGGTTGTGTGGGCATTTTAACAATATTAATTCTTTTGATCTATGAGCATGGAATAACTTCCCATTTATTTCTGTCTTCTTCCATTTCTTCATCAATCTCTTATAGTTTTCAGTGTACAGGTCTTTCACCTCCTTGGTTAAATTTATTCCTAAGTATTTTAGTCTTTTTGATGTGATTGCAAATGGGATTGATAGTTTGTTATTAGTGTATAAAAATGCAAGATATTTTTGTACATTAATTTTGTATCTTACAACTTTACTGAATTCATTTATTAGTTCTAACAGCTTTTTGGTGGAACATTTAGGGTTTTCTATATAAAGTATCATGTCATCTGCAAATACAGTTTTACTTCTTCCTTTCCAATTTGGATGCCTCTTATTTCTTTTTCTTGCCTAATTCCCCTGGCTAGGACTTCCAATACTATGTTGAATAAAAATGAAGAGACTGGGCATCCTTGTCTTATTCCTGATCATAGAAGAAAAGCTTTCACCTTTTCACCACTGGGTATGATATTAGCCATATGCTTGTCATATATGGCCTTTATTATGATGAGGTACATTTCCTCTATACCCACTTTATTGAGAGTTTTCATCATAAATGGATATTGACTTTTGTCAAATGCTTTCTCTGTATCTACTGAGATGATCATATGATTTTATCTTTCATTTTGTTAATGCTATGTATGACGTTGATTGACCTGTAGATGTTGAACCATCCTTGCATCTCTGGAATAAATCCCACTTGATCATATTGTATGATTCTTTCAGTGTATTACTGAATTTAGTTTGCTAATATCTTGTTGAGGATTTTTGCATCAAAATTCATTGGGAAGGGGTGCCTGGGTAGCTCAGTTGGTTAAGCATCTGCCTTCAGCTCAGGTCATGATCCCAGGGTCCTGGGATCAAACCCCACATCAGGCTTTCTGTTCAGTGGGACCTCTCCCTCTGCCTGCCACTCTGCCTACTTGTTCTTTCTCTATATCTGTCAAATAAACAAATAAAATATTTAATAAAAAAATCATCAGGAATATTGGCTTGTAATTTTCTTTTTTTTTTTTTTTTATGGTATCATTGTCTGGTTTTTGTACAAGTGTAATGCCAGCCTCACAAAACGAGCTCAGAAGTGTTCCCTGCAATTTTTTGAAAGAGTTTGAGAAGGATAGGTATTACATCTTCTTTGAATGGTTGGTAGAATTCACCAGTGAAACCATCTAGTCCAGCACTTATATTTGTTAGGAAGTTTTTTGATTACTGTTACAATCTCCTTACTAGTAATCAGTCTATTCAGATTTTCTGTTTCTTTATGATTCAGTCTTAGATGGTAGAGTATTTATTTTTTCTAGGTTATCCAATTTGTTGGTGTATAATTATTCATAGCACCTTCTTATGACTTTTTGTTTTCTGAGGTATGAATTATAACTTCTCCTCTTCTATTTATGATTTAATAAATCTCTCTTTTTTTCTTGGTGAGTCTAGCAAAAGATTTGTCAATTTTACTTATTTTTTCAAAGAATCAGCTCTTAGTTTCATTGATATTTTCTATCATCTTTTCAATCTCTATTTCATTTCTTTATGCTCTGATCTTTATTATTTCCTTCCTTCTGCTAGCTGTGGGTTTCATTGGTTCTTCTTTTTCTATTTCCTTTAGGTGTAATGTTAAATTGTTATTTGAGATTTCTCTTGTTTCTTAACTTAGGCCTGCATTGCTCTGAACTTCCCTCTTAGAACCACTTTTGCTGCATCTCAGAGATTTTGGTAAGAAATGAATAAGTCTTAAGTATACATCTATAGAGTTTTAATGAATGCATACAACTGTGTAACCCAAACTCCTGTCAAGATACAAAACATTGCCATCACACTGGGAAGTTCCCTCGTAACCCTCCCCATTCTGTTCTCACCCCTACCCACACCCACAGGCAACCACTGTTCTGATTCTTTTTTCAACCATAGATTTGTGTTGCCTGTTCTAGAACTTCACATAAGTGGCATCAGACAGCACATGCCCTTTGTGTCTGGCTGCAATCTGTGAGATTCATTCGCATTGCTGTGTGCAGCAACAGTTTGTTTCTATTCATTGTAGTAGTTCATTATTTATATGTCTAGTCTTTTGTTGACAGACACAAGGGCTAGTCTCAAACTTGTTTTTGAATATGTACTAAGATATATATTTTTACCCTGTTTTCATACAGGTGAATAGATAATTATGCCAATACCACGTATGAAATATATTGTCCATATTTTATTGAATCGCTTATCATCCTTGTCATATGTTAAGTTGCATATATGAACTACGTGTTTTTTTTTTTAATTTAAATTCAATTAGCCAACATATAGTACATCATTAGTTTCAGATGTAGAGTTCAGTTATTCATCAGTTACACGAGCATTGGGTGAACTATGTTTTGATTCTCAATTCTGTTCCATCGATCTATTTCTTTATTCTATGCCCAACCATATTATTCTGATTGTGATAACTTTAGTGCAAGTTTTACTATCCGTATTGTTCTGATTATAATAACTTCAGCAAAAGTTTTACTGTTTGAACAAAGTAAGTTATCCTTCATTCTTCCTTAAAAAAAATCTTTGTTGGCTGTTCTCAAATATATTTTCTTTCATGTGTAATTTAAAATCACTTTTCCCAATTCTAAAACATGCACACATACACGTACACTCACATTTGGAGTTTGAATGAAACTTTATTCTACTTTTGAAAGGACTGACATTTTAATGACTGTGAATCACCTAAATAATGTGAATCAAACATTTGTATATGCCTTATATTAAACGTGTTTTAGGTAAAGGATTCCCCATCTGATTTTCTTGTATACATTAGTTAGATCATTTGTTGTGGTTTTTGTTTTTCTTCTAAATGATGAAGCTTACCAACTCCAAGAGCTAAGAGCTCTCAGGATTCTTCACAGTCATTATGTTCATCTGCCTCTCTCTATATATCATTATTTCTCTAGGCTTTGCTTTTTATCCAAAATAGAAACAAATAACATGTTTGCTGATCAAACAATTTGTGTTTCTAGAAGTACAAAGAATTTATTCACATGAAAAGCATTCAGCATCTACTATGTGCTAATACTGCTCACAGGCTAGGGACACAATCATGATCAAAAAGAGACATTGTTACTACTCTCACATCACTCACAGGTTAATGAGGAAAGGAGACTTTAGTCAGACACATACACAAATAAGTGCATAATTATCAGTTGAGATAAGAGCTATTAAGTTCTGGGAGAACATGAATAAAACAATAAATAACAATATAATCTGACCATATCTAGCGGAATTAAGGAGGGCTTCCAGAAGAGGAGATGGTGCTCCAGCAGAGATTTGAAGCGTAAGTCATCCAAATGAAAGGAGTAGTTTAGAACACTGAGAGATACAAATAACACATACAAAGACCCTGTGGCAAGAGAGAAAATGGAACATTAGAGGACCCCTATGCCTGGAATTTGGAAAAAGAGGAAGAGAGTGGGCAAGGAGGTCAGCAGCAGCCTCTTGGACACTTGTGATGGAATTTAGGGCCTTAGAGCAATGGGAAGTCATTCCAGGGCTGTGTGTGTATATGTGTGTGTATACATAGATGGATACACATGACCCAAAGGTGATGAATTTGCATTTAAAAAAAAATAACCTGGCTTTTCTCTTGCCTTTCCTTTCCAGTCTCTTCTCTTCCCTTCTTTCAAAACAAAATAAAACAAAATGCTTTGTTGGCTTTCTTCTTTTAATCTTTCAACAAAAAGCCACGTGTCCGGCCCAATGAAGGTAGATGTCTTGAACAAGGGAGGCATTCCTAGCAGGTACCTAGACCCACCTGCAAGGGAGCCAGCAGCCCAGCAAGGTTGGGAAATTAGCTATTTACAGAGAGGTTGAGAAATAAATTGGAGATAATGGGAGCTATTGGAAAAGGAGGTACAAATGTGGAAAACATCAAAACTAGAATGAATCATGTGGTGTGGAATTGGAATTGAGGGCATTGGTGTGAACTTGGGGTTTTTAATATATAAAGAGGAAGAGAAAAAAATGCAGGCTGAGAGTGCCTCAAAGCAATGACACCACGTACAATATAATTACCTATATGTAGAACTTGCAAAATTGTTGCACAGGTTCCTGAGGCTCTATTCATTATTTTCCCCAATCTTTCCTCTCTATTCCTTATAACTATCTTTAAGTTCATTGATTCTTTCCTTTGCCATCTCCATTTTGCTAAAAGAAAGTTCCTCTAGTGATTTTTTTCTGGTATTGCCTTTTTTAGCCTTACGATTTCTTATTAATCTTTCTTTTATAATTTCCAGGTCTCAATTGAGGTGTTTTATCTTTTTATGCATCATAAGCATATTTTTCTTTACCTCACTGAGCATAGCTATAATAGCTGCTTTAAAGCTGAGGTCATCCTTAGGTTGGCATGTTTCTTTCCCATGAAAATGGGTCACATTTCCCTGGCTTTCTGTATGTCTAGTGGTTTTGGATTAAGTACATTATGAATGTTATGACGTAAAGCCTCTAGGTGCTGTTATATTGATCCAAAGGGTATTGATGCTTCTGATTTAAGAGGAAGTTAACTCAGTGAGACTCGACCTGCAAACTATCATGTCTGCAGCGGGAAACAGCTCAGATTTCAGTTCCTGTGGTTTTCAGTCTGTCTCATACAGGCATGATTCAGGGGTCAGCCAGAGAGCCAGGAAAAGTTCATATCCAGAATTTGGGATTCTCTCTTCCTGGCTTTCTTATTTCCAGGGAGTCCCCCACAGCCCCCAACTCTCCAACCACCCTGATTATCCTGGGCTCCTTCCCTTGGTTCCTCCAGTCAAAAAGGAGGTGGGATTTTCAACTGGAGTTTTAGCCACAGGGCAGACAGTCCTCATAGCAAAATTGCAAAAGGTGAAACTCGTCTTTTGCTGTTCAGCTGCTGGAATGCCCAGATAGTTTTCCTTTATATTTTTCCTCTTACTTCCCTTTCTTGTCTCTTCTATTTTGTTGTTACTCGCTGGAGAGTCTGGTTGTTGGAAGT
Organism: Mirounga leonina; assembly: GCF_011800145.1. Taxonomy (NCBI): domain Eukaryota; kingdom Metazoa; phylum Chordata; class Mammalia; order Carnivora; family Phocidae; genus Mirounga; species Mirounga leonina. The sequence goes on from NW_023270268.1 coordinate 31,302,114, forward strand.
ATAAACCCCCCACACCAAGAGTGGAACCTTCTGCTTGTTACTCTGAATCAGCAATACTGTAAAATAGTCCTTAAGACCTCTGTATTCCATCTTAATTCCCCTATTTCATGCAGTTCTTTCAAGACCTTTTTAACATCATCATCTTCTAATACATCTTGTTTTACTCTATAAGTGAAGACCTCATTAATAGCTATTAAAGTTTTCTAGTTTTCCCTACATGGCCCTCAGCTTTCATCTCTCATTCTGTCTTAATTCTCCACCATACTTTTCCCCAGGTCTTCCTTCTCTAAATTGCTATTTCTAGCCCCAGGATCATTTCCTTCCCACCAGGCTCCTAGAATAATGAACAGATAGAATTTGTTCCTTTGTGCTTTCTTACAGTTGGAATAAACCCACTAAACTAAGGAGTTCTGAGTTACTGCTGGTAACATTCCCACCCTTTAAGAGGAAGAGATACGTGAGCTGGGCTGGGCTCTAATACTTGCATGGCTTACAGAACATTTCTGAATCCTGGAATGGGTGTTCACATTCACATCCTCATGTGTCTTGGTTTTCCCGGGTAGCCATAACCAAGTACCGTGGTCTAGGGGACTTGAACCACAGACCCTTATTTCTCATAGTTCTTCTGGAGCCTGGACAGTCCAAAATCAAGGCTCTGGCAGATTTGATTCCTGGTGAGAGTCCTCTTACTGGCTTGCAGATGGTCACTTTCTCCCTGTATGGCAGAAAGAGCAAGAACTCTGGTCTCCTCTTCTTCCCCTGAGGACACTGATTTCATCATAGGAATCCTGCCCCTGTGACCTCATCTAAACCTAATAACCTGGGTGCCTGGGTGGCTCAGTCGTTAAGCGTCTGCCTTCAGCTCAGGTCATGGTCCCAGGGTCCTGGGGTTGAGTCCCACATCGGGCTCCCTGCTCTGCGGGGAGCCTGCTTCTCCCTCTCCCGCTCCCCTTGCTTGTGTTCCCTCTCTCACTGTGTCTCTCTCTGTCAAATAAATAAATAAAATCTTTTTTAAAAATAAATAAATAAACCTAATAACATCTCCAAGGCCCTACCTCCAAATACCATCACATCGGGGGCGGGGGTAGGGCTTCAGCACATACATTTTGGGAGGACACGAACCTGCAGTCCAGAACACCATGCTTGAGTTACAGACTAGTTCTCAAGGTTTGACTTCCGAGGTCACATTACTGGTCCTGTCCTCTGTTACCAAAAGGAAAAAAAGTACACACATACCAGGAAAGGTGCCACATCTTTGATTAACTCTTTGCATTGGGGGCTCCCGTGCACACTCACAAACTCGATCTTCACCCTTTCTCTCACGTTGGTGGACAGAGTCCCAACAGGATCCCACAGATCTTCTCTGCATGGTGGCTTTTTGGTTAAGTCAAAAGCTATACTCCAGCAGGGCTCACTTTCTCTTCTCATCAGGAGGAAGAGGCCCCATCCAGTCCCATTGTGAGCAAAATCTTCCCTTCTTGGTATTCAGCCAGGTTCCTTCTGCCAAAGTAGTGTCAACTCTCCCATCCTTCAGAGCCCCAGGCTGTCTCTCTGAGAAGTCTCCAGCCTTGCACTGTGCCTTCCCTTGGTCCCGCTCCCTGCAGGCCTCCCTGTTTCATCATAAACTGCGCTCTGTCTTCAAGGTGCCTCTGATCTCCCTCAGCCCCTTCCCCTTTGCTCCTCCTGAAGCTCCTTCCTCTTGTCTCAGGCCCGGGCTCCTCCCACACCCTGTGTTTCTGCAGCTTCTGATGCTTTCTGCCTTCCAAGCCCGCCAGTACCCCCTTCTCCTTGTTTTCTCTCTTCTAATGTCTGCTGGCATTCTCTGCCCCCTCTGCCTCCTCTGTGAACCTCAAACAGAGCTCTTCCTTGGGCATCTGCCCCTCCTGGCAGGAGGCAGAATCCATCTTCCCAGATGATTTGGCAGCTGCACCTTTGTCCTTCCATGATGGTTGTCCCCTTACCAGATCTTTCTAACCTGCTGTGCTGTCTGTTGTGCCCCTCCTTTTTCACATTGACTGCCTGGACTGGCTCAGGGACAACCGGGTGGTTGCATTTCCTCTAGAATCTCCAGCACTGCTCTGGGCACTGGGCTTGGAGGGCCCATCCTTGCCATGGGACAAGGCACAACCTCTCCTGGAGGGCAATCCCTGTGAGCACCCGGCCCCACAGCTCATCCTGAACCTGTTGGGGAAGATCAGTCCTGCCCCTCATGTGCTCTGCAGAGGCCCCTGGTCCCTTGTGATGAATTTCGATTATCCCAGGTCATGATGGAGACAGGACCTTGTCTCCTCCTCCCCCATTATTCCCATGAATTACTCTCTAGGCTGCAGCCTCCATCCTCCCTGTGTTTCTGGGGGACAACATCTGTACCAACCACAATTGGTTCTGTGCTGAAATCTGTAGGGCCTTTGCTTTCACAGAAAATTTTACCTTTATTCCATGATTTTATGCTGCCCATTTGAGCCCTACTTTTAGCAATGTCAGCTGGGAAAGGGGCAAAAAGACACTCTCTAGAAATTTCTTGCTCTCTGGCATGGCAGAATAGTTCTTGGACATGATAAGAAGAATGCAGGACCTGCATTCAAACTGTGCTCTGTAAATTTGGCCTTGGGTCTCCTCATGCATCAAATGGGACGTGTGAGAATTTGTGAGATTTGTAAGAACCCATGTGGTAAACCGGAAACAACCCCCAGTTCAGGTCCTGCCTTGATCACAGCTTATGTGACCCTTGTGGGTGCTGCCATGAGTGCTTTCCATGCTCTCAGCACACAGACCCCATGGAAGACACACACAGAGGGACATTCTCAAGGATAACTGGTAAAAAAAAAAAGTCCTCTAACTGTCCCTATTCTTAGTCACTCCAAAACAGAAAACAATAAAGCAAAGAGCCTCCAGAATCCCAGGAAAAGATGATATTCACAAAAGACAATTAAGGGCCCTTGGGATAGGATCACCATGGAAGGATTTTGAAGAAAACTTCTCAGGAGAGAGCAGGAGGAAAGGCAGCTGAGTTACTCCATTCCTTGCCACGGCAGTGTCCACACCTCACTGTGCACCAGAACCCTCGGAGGGCTTGTGAAAGCACGGATTTCCGGACCCCACCTCCAGGGTTTTGGATCTGTAGGTCTGAGGTAGGACCCAAGAAGTGCATGCACACAAACCCAGATAATGCTGATACCACTACTCTGGTACTGAGCTTGGAGAACCACTGCACTGAGGCTATTTTAGGGAGCATACATTTACTTCACATACTTGCATTGCAAAAAATGTCAATTATTTTTCAAAAAGCAAAGCAAGTCTGACAGAGTCCTCATCTTGTCAGACTGGAAAAGGGTATGTATTTTCCATCATCTTGGAACTCTTCCTCCCTCCCCAACCCCAGGGGAATGTGAAGGCCCTGGGGCCACATATAGACACCGTGTCTCTGCATAGTCTGGAGCCCCTGTTTCTCTGGCCCAGTTTCACCTTTGTCTGAGGAGGCAGGGAAGGCACAGTCCCGGCAGAGGTCCCCACCACAGAGCCCCACACCAACACCTGCTTCCAGGGCTCGAGACCCTCGCTCCGATCCTGCCACTTGGCTCCCCTAATAACCCAATTCCCAGAGCCTGAACTCCTCTCCCATCTGTCCACTGCTTTGGAAGAAACACAAAACAAAACAAAAGATATTAAATCAGCCCTGGAGATCCTGCAGTTGGTATTAAAGCATTGGAGTCAGATCTATGATTACGCTCAGTCTGGAGAGTCTTCCGTTCCATAGACTAAAAATCATATAAATTACCAGCTCAGTCATACTCATTGTCACGGTCATCAGTGACATGGCTGCCCACAAAATGGGGTTGAACCCAGAGAGGGTTTTCTTGCATTGTGTTTGTTTGGCCCCTATCTTTTATAAGTAAATAGTGCTTAAGGAAGGCAGGTAGTTCAGGGTGCCTGAGGGGTCACCCAAGTCTGGGATGGAGCGTTCTTATCCCTCTAGAGAACTGGCTTGGGAGTCTTTCAAAGGGGAAATCCACAGAGAAAAGATGGAGAGGATCAAAGCCTCGGCCTCATGCCAGGCTCTGAGCCCGACGTGCTCAGAAGTGGTGCCGTGAACAGTCTGAGCCCCCTTCTCTTTAACATAGGCCAGAGGAGTGGTGGGCCCGCCTCACTTCCCTGAAACAGCAGGGGACGGAGGGCAGAGCTGGGAGCACAGACATCTCCCTGTCCAGGCTGCCGAGACTTGCTGCTCCACCAGGGGCCAGCAATGCCATTCACAGCCCTCCTGGGGGGCAGACTGGCTAGGTGACTCTGTGGTGAGGGTAGGAAGACTCTCTGAATTTTCCTAAAGCCTGTGATGAGCGGCTCTCATCAGCAACACCCAGGGAAGGCACACGTGCATGCGCACACACACGCATCCACTCACACGTAGGTAGTACAGTATACACATAGAGATGCGCAAAAACACAGCCAGAGACACACAGAGAAATGCACACATACACACAAACCCTGGACTCCCCAGAGGCAGACACCTGCAGACCCAAACCTACGCTGGTGCAGGGTGATAGATAGCTGGGCGTGTTCCTTTCGTTACCGCTGAGGAGTGGGTTCAATGCTATAGTACTGTTCTAGATTGGTTTTTTCTTACAATGTACCTAATACTTAAAAGATGCAAAGAAAGCAGAAAATTGTCTTGAAGATAATCCTTCCTGCAGGGCTTCTGGAGAAAGCCCCTTTGTCTGCACTTGGCAGCACCAACTTGAAGAAGGTGCTACTAAGTAGGTGTCCGTCTGTCTGACAGGTTTTGGCACAGGCTGGGAGCTTTGACCTTCTGAAAGAGGCAGGTTTGTTGGCTCTCCGTCCGGTGACCCCAGATCCAGCTCTGCTTTCCCCCACAGTTCCTGGCGGTTTTTACATTTAAATCATGCTTCTCCTTCCTGTCTGATTCAAGGCTCCCTCACGAGGCCATTTTCAAATTATGATTCCTCGCTCTTCTTTCAATCATCGAGCTTGGGTAACAGGCTATCTCTTGGGTGGATGGAAAGTGGAGAGGACTGAAGATGAGCAAGGAGAGGAGGGGAGACCCTTTAATTGCAGCCAGAATAAAACCGAGTCCTGGTCCCCTGGAAATTCTTCTGTAGCATTAATTATGCTGAAGGAGGAATCATTCAAATGCCACACTCTACCCCATGCTCTGTAGCTCCGATCATTCTTCTTCCGGCAGTCCTGCCTCCTCCTTCCTCTGATAACTCTCCCGGGTCACTTTGTCACCAGATGCTCAGTTAGGGATATCAGGCCCTGACTGAAATGCCCTTTTGAAAAAGACTCAGCATAATTATTATTAGTAAGACCAGTATATTATTAGCACCAGTGAGCTCGGGATGGGATTTCAGAGCCCCTGGGGGCTGGAATGAGGCATGAGTCAGGTTTGCATGAGTCAAAGCAAAGCGCATCTCTCTGCTTTGGGCCCAGTGTGCTGGACCAGGCAGGCCGAGCCCTCCTCCCTCTGTGCCTGTCATCATGCCTGTCCTCACAGAGGAGGGGCCGGCCACCTGGGTGTGGGCCCATGCAATGCGTCTACTAGCTGTTCTCCCAGCCACCACATTTTTGTGAAGCACTTAGTATGTGCAAAGCACACAGCTAGCCACTCAGACGGTTCCTGAGCTCCTTGCATTTCCTTTCTGGCAAAAAAGAAAAAAAGATGGGCATGAAACAATTAATTAAGCAATTAGCTTTGTAATTATAATTACATACTGTGGGGAAGAATATATCAAGTATGTATCACTGGACCCCGAGGAAGTAACCCCTGGGCTGAAACCCAAGAATAAAGAGGAGAGAATTTGGCGAACAGTATGGCCAGTGCCTCATAGGGACTGTCTCATGGGGACTGTCCCCAAGCTGGACACAGCAAGGACAGAGTGTGGAGAGGAGGCTGTCGGCTGAGATTGTGCTCAAGCACAGAGCTGGGAGAAGCAGCTCTCCTGTAGGAATAGCCACGGGGTGTTGGGGGAAATGGCAAGCCGGGCCGCCCAGGTGGGCCCACAGTAGCTTTGATCCAACCTGTGAACTCTGGGGTTCTAGGAAAAGAGGAAGAGCCAGAAACAAGACCCCAGACACCAGTCTTCAGGGACTGCAGGATTGAACTGTGAGGGTGCCTGGTGAGAAGCACTCCCAGCAGAGGGTAGCGAGCCAGGTTTCACCTTCTTGACAGAGGTTTCAGTGAGAGTCAGTCAAGAAGTCAATGAGCCAATCCATCAGGGATCATTGATTTCTGGCAAGAGGCAAGGACCTCTCCTAGAGAAGGAAATAAACTTTACTTATTTTTAATATGTTGATTGGCAGTAGTGTCTGTAAATCATTCACTAAGATGTAGGCTTATTTTCCCCATTCAGTGCTTAGTAAATAAAAGTGTGGAGCAATAAGCTTAGGGGACAGAGCTGGCTTTCAGCTGAGATGAGAGGGGGATGGAGTGGACTCCCAGATGAGTTAGATAGGAACTAAGCAGTGAAACTGGGCACATAAAAGGTACTTGGTGACTGTTTATAGGATGGATGGATGGATGGATGGTTGGATGGATGGATGGATGGATAAATGGATAAGGTTATTATGAGGGCTCAAAGGCTGAGGGTTTTCCAGAAAGAAGTAATAGCCTGATCAGAACTGAAGAGGTAAAAAAGTAGCTGGTGTGCTCACTGAATAGGCTGATTTGGCTGGTGTTGGGAAGGGGGTGTGCTGGCCAGTGAAATCATGCTATGTTAGTTCTAGAAGGGCCCTGTTATCAGATGAACTGTAAACCCCCCAAAAAGATACACTGGAGCGCTAACCTCCCCCATACTGGTGAAGGTGACTTTATTTGGAAATAGGGTCTTTGCAGATGTAATCCAGTTAAGATGAGGTCATACCGGATGAGGGTGGACCTTAAAACCAATCACCAGTGACCTTATAAGATGGGGGAAATTTAGACAGAGGCACACAGGAAAGAGATGGCCATGTAATAATGACTGAGGCGGAGATTGGAGGGATGAATCTCCAAGCCCAGGAAGGGCAAGGATTGCCAGCAGACACCACAAGCTAGAAAAGGCAAGGAAGATTCTCCCATACCGATTTCAGAGGGAGATTGGCCCCGCCCGTGCCTTGATTTCAGACTTCCAGCCGGCAGAACTGTGAGACGATAAATTTCTATTGTTTTAAGCCACCCAGTTTATGGTACTGTGCTACGGCAGCCCTAGCAAGCTCCTGCGAGTCCTAAGAAACCGACTCTACCCCTGTCACTGGACAGGTGGGCAGTCAGACTAGAAAGGATGGAATGTAGGACAGGACATCGAAGGGTCTTGGATGTACACCTGGAATTTACCCAGATTCAGGAGAACCTTACTGCCTGACAATTAAGAAAAAGGTAATAGGGGCGCCTGGGTGGCTCAGTTGGTTAGGCGACTGCCTTCGGCTCAGGTCATGATCCTGGAGTCCCGGGATCGAGTCCCACATTGGGCTCCCTGCTCGGCGGGGAGTCTGCTTCTCCCTCTGACCCTCCTCCCTCTCATGCTCTCTGTCTCTCATTCTCTCTCTCTCAAATAAATAGATGAAATCTTTAAAAAAAAAAAGAAAAAGGTAATAAATAAATAAATAAATAAATAAATAAATAAATAAATAAGCACATTAGACTCCTTGCTTGCTGAGTTCACTGCGTGGTGGTGCATCTCTGCAGGAGCACTGCTTTCAAAGACCTGTGGCCCTAAGGGTTAAGTACCAAGGACTGCTCAAGTTTCAAAGGCGCTGACCAGCCCTGAGATTCTGGGAGTCTTTGCAAACCTCCCTCTTGTTCTTTAGGATCCTACCATTGTTAGAAAAGTTAATTCGAAGGGTGGAGGTGCCCATCCTGTGTCCCCGGCCTAATAGGGCCTTCTAATAGGGCTTGGCCTATGAGCTCGTCGCGGGACAGAGCCGCCTCACAAAAAGAGGCCTGTGGGTCTAGTAAATCTCTCTAAGGCGAGGTGTTTATCCTGGAAAGGGAGACCAGGCCTTCGAGATCACACAAAAGCCAGAGTGATTTTCTAAAGACCCCAGTGGCTCAAAACCAGCACTATCAAGGGTGAGCATATTACACTTCCTCTGGGAAGGCCAAATTTGAAACCTAAAGGCAGCCAAGACACTCATCGGTTACAGTTTATAGGTCCAGAGGTAAAAGAAAGAGTGAGAGTGGGAGTATAAGGAAGAGAGAAAGAAGAGAGAGCAGAGTGAAGAGGGAAGACTAGGAGGACTTCTGATCAAAGGCCACTCACTAACTCACCCCGAACATAGTCTAGCTGCAGGGGAGCAGGCGGGGAGGATTGTAGACGTGAAGATTTCATTTTAATCCTCCCACAAAAGCATTCAAGTAAACCCTTTCCCTGGGAGAAAGTGAGAGAGTAAGAAAAAGGAAAAGAAGATTCTCTGTGAAAAGATGCATGCAGACCTCCACTAATATTGCTCACTTAGAGAATACATGCCATCTGGGTGTTTGATAAAAAGAAAAAGAAGAGTCCAAAGCCGTGGATTCGGCTGGTGAGTTGCAAGCTGCTCACCTCTCCTCCAAAGAAAGATAGTTCTTTTCTTGGTCCACATTGGCTACCTTTTCAGAGTGACCTGTCGGGGCTTCATTCCTTTATTCTCTCTGGCCAAGGAGCTGAGCAGTGGGGAGAGGGGAGGGGAGGAGACCCAGGTGACCAGAGCAAGGCCGACCTTCTAGTCATTTATCATGTGAGAATTTTCCAGGAAAATGCAAAGCCTCAACCCAGTTGTGCCTAGGGCTGACCCCGCAGCTTCACAGGAGTGGCCATGGCGCCCTAACTTGAGGCTCCAGAATTTTCTGAAACTTCTTCTTTAGAAAGAAATTTGGCCTATCCCAGGGATCCTAGCAGATGGCAGGAAATCCAGGGGGACTCCACCCCAAATTGCCAAGCAATGTGAGTTCATATGCTTTTAAAACAGCCTCACCAATAAAATGGTATTAAATGGCTTTGTAGTTAGATATTTGACCCGGAGCAATTAAAAGGGCAAAGGTCTGGCCAGGAAATGCTCAGGTAGAAAAGGTAGGGGGAGTAGATGCAGGGGGAGGGGGAGTGGCCCTGACAGGGGGAGGGCTCAGTGTGCCTCCTAAATTACTTTTTCCTATTATACAATATGGTTTTATCTTAAAATGATGATTAGTATCCTAAGTAATTCTCAGTATTAGAAAATTATTTTAGTAAGTAAGTAAGACACTATCATTTAAAATCCATTATTCAGGGGTTTTTTGGTTGTTTATTTGTATTGGCTTTTGATACCCATTATCCTACTGGTAATCATTCTCTTCAATACAAACACACTAAAGTCATCCTTTCCTTGTTTTATTTTTCAATGTTTTCATCCAATTTCAAACCACATAGCCTAACTCGGTCCAGTAGCTCTAATGACAATTTCAATGCACAGGATTTCACAGGAGGTAATTCTGAAGGGTGGTCCCCTCAGCACTTATAAGGACAAGGATGAATTTTGAGCCAGAAAACATGGCTTGGGTCCCGGCTCTGCCAATTATTAACTTGGGGTAAGCCTCTTTGAGGCTCTGTTCCATTATCTGTTGAATGGGAATAGTATATTATACTTGGTCTATATCACATTATTGTAAAGATCAAAGGAAAAATATTGTGTTGAAGGTCATTTAATAAATTTCTGAAGTCCTATAAAAATGTAACAAAATAAAAGTTAACATAAAAGCTGATGAAATAGAATAAATTATTCTCGATCTCAGTAAAACACATTTTTTCCCTGATTTGGGGCCGGAGGGGTGGGGCAGGAATCTGTTCCAACAACACATGACATGCCAAATATAATTAGCAGTGCATGAACTAGTTCCATGCAGTTAATAATGCAAGTGGCATGATCTTAATCTAAAATCTAACCAGTGTAATATAAAGAACAGAAACTTGGATAGCAATGGGACTGAAACCCTCTGGCTCTGCTACTAACACACTATGTGACCTGTGTGAAGTATTTACTTCAGGAGCCTCAGCTTTCTAACCTGTAAAATGGGGATAAAAACCTACCTCTCAGTATGATTGTGAAAGTTGGATAGTATTAAATACGTAAAGTGCCCAGCAGAGCAGTTGGTGCCCAGTGGATACTTGACAAATGTCCATCTGCTTTCACCAACCCTGAGGTGCCTCATAAAAATGGGAGTGGAGAGGGGCACCTGGGGGGCTCAGTCGGTTAAGCGTGTGTCTGCCTTCGGCTCAGGTCATGATCCCAGGGTCTTGGGATGGAGCCCCATATAGGGGAGTCTGCTTCTCCCTCTGCCCCTCCCCCTGCTTGTGCTCTCTCTCTCTTTCTCTCTTTCTTTCTCTCTCTCAAAAAAAAAAAAAAAGGGAGTGGAGACATAGCCTTTTCTGTTATAGTGCCTTGTCCCTCAATGCAAACTCACTCACTCAGTGATTTTGGTAAATGGGGGGTTGGTGTCAGCATCATGTGGAAGTCCTATGGTTTCATACGATCTTTCCACGGGATATTTACTTCTTTTTTTTTTTTTAAGATTTTATTTATTTATTTATTTATTTATTTGAGAGAGAGAGAGAGAGAGAGAGAGAGAGAAACAAACAGAGCACAAGCTAGCGAGCAAGCAGGGGGAGGGGCACAGGGAGAGGGAGAGAATCTTAAGCAGACTCCACGCTATGTGCAGAGCCCCACGTGGAGCTTGATCTCAGGACCCTGAGATCGGGACCTGAGCCACCCAGGTACCCCAGGGTATTTCCATCTTGAAGCAATCAGGGACAAGATTTCTTACAATGAAAAAGAAAAGCTTAGCATAATAATAAGACCTTAAGAAAAACGTTGAACATTGACTGAGAGACTTTTCTTTTATGCAAATACGAGTTAGTTTAGTGGTTTCCAGAACTGCTGTATTTTCCACTCTGTGACCTGGTGAATCCGAAGATGTGGAAGCTGTGGAAACGTTTTTCTTTGTCTTAAATTTTAATTTCTGGGCAAAAAAGTCTACCCTCTGGATCAGATTCGTACTTTTGATAAAACTGATCTCTATGAGCTGTGACTGCCCCTCCCTGCTCCCCCACCCCCCCACACACCCCCAGGACCTATATCTCTTACAAGGAAACACAAAATCCAGGGCTTAGGCTGCAGAAGCAAGGACAGATAGGCTGGTGCAGATGCAGGTTGTAATTTACCCATGCTGCCATTTTTATTAGGAGTGTCGTGTTTTTGTTACATTTTGAATGGTCTTCTCCAAATGTAATTTTTTCTCATAGGCTCTGTTATTTTATTGTGCCATTTGGCAGAATATGAGGTTTTTTCAAAATGCATATATGACATTGTAGCAGAAAAGCCTGGCTTAGGAAATTAGAGTCCATTCAGTCACTTTCAGGAAGCATGCACTCCATTTAGGTATAATCAATACTTGAACCATCAGCAGGCCTAGCCATTTGAGACATGGAAAATGTTTAGGGTCTTTAATAGATCAAAATGAAAGCAGTTACGTTGGTAGGTATCTGTGAATTAAAGGAAAGGAAAAAATGTGGTGTCATCTCTTGCATATGAGTTTCCAGAATGCCTCTCTGTCCATGTGGCCAGTGCTCTTCTCTCCAAGTCCGACATTAATAGGAATTTTTCAATATTTTCATCACATTTCAATTCATGTAGCATTACTCAGTCTAAAGGTCCATTGACAGACAATTCAGTGCATAGGACTTCACAGGAGGTGATTCTGAAGGGTGGTCAGGGGCACCGCAGGATGATGGGGAGACATAGCTGGATTCCAGACCACCGCTCTGCTTCAACCACAGCAGCTTCGGTTTTATCAATTTTAGATATTGAGCTTTTACTGAGCTTTCCTTTCAAACAAGGGTTCTGCCACTACAAATGTAGTATTTGGAAACTACAGGCCATCAGTTGTGACGATAATAGGTTATTTTATGTGGTCGATATTTCTGTCCCTAATCATACTTGTTCCAGACCTTACAAGAGAGTCTACAGACCATGCAGAATATTGGTCTTTAAAGAAGATCCCAGGGAAATTGTATTACATTTTAGGAGCTTCCAAGCTAGGATGCCATCCATATTACTTTTTTTTTTTACCATCTGCCCTGAAACCATGATAGAAATGTCTGGGGGCTCTTCTCTGGCTTCTCTGTAAGAACAGCTTCAAAGGAAATGCCAGTTTGGTCAGAGAACTCTTTTAGAAAACCCAATCAACTGAGAAGGAGATTTTTTTCAAACTTTTTTATTTGGATAAAATTTTCAAAAAATGGATATGATTTCAATTTGGCAAAACCAATCTCTCCTAGAAGTGAATACCCTCCAGGTCCCACAGCCTATGGTCAGGTCTCGCAATCAGTTGTTGTATCTGTTCAGTCTCCTTCAATCTGAAGAATTCCACTGTCTTTCTTTGTCTTTCATGACATTGACTTTTCTCTTTTAGGAACACAGTCACTTTTTTTTTTCATTAATAGAACAATCTTCCTTTGGGGCTTTTCTGGTATTCTTCATAATTAGCTTCGGGTTCTACATTCTTGACTATAATCCTACATAAGTGATGTTGTATACTTCCTAGGTTATCATACCTCAAGACATAGGAATGAGGTCCATGTGCCCTTCATTGGTGGCATGAATTTTGACCACCTGGTCAAGGTTTTGTCCAACTTCTCCACTGTATATTTGCATACAGTATATATTACATTTTTTCCTTTGGTAACTGATAAACTCTGTGGGAAGACAGGTTGTGCAAATATCCTGCTCTTTGTGGAAAGTTCCCCTCTAGTTTTAGCACCCATTGATGATTCTGATCTGAACTAATCTTTGTTATTATAGCTGCAGAATGTTTTCCAACTCCAGCCACCATGTCACACTTGTCACTGACATTTTGGATGGTAGTTCTATAATCTTATTAAATGGTCCTTTATTCTACTTGGAAAGTCAGCCCAATAACATTCTGAAGATCACGTTCTCTTTGATTTTTGCCTGGGAAAGTTTTGGAATGACCTTTGGCTAAAAACATTAAGGTTCTCATCTGTTCCCAATTCCTGTTTTAGACTGTTGCCTTGCAGACCTGGTCTTATTCCATCACTATCCACTCTGCCCGCACCTTCGATGTAAACAGTCTGATTTATTTGAGGGGGGCAGAAGAAGGGGGAAACAGACAAGCTCCTCTCTGTCCACAAATATGCTGGTTTGTTGATTCCTACATCTCTGCCTTCATGCCTGCCTGGCTCCAGAAGTAGGATGTCCTGCCCTTTACCTGTCCTAATCGCACCCATCCTTTGCCACAGGCAGGAAAACACAGCCCTGAAGGGCCCAGAAATGTGAAAGTCTTAAAGGCCTTGGGAAATACTGAAATGTTCCTACAGGATGTAGAACCTCCAGGAGGTTCTCCAATAAGACCAGATGAGAAGGCTTCTCTTTATCACGTGCACAGGACATAGATCTTGGGAGTCTTCCAGGACTTCTCTTGACTTGTGGTTGAGGATTATCTCCTGAAACTTTTGGGCTCCCACAAAATGGTAAGTATGGGCTCCAGGCCTTGGGAGACCATGAATCCAGTGGAACTAGTAACTGTGGGCTTTTTTTGGGGGGGTTCACAGTTTACCAGTCCCCAGATAAAACGGATTCTGAACCCTCTAAGAAGGGGGTGTTTGGGACTTCAGCAGGAGGTGCTGCCATGACTCTCACCATTACAGAGAATTCTGGAACAGAGACCCTGTAGTCCTAGGCAGAGCTTCAAGGTTGTGGCAAGATTAGGAAGGCCCCAAGTCCAGTGAGTGGGGCTGGTGGTAACAGCTACTAAGAGCCACAGGGAAAGGCTCAAGTGCAGGGTTGGAGGAGGAGAAACTGAGGAGTCTCTTTTCCCACTGTGAAGACCCCAGCTGCCTTTGGGACAGTCATATGGTAAATTTACTCATGGGCAGGGAGGCAAAGACAAGGGGTCTAGACCCATCAGGTTGGGGGAAATTAGGTCTGGGAATGTGGGAATAACTCCAGGAGTTGGTTTTCTAAGGAATGGGGAAATGTAGTGTACATCCTAAAGCATATCAGAAAATAGATCAGTCACCGGTCAAAGGACAGATGAGAGGCCGGCAGCATTGGCCAACGTCTAAATCAAGCTGGAGACCCCAGCACACCCCAAGCAAGGGTTCTGTCGAGCAGCCAACAGCATGCATGCCAACGGCATCCGAGGCCAAAGGATGAGAGATTGGGAACAACCATGGGCACCTGGGCCCAAGGTCCAGCCACTGCTGTGCCCTCAACACGGCTCTCCCAACCTGCACCTGGTTGCATGTCAGTCCCTCCCCCCCACACACACACCAGGACTGCTCAGTTACTCCCTAGGCCTCTGCCACACTCCTCAGGTTCTACCCAGCCCTGCATTCTTCTCTCCCCGCCACTGGCCTGCTTTCCTCCTTTATCACAGCATCCCCAAGCTTGTGTGTGCCGCTCAGTAACTGTTTGTGAAGTGAATTAAGAAATTAATTAATGAGTGACAATATGTCTCTGGTGATCTGAGATACCAAGTAGGAAAATGGTGTACCCAGGGAGCAATATGGCTGTCCACGGCAGCTGGGTTCTTCACAGGGGGAAGAGACCCCTCGGTCTCTGCTCCTCCAACCCTGGACTTGAGCCTTTCTCTCTGGCTCTTAGTGGCTGTTATCACCAGCCCCACTCACCAGACTTTCGGCTATCATAACCCTGCTCCTTCCACCCACACCTGGGGGAGGACTGATCCCAGAGCAGCCAGAGAGAAAGGAGCTTATAGTCCAACTTGGAAGGTCAGCCCATCTGAAGAAAGAAGTTTCTAGAATGCCTTATTTTTTTTAATGTTATTATGGTTTTATGTATAAAGGCAATGCTTAAAAACATCAAAAAATAAAAGTGTGTTTAAAGCACAAAGTGAAACAGACTTTCCCTTCCCAATTCCTAGAAGTCACTGTCAGTAATAGTTTGGTGTGGGTGTGTGTATCTTTTGTGGTCCTCAAAATGGTCTCATCCTATACAGACCACCTCTTCATGGACTGGCTCTGTTACTTAAGAACACGTCATGAGGGCGCCTGGGTGGCTCAGTCAGTTAAGCATCTGCCTTCAGCTTAGGTCATGATCCCAGGGTCCTGCTCAGCGGGGAGTCTGCTTCTCCCTCTGCCGCCCCCACCCCCAGCTCGTGCCCCCTCTCTCTCCCTTGCAAAAATAAATAAATAAAATCTTAAAAAAGAGAGAACACATCATGAACATGACCTTTTCCTCTCTTAGTACTTTACTTCATGCCTTTGGAGACTTTTCACTGCTGCCCTTGTCGGTGTCTTGGGCATCCTTTGTATGAAGGAACCGTGGAAACTGACTAGCTCTCTTTGGATGGCCATCTTGGTAGCTTCTGATGTTTTATCATTTCAAACAGAGCTTCGGTGAATGTTCTTACACAGAGGTCTCTGCATACCCGTATGGATATCCCTGTACAATAAATTTCAAGAACAGAAATCCCTGGGCTAAGAAATTTGCACATTTCACATATTTTAAATACTTTCAAGCTTAAATAAAAATTCCAAGAATAAGAATAATACACTCATACCTTTTTTTCCAGATTCTTTACCTATTATTATCGCTTCACCTCCATTTCTTTATTATTTGCGTGATCCCCCCCCAAAAAAATTAAAGTTCTTTTTTTCTAAATTCTTGGAAGAAACGTTGGCTACCTCATGGTTCTGTATCTCCATATACTTGAGTGCGACCTTCTGCATTTCCTGAGAATAGGGATGTCCTCTTACATAACTACAGTATACCTGTCAACTTCAGTCATTTGATATGGATAGAATACTTTACTGTCTGTATTCTGATTTTGTTAGCTGACCCCAAAATGTCCTTTGTAGCACCTTTTCCTCCTAGTACAGCCTCCGGTCTCAGATCAGATACTGCATTTTGGTGTCATGTTCATTTAGAGTTGTTTAACCTGGGGTATTTTCACAGCCTTCCTTTGCTTTTTATGATATTGACATTTTTAAATAATACCATCCTTTAAAAAAAAAACAAAACCAAACTTCCCCCATTCTAAGTTTGTCTGATTAGACCCAGGTTATGCATCATCCATTACATAACTGGTGGTGTGTCCTTGTTGTACATCTGCCCCTCATGGTGATGTTAAGAATTGCAGATTTTAAATTTTGGTAGAAAAAGTTGATTTCCCAAGACATTTTGCCAATTTAACTCCAGCCACAGTTGGTGAGAGTTCTCCCATGTCCCTATTCCCTCCCTCACACTGAGTCCATCAGTCTTCTTAACTTATTCCTGACCTGTATACTCCCTCTGCTTATGAATGCTTTATTTTAAAAAGAAAGCAATAAATGTTTTTTCCCATTTCACTCTGAGATACACTTTAATATTCTTATCTCTCAGCAAATGATCCCCAAACACCAAAAGTGCAGTGCACTCACATGGGCTTTTGTGTTCCAGTGATTGCCTGGACTTGAGCAGTCTGGGGTGGGAACAGTGCAGGTGGATTGGGACCCCTGGCTGAGAGTCCAGGGCTCCACGCTCTGCGAAAGGAGAACAGAAGCCAATTCTTTTTTCCCCCCATTTGGGAGAGGAAAAGATGCCACCTGCCCTGCATATACGGGACACACTCCCCCATTTATACCATTACCGCTCTGAGCATAAGGCAGCGCAGGATTTGGAATGGGAGGGCCCAGATTCAGGTGCCCTCCCCACCTTTGATCAGGCATGGACCCAGGCTGCCCTCCTCTTCTCGCCAGCTCCCAGTGCTTGTAAAATGAACTTCAGAATACCTGGTTCACATAACTGATGTGCAAGGTACACGGGAAGGAGCTGGCCTCCCTGAAGGGTCTTTGGAGCTGGCTCTGCCCTCCCTGGCCACCCCTCACACCCACCAGAGGAGGACGTGTGGCCCAGAGAACAGGGCTCACGCCTGCAGGAAGGCGGAGCAGCCTCGCTGCACATCTCACACCCTGCCAGCATCAGCTAGCGGCTTCTCATACGCCCCTCTGAGATAATTAAGCATTATTATCCCTATTGGCAGGTGGAGACAGTAAGACAGAGTGGTTAAGCGACTTGGTTATAACTGCTGGGATTGTGTGAGAGACAAGCCGTGCCAAGAAGGGAGTGTGGTTCAGAAGGCCAGAAGAGCTTAAGCTATTTAATGTGACTGATTATTTTAAAATAGCTGTTGGAGGGTGGGGACAGGAAGAGAGACTAGAGTGTAGCTAGTGGACATTGGTAAGGCACCGAAAACTACACTGTGAATAAGGAATATACTCAGCATATCTATTAAAAGGGGTTGCCGTGGCCAGTCTGTTAGACGCTTACATCATGTGAAGAGGAGGGAAAAAATTAAAGGCAGTAGTCAACTCAGTGAGGACAATGGAATAAACCCCAGAGGCTTCCCACATGGCTGGACAGAGGTCTCTGAGATGTTCGTGCAGAGGCCACGTTGCCATGGGAGGCGCAGGCCTGGCCCAGGAAGCCTGAGTGCCGTCGTGCATAGGGGACGAACGCAATGCAAGAAGAGTGTGGTGCCCGAGCTCATGGGGGAGACACAGGGGCAAAGGTGGGATGGCCCTCACGGGTTATTGACAAGAGACAGGAGCCACAGAGACATGGGGACAAGTGGGAAAGCCCAGGGGTCTTTCCAGCACCTGGAAAAGGAGAGAACTGTAGCCTCTTAGGGTGAGCCTGGGGCTGGGAGTGGGCAGCAGTGAAGCAGTGGGGGTGGGAGTGGGGTTCCAAGAAAAAGCACAGTTCTTGCCTTTTTCAGGGAAGCCATGGATACGTACTGGACATGGCACAGGAAAGTGAAAGGCAGACAGCAAGGTGACTGCCTAGCCCCGTCCTCAACCCTGCCCCTCCCCTGTTCCCTGATCCTCCCCACAACCTTGTCAGCCAAAGGGCCCAGAGGCCCACCATCCCTACCCCACCTTGGGAGCTGGGCTGTTTTCCTTTCAGCAGCATGCAGATTAGTTCTTGCTCGCCAGGTCCGTGATGAGCACTAGCTCCCTCCCTGGAATACCCCCAGTCCACCCTCTGGGAAGGCCAAGTGCGGAGAATCTACAGCCCACTGGGTCACTTAGTCCAACACTCACTCCAGAGGCCGCCTTTTCAGGAGCATAGATAGCAAGGCCCAGTCTTCTGGGATTGCACCAGGAGAGACCAACCAAGCCTGCACCATCGAGGAGCAGATTACCACTTCAGGATTCCCTGGACAGTGCCCTCTCCAGGGCAGAAGTGGTATTGTTCCCTGGCTTGGCCCAGAGAGGGTACCCCTGGTCAAGTGAATGAAGGCAGCTGGTGAATTATTTAGCTGTGTCTCTCCACCCTTTCTTTTTAATTGCAAACTCAAGAAGTGCTGTGTGACAAAAATAATAATAAGAAGAAGAATGCCTGCCCACATCCCAGCCATCAGGGGCTATTTTGAGGGTGAGCAGTAAAAGACAGCGGTTTGCCCTGCTGCTGTAGAACAGAGAGACAGCGTCTGTTTGGTTGACCAGGACTTTTTTTTCCTGGGAAACATCACCGAGTGGCCTTTCTGTTCTTCACACATGAAACACACACTATCATCTGCATATTTTTAGTTAATTTATGTCCAAATAGGCCTTTCTCTAGCTGCTGGAAAATGATGTTTGGGCTGCAATTACCTTTCGTAGCATCTCACAGAAGGGTTTCGGTGCTCACAAAGCTCAGGGGACAGGTAGCAAGGACCCCACTGACTGTAAATCTCTCCATTTGTAGTTATTCAAATCACATATTTTATTACTAGTACGAAATATATTGTGTCATTCATTTTGGAGGAGCAACTAATGCTTCAAGGAAAGCTTTGAAAAACATTCTATTTAGAAACAATTTTGTCTGCAGCCAACGCAGTGTGTCTTTTTGGGTTGTCTTTTCTCCCAGCCCTTTTCTCTGTTATCTGTGTCATTTGCATGACAAATAAGACCATCCTCTCCAAAAGCTCACCTGTTCCTGCAGCCTGTTTCCCACCTAAAGTTCTAATTCTCTGTATGTTGCATCATAATCCTTAGCATGGTAATAAATTACAGTTTCACCATCAAGACTGTGGCGTCTGGAAAGAAAGAAGCAGCAGGGCCAGATGAACTCTCTCAGAAGATAGAGAGACTGTTTTCATGCAAATTCCTGGCATCCTGGGGAACTAGGAGCAGCCTCTTTATTATATAGACTCTATTGCAATTCTGCAGCCAGAAGCCATTTCCACTGGCTGTTAGAAGCTGGTAACACTCGAGAAAGATAACCTTTTAGGCAGAACCTGCTTTTCCTTCTTGGCTGATACCGGTCTTATCTGGAAAAATCACTTTGCTGATTAGGTTGGGGGAAACGGGTCAGTGTACTTTCAGAGTGCTTTTAAATAGAGATGCTCATTCTAATATACCTTCTTAATTTAATGGTTAGAGCCACATTAGACCTCTTGGTCCGGGGCAGTGGACAGTGACTGGGGAACAGGAGGAGGGCGTGTCCCGTGGATGCACCCTGAGGACAGGGCCACCTGTGTCTGAAGTGTGGCCAGAGGGCTGCACAGTGTCCCTCTCATGGACAGATGCCTCACCCAGGCTGGCCAGCTGCACCGGTCAGGAGGGTCACCGCTCCACAGGGAGTGTCCAAAGGCCACTCCGGAGGGCCACTTTCTGTGCAATGGAAACTTCAGTTCAATTCGCCCTGCATTTCCCTTAGGCCCCAGCTATACTCGATGGAAACTTTGGTGAAACCAGCTTGCTGTCTTTTTCTCCCCCATCATTTTGAGGTCTTTTGAGGCTTAGTGCAGTGTTGGCAAACACTTGCCACGTATATAGCCATTCATTCCCTCTCCCGTGGCAGACATGGCTCATCAGTCATGGCCCTCTTCCTTGCTGAGCCCAGATGAAGTCTCAAATCCTCAGCCCAGCCATTAACAATGCCCAGAGTTGGCAATCAAGATGAGACCTCACTCAATCCATGATTTATGCTTGGCTGGTCGATGCCAGTGGTTCTCAAAGTGTGGGAATCACACTGAGAATTTGTTAGAAGTGTAAATTCTCAACCCCTCCCCCAGAACTGGTAAATTCCAAAGTCTGGATTAGGGTTCTGTGATGTGTGTTTTAACAAGACTTCCAGATTCTTATGTACACTCAAATTTAAGAACCACTGTTCCAGGCCAGTGGTTGTGACTAATGACGGCACATTAGAATCACCTGAAGCATGTTAAAATGTTAAAACCTACCAGTGCTTAGGCTCCACCACAACCAGAGACTCTTAAATAAATTAGAATACCCAATGGCATTTAAAAAAAAAAAAAAGGGCGCCTGGGTGGCTCAGTTGGTTAAGCGATTGCCTTCGGCTCAGGTCATGATCCTGGAGTCCTGGGATTGAGTCCCGCGTCGGGCTCCCTGCTCGGCGGGGAGCCTGCTTCTCCCTTTGACCCTCTTCCCTCTCGTGCTCTCTGTCTCTCATTCTCTCTCTCTCAAATACATAAATAAAATCTTTAAAAAAAAAAAAAGAACAAAGGAAAGGAAAAAACAAAACAAAACAAAACAACCTGCTCCAGGGTGATTCCGGTGAGCAGCCAAGCTGGCGAACCACCAGCCTAGGTTTTCTGGGTCTGCCAAGAATAAGGGTACTGACGCTGCCTTGAGCTCTTGCTACACAACTCTGAGGCGGCTCCCTAGGCCTGGAGTGGCCAAGCTGGGTCTGCGGACACTCTGGTAAAGTGCAGGTGGATTCTCCCGGAGGCAGGCCATGCCTCTCCAGCGAGTAGGAGGAGCATCATGGTCAGGGCTGCCTTCTGACTGTTGTCCTCATTACCACAGCAGGCAAAGTGCCATGGAGCTGCCTCCTGAAGCCCTCATCTCGCAGCGCTCACGTTGCCGAACAAAGGGCAGTCAGTCCTTCAACGTGGACACCGGCCTGGGTCTGATCAACAGCACTGAGGCCATGCCACAGAGAGGCTTATCTGCTGGGCTTTAGTCTAAATGGTAGCAGTGTCTCTCACTCCCAAATCCCACTGCTTCCTATGGGCAGGCATGGTAGCTCTGCCACCTGGGAATTCAGCGGCCGCGTTTTTAAGCTAGGGCCTGATAAACATTTATAGACTCAATGTATTAGTTTCCCGTGACTGCTGTTACAAAGTATCACAAACTGGGTGGCTCTAAATAACAGGAATTTATTCTCTTGCTGTTCTGGAAGCCAGAAGTCTAAAACCAAGGGCCCGGCTGGATCGTGCTCCCTCCCAAGGCTCTAGGGAACAATCTGTTCCATGCCTTTCTCTTAGTTTCTAGCTGTTGCTGTCAATCCTCGGCATTCCTTGGCTCGCAGGTACATCATTCCAATCTCTGCCTCCATCTTCATACGTTATCCCCTCCTGTCTCTGTGTCTTTTTTGGATACCAGTCGTTGGATGTTGGGTCCAACCCCCAATCCAGTATGACCTGATCTTACTTGGTTATACTTAGAAATACCCAATTTCCAAATAAGGTCACATTCACTGGTACAGAAGGTTAGAACTTAAACATATTTCTTTGGTGGGGGGGGTGCGGGATAAAATCCAACAAACACAACCCAATAAATCTTGTTTAATGGTAACAATAATACACTGAGTAGTTTACACATACATCATGTTGGATCTTCACAACAACCCCAATATGTTTTATATGTTGTAAACTTTTTGGAGAGTTGTTTATTGTGAAATTCAGAGAATATTGCATGATGCTCTTGGTCATAAACCTATCACTTCCAGACTTCAGGGGGATTCCTCATGCAGCATAATCCCAATATCTGATGAACAAGTCTTTTATCACCATACTCAGTAATGAGTGTCTGGATTCCTGCTATATCCCCACTGAGACTATCTCACACAAGATGGCAGAGAAAAATACTGTAGCAATGCCTCTCGCCCACAGAAGTGTTACTTTTATGGGCATCACTAGGATAAGTCATCAGCAAGGGGAATGGGTGCTATGCTCAGACTTTGGCCTGTAAAACTCCACAACTAACTGGTCTTACAACCAATACTGTGAGTGGTTTAATCTCACTGTGACAAGACAGTGACAAGACAAGGGGGGGCACTGGGTCTATCCATTGATCCTTGACAGTGGAGCTGAGTCTCACCACTGACTGCCACCTCTCCACCAGGATGCTGGGCAGCATGCGTGCCCCCCCTCAATGCTTGTGGCAAGCTGGCTGCAGCTGAGGGACTGAAGTACCTCTACACTGAGACCTTCTACCTGGTGGTCCCACCCAAGTGTGGGACCACTGCCAAATTAATCCACTTCTGAATATCTTCTCTTAGTTCATCAAATTACACAGAGACACCCAAAGACACACACACACACACACACACACACACTTCATAGTTTACCTTATACCAGAGTGAAGGCATGATTATTCTGAAGCAGTGGATTTCCAACTTTTGAAGAACTCAGCAGCACAACCATTCAGTACAAAGCTTTATGTGGAAGGTCAATATATGAAGTCCTGTGGGGGAGACTAGGGCCCTGATGGTGGCGAGATGCTCCTCCCTGCTCTCTTATCCCTCCCCCACATCCCAGCAGTGACCCCACGGCAGCTCTGGGGAAAGTGGGTCCCTGCAGAATGCAGACTGCCTTCACGTCCCTGGTGGTAGCAGTCATCTGGTGTCTTGGAGAATCCCTGTGCTGGGGACAGTGCTCTCTTGAAGACCAGTGCCAGCCTCTCTTTGCCCACGTGGAGGCAGTTTCCTTCCCAGGAGCCTCATCGTTCCTCAACCCCTGAGAATTCTTCCCTCATGCTCCTTCCCATCCAACAGGGCAAATCAGTGCTCTGTGCTCCTTCCTCATGCCTGCTTTGGTGAGAGCCAGTGACTCCTAGCACACTTTGCAACTAAATGAATGCCCTGGCCTTGGGCCTTCCGGTCCGGACTTCTCTTCCAGCAGGAGGACTCTCCTCACCAGCAAACCCCTGCCTGCTGTAACACCATTCCGCTAAATGTTCTTCCGGTCCCCCTCCATGAGGCTAGTCACTACACTCTAACTTAATAGTTGTCCTTTCCCATGACCAAAGACAAGTTAAATAAACATCACCATAATTACCTCTGAGCATCCGAAGGCGACACTGATGACATGACATTTGAAAAGCTGAGAGGAACAGTTTAAAATTCCCAGGAAGGAAAGCACCCATCCCTATGCGCCCCTTGCTTTCCCTTCCTCTTGTTCGCCCCGGAGGTCAGCATCGCCTGCTCTCTTGGCTAAGTGGGAGAGCTGGTGTGACAAGCTGTCACCTGTCTGTCCAGGGCGGCTCTTCTGAAAGGCTCCGCTCCCTGCTGGGATTGGGGGCGGGGGAGGAGGTGGCGTGACAGGCCAAACTCAGTGTTCAGTGAGGCCCAGCAGCACAAGGTGGCAGGAGGGCTGAGGCGCTTTGCCAGCAGGCCCAGCTCCACCACTTTACATGCAAGAGGGAGCAACTCCACAGCTGTCACCAGCAGCCCCTGGGGTCCGCTCCAGACTTGGCAGAGAGGACACCTTCAGACTCCCAAACCACCTCTTTGAAATTCAGAAGAGCCACTTCACGTCCCCTCCCCTCTCTGACACAAACATACACACAGGAGATAAGCCCGAACTCTCTTACCCACAGACCTACTCGGCCAAGCTTTCTCTCTGTCTCCCACTCTGCTCTCACACATACTGATAAGTCCTCACTCACAGAGCCCCACTCTGTCTCTCTCTCTCACACACACACATATAGTCACATTCCCTCTCTCGCTCTCTCACACACACACAGTCACATTCTCTCTCACATACACACACACAGTCACATTCTGTCTCTCTCACACACACAGTCACATTCCCACACACACACACACACACACACACACAGAGTCACATTAATTAAACTCCTGCTCTCTCCTGCCTCACTTAACCCAGGTATTCTGAGAGAGCAGAAACGCCTCCCCTGGGCCCAGGCCCTCTCCGGGTGCGGCGTCCACCCCAATGGCGGGCACTGGCCCCCAGGTGTTTGATGACTCCTGGTTCACTGGCTGAATTTTCCACCTCTCTTCCCAGCCATGGGCATCTTGTAGATAAAGCCAGTGAACTCACTGCTGTTCTGGGGGATGGTGAGAACAAAGCACCTGGGTGCAGCAGAAGCCCAGGCCTGCCCTCCAGGCATTTGTCACGTTGCTGGCCTTTGAGCGGAAGATGTGTCCCACCACAAAAGCCTGCTGTCGTGCTGGGGGGAAATCAGGACTGGCTTCCTTGCGGGAAGCTGGATGTGCACCTGGGGAGGTCATGGCCCGGCAGGGCAGCCGTTACTCCTCCCAGACCCTGGTCCGGAAACCAGATACAAATACACTTTGCTGCTTGCTCCTTTTTCTGTCACTCGCACTCAGATTAACCACTTACACATTTTAAAGGTATTTTTGCCAAAGTCCTACATGCATCTCTGGTGGTTGGAACAGATCGTGAGAGCGGTCAGTGTAAAAATAGCCTCTTTCAGGCGGAGGCATGAGGCAGATGCAGAGGGGAGGGAGGGAGCCTCGTGTATTGTGCAGGCAGAGCCCAGGCAGAGAGAAAGGCTGGGGAGGGAAAGCCTGCTACTTGGTAGGAAGACATGAACATGAGGATCGTATTTGTTCTGGAGACTGATGAGCTGTGGAGGGCAGCATTGGCGAGTGCCCCCGCTTCACCTTGAGGAGTGGGGTGGCATCGGGGCCTTGCTCTCTGCCCCACACCTCACACCCCCGGGACTGCTGAGTTGCAGCCATGCTGGGCTCCCCCTTGCAGTTAGTTATCATCCCTGCTCTCGCCCCAGCCCCTGCACACGCTCCTCCCTGCCTGGGCTTCCCTCCTCCTACCCCCCTTTGCCTGGTTAACTTCTGCTTGTGCCCTGGGACTGAGCATAGAATGGAGTAACAGTTCACACATGTGCAGCACGCCAGGCCCTGTCCCAAGCACTGTATGGATAGGAACCCACAGAATCCTCCCAACAATCAGACTACATAGGTGTAATCATCCCCCCCACCCACCCACCCACCCATTTTGCTGATGAGAAAGAGTGGCACAGAGAGGTTAGGTAACTTGCCGGAGGTCACATAGGTTGAAAGGGGCAGAACTGGCATCCAGACCCAACCAGAGGCTCCAGGTGCTCTTAATCCCGCAGGACACTGGCCCTCTGGCTGCTGCTGGCCACCTTCCCCACCCACTATCTATGTTAGGGAGTCTACTCTGGTTCTCAGAAACCCTGTATCCGCCCTGGCCTCACACTCCTCACTTTCCATCTTGTAAACAACACATTTTCAGTCTCTGTAGTCTTGTCTGCCTCCCCACTCCCTGTACAGCCTGAGGGCAGGGACCATGGCTGGCTCATCTCTGGAACACCAGCTCTTCCAAAAGGGCCTGGCACGAAGCAGTGCTCACTGCGTAATGTTGACGGAGCGAATGGATGAATATCAATCCCTTAGGTACTCCAAACAGGCCGAGGTCTGGCAGACAAGCTGAGGGCCAAGCAGAGAGGCAAGTTGCAAACATCCAGTGTGCGGTTGGAGGGCAAGAAGGAGAAGCAGACGTAGGAGCGAAAAGCGTATCTCCAACCTCCGAATATCAACCTCCACTGAAAGGCAGGAAGGTAGCCAGGGCCTACAGAGACCTGAGCACTGGGCTATTCAACCCAGTGCAGCCCAGGGCTGTCCACAAGCTGCAGGGTGAGGAAAATCCTTCCCCCCTACAGGTGGGACACGAGGAAAATGGGACAGGGGGCAGCACAGTGTGATCTTGTAGTAGGAGGCCCCCAGGAAGGACTACCTATCAGTTTCTTCCTTCTATTTGCTTTGCTTCCCCCGACTCAATGTTGTGAGCGTTACGACATTGCGGAGCAAAGATGGCTGTAACTCACATCTCATGGCTCACATGGCCAATCTTGGGTAGTACGGAGTTGCATGTTGGGGAGCATGTAGGACATTTCCACTCCCTTCCCGCCCCCCCCCACAGCAACATTAGGATCAGCGTGCAAGGAACTGGGGACCAATGAAGCCCCCCCCAACCCCCCCACAGCAACATTAGGATCAGCGTGCAGGGACCTGGGGACCAATGAAGCCCCACCCCCACCCCCCCAAAGCAACATTAGGATCAGCATGCAGGGACCTGGGGACCAATGAAGCTTCGTACAGCCGTTGCCTCATGGGTGGTGTGCCCACATATGGTGTGAGGGCAGCACGGACCACACAGATCCTCCTCGAGCCCCTGTCCGCGGGTGCGTAATGGAGGCTTGCCGTGCAGCAAGGGCTATCCTGGCTGCCCTCGTTCACGAGCCTTGAGGGCGGAGGAGTGGAAGGGACGTGCATGCCGAGTTCATTTTCTCCTGCCTTCACCTAGAAACCTGACAGTCGGGCTGACCAGCTTCTCTGTCTTCCAGGGAGGGAAGATCCCCGTGAGATGGACAGCTCCAGAGGCCATTGCCTACCGCAAGTTCACGTCTGCCAGCGATGTCTGGAGCTACGGGATTGTCATGTGGGAAGTCATGTCATTTGGAGAGAGACCCTACTGGGATATGTCCAACCAAGACGTGAGTGTCCGCAGTACCTGGTCACCATAAACCCCAGCCAAGTGTTCCCACAGGCAGTGGCAGGCCAGCCCCTCCTGTCTGGTGTCAGCTCAGGGCCTTACAACCTGAACTTGGGGTGTCTGGGCAGGGGGTACAAGGACCCCCTTGGCACCAGTGTTTGAGCTAGTCAAAGAGTCCAGCATGGAAATGCGATAATCCCAATACTCCTGAGAGCCCGTAAAAGTGCCTGGGCCAACCCAGGAACCCCGGGGCTGGTGCTGAATGGCTGTGGGCCATGAACTAGAGCAGGCCCGAATAAAGCAGGAGATTCAGCCCTGCTTCAGAGCACACAGCCTGTGTGTTGTCCCGCTGTGCAGGACAGAGTGGGGAGCGGTGTTGTCTGCCCTGACAGATATCCTGCCTTGAGCCCATTGCGGCTTCTATGTAGCTCACACCTCTCAGCTTTAAAGAGAGGAATCGTAAAGGGCCCTTCTTTCCTGAGAATCTACTCTTTGGGGGCCTCTGTCACCTATCAGCAAAGGAGCTGAGCAGGCTTCCCAAAGCTGGTCAGATTCAGATGGCCCACAGGAGTGGGACCCTGTCTGAGTGGAGGTGATCAGCACCCCTCCAGGCTGCCCTCCAAGGACAGAGGCGGGCAAGGAAGGAGAAGGGCTGTCTGAGATGCTTTAAGCAGAGGTGTTCCAGATGGGACCCTTTGCTTCATAACCACTAAAAGGTGAGGGAGACTTTTGAGGATGATTTGCTTTGTTAAGGCCCCAAATGAAAGTCGTTTGATCGCCTTTGATCCTGGGCTGTTCCCCTGGACCATTCTACTTTTGTATTTTCAATACATGCCCTCCCCCTGGAGCTGAGAGGATTGCAAAGCCCGCATTCCTCTGTTCCGCTTACTCTGCCCATCTCCTTGGGGGCAGTTATTACATTTCCCAACCTAGTGGCAAGAAGAGGCAGGGCCATCCCCAGTCCAGATCTGCTCCACTGGGCAACCAGCTGCACCATACCCACCTCCATGCTTGGGTGGCTCTAAGCTACGGTTAACTTGAGAAATCTGGCCTCAGTAAGCCCTCTATCCAGCCCGAGGTCTAGAGCCAAGGCAGGTGCCCAGAAGATTAGGAAAGGTGGTGGTCTGGAGCTCAGGAAAGCTTTCCCAGTGGGAGTGTGGGGAGGGGCCAGGCTCCCGCTGTGGTAATGCACCCTGCTCCCATGGGCACAGCGGCGTCAGCCCAGGGCAGGTGAAATGTCTGCACCATTAACCAGGTCCCATAGTCATGTGAGGCGTCTGGGTCCCCTCTCATCTATGATTACCCACGCCTTGCTTCCGCCCCTGGAGCATGTCAAAGCCAAAAGTGTCAGAATGGATGCCGAGGCTGCGTTCACGAAATCAACTCCCCCCTCCCACCCCCCGCCCTGGGTTGCATCCAGACTGTCAACTAGAGGAGTCATAAATGGGATCCAGAAACATGGAGGCCCTTTCCTGAGACTTTAATCCTATTAAGAACAATTCAGCACACATAGAATGGATTATGAAACTGTCTGACAGGAGAGATTTGACATTCAAGATCTGTGAAGGAATTCACCTAGGCTGAAAACAAATGGAATTTCCAATACCAGACTTCCAGAATTCCCAAATCATTCCATTCAGCAAACACTCATCGCCGCTAGCCATTGTGCACGCTGCTTCTGTTCCGGGGTGTCCACTGTCCAGCGGCGCATACACCCGGCCGTGGGACCATTTGGGAGGGGGAGGTAAGGAAGGCTTTCCAGATATTCGACGCTTGAGCTGGGTCTCAAAGGGAAGCAGAACATGTGCAAAGCAGCAGTTTATTCCAATTTTGTCTTATTTCTCCCACACGAAGCCCCTAAGCATTGCCCCGAGTGCAGTTCTGCTCCCGGTGGAAGGTGGGGGTGGCTTCCGCCCCCTGGGAAAAGGCCCGGCCTGGGAGAGAGCCAGGAGGGGTTGGGGCGGTCCAGGCTGCAGCCCCACTCGTCAGAAACCACGGAGGTGGTGGCAGTAACGGATTCTACAGATGACAATTGAAAAGCTTTAAGAAAGGGAATTGCAGAGGCAAGTCGGAGTGCTGGTAATTGGGCTTCTGGAGCCCAGGAAGGTCTTTGAACATGTACAGAGAGTTTGTCAGCCAGAGAGAGAACTGGGAAGTTCTGCTGCTTGGATCTGATTGACAGAGATAATGAGAGTGGCAGTGTCTGTGGAGAGGAGCTGCGGTTTTACTGAAACATCAGAGCTCAACTTAACCCCCTCTTGCCCTGGTTCCTCCACGACTCTGAGCTTCTCCACTTCACTCTCCCCTGTGGAAGGTACGGCAGGTGCTGCCAGACTCACTATTGGGAAAGATGTGTCTGGGGGCCACCGGCAGCCCACTGAGGACTGGAGGGCCTGGGGCGGGGCCCCGCTCGTCTCCAGAGAAGCTCCAGTCACTTCCTCCGAGGCACTGGGGTCAGACCACCTGCCCCGTGCCCCAGCCAACCCCAGCCTTCTCCGGGTCCAAGGGAACAAAGGCGGCCCCTCCCCCTCCCTGCCCTGGTCCCCTAGGACCCAGGGCACTGGCCTGTGCTGGCCTTCAGAGGCCAAGAGAGTTGCTGCAGACCATTCCAAGTGACCCAGCAGCCTGCTCTGCTTGGGTGACAGTCGCCTCACGTGGTCACAACCTGGCTCTCGCTTCTCTCTGGAGATACCATCTGATCTCGTTCTAATCGCCAGTGTTTTCAACAGCCATTTATCCCATCCTGTTACCAAGGAAAGGGACCCAGGACTCACTCCGATTTTCAAGTCTGCTCAGAAGGCCCAAGCTTGGGCCGTATCTTTCCATACAATTCAAACGTGGTTGTCACTGGTGTTTAGAGCCATCGGATGGCCAGATGAAGGTGCTTCTCCGTGTCTCCTCCCTGTTTTCCACACCTGCTAGCAAGGCAGGCGTGATGGAGAATGATCCCCAAACCCCACTAGAGGACCACAGTTATTTTTTTTGAAATAATAATGTTTTAATTTGATTGTAAGTTATATACTCAGAAAATTTGGAAAACACCCAGATCCTTAAAAAGAGTAAAGTTCTCCAAAGGCACAGCACTTCAGTGAAAGATTTAAGCAGATAAATCAATTAATGACTTAGGTAATTTTTTCTTTGGAGTGGAGGGTAAAGGCTTTTTTTTTTTCAGTGTGCAAGAGGCCTCAATGCTTCCAGAATAGCAACCCAAGTAATAACAACAAAATTATCTAGAAGAAATAGCAAATGGCATAAAGTCCCATTTTGTAAACACAAGCATGGCTATCCTCTATCCTGGAAGGTTTTGAGAGATAGGGATCTGACATTAATTAACCCCCCACTATGTGCTTGGTGCTTCTCAAACACTGTCTTTCAAGGCCTCCAAGTGACCAGCAGTAGAATAGACACCCCCTTTGCAGAGACATCTACTGTAGTAGATGTGGTAGGAACAACAGCCTCCATATGATGAAGAGATGCCTTCTACTGTTCATGTGTGTGGTGCTCAACATCACCTCACTGTGTCATGTAATCTTTTTAATAACCCCATCTGTGCAATTTCCAGAAGTCAAGTGACTCTCCCAAGGTTCTGGAGCAAATAAGAAGCGAAACTTGGATTTGAACCCGGGCCTCCAGTGTCTTTGCCCCTAGCTACAGTTCCATACTGTCACCAGCACCGTATGTGGGTCTGCCTCCTGGCTGACCTGCAGGGAGGAGGGATCAGTGGTTCTGATGTCCTCTTAAAAAGAAAGACAGTCTACCAAACAAACAGAGGAAATACAAAAGCAAATGCCAGGACAGTCTTCAACATGTCCAATGAGGTGGCATACAGAGGAGACAAGGGAAGTGTAGCTAAGTTGCATTTGATCCAGAGCTCACGGACAGAAGATCAGTGCATGTGTGCGTCCCCCAGGCTCGTGGTACTCTGCCCAGGAGTGCGTGGGTCACTGAGCCACACCGTGGAGCTGTGCCCCTGCTGAAGGGCCCTGACTCCATTGCTCCTTCCTGTTATAGGCAGAGGGGAGAGAAACCTGCCAGTAGGAGTATGTACTATTTTGGGCTCTGGCATCAAATAATTTGAGTGGAGATGCCAGCAGTTTAGGGGAACATGAGCTGCCCTGCACTGGAAGACTTTGGGGGCCCGTAACCCCATTAGAAGTTGAGTACCGACACCAGCCCCTCCTGCCAGTCCTACCTAGCTTGTCCTTAAGGAACCCAAAAAGAGCCATTCAGTGGATAATCCCACTTGCTTCCACAATGAGTAGGGACTCTGTGACAGGGCCCCTCAGTCTGGCTGCCTAGAAGGAGCTGGAAAAGGGTGCCAATTTATGAGCCAGGTTGATGGGAAGGATGCCCGGCCACTCTTCTTCATGGATGACTTGGCTTAGCTCCATACCCCTGTTTGCTGCCACGAAGACATCAAACAGCTCCCAGGACTGTTGTCCAGGCTGAGATTACAATGCAGCCCCACAGGGGCCTAGGGAAAGTGGGCTTCAGGGTATTCCAAACTTAAAATCAGACACACCTGCACTGTCTTCTCAATCCCAGTTTCCTAGATGTGGGTCTTCAGGCAGGTTACTCCACTGTGTGCTTCTACTTCCTCTTGGGGAAGATGGGCTGTAATGCCCTCTTAAGAGAAGAGCAGATAATTTGATTGACAAGAGTTTGGCAGAGGTAAAAATTTGTCAGTGGTGCAACATATTATTCAAAAGTTCCCAGTCACCGGTTTGTGTAGAGTTCTAATATTGGTATGGTTTGTATGCTTGTTTGTTTTTCCACCACCTAGAATACAAGGGATAATACACCTTGATTATCTCTAATGACTTCAGGTCATATTATTTCATGCCCCACTTCATGTCCTATATAATGGGCATAGAATTTGTAAAAATATAGACTGAAAAGATTCAATTTCTGACAGATCTACAAGGTAAAAAAAAAAAAAAAAGAATAATCAGTTGAAATGAATCTGACATTTTTTTAAAGTAGAAGCAAAAACACCTGAAAATCCCTGAACTCCAAATTATTTCCTTTGTTGTTTAAGGTGCTTGAGCTGTTTATTTTAATATAAAATCAATGTATAATTATTATAGAAAATAAAAACACAAACAAGCAAAAAGAGAAACATAAAGTGCACTCATGTGTCTACCTGCCCAGAGGCAACCATCATTAACACCATGGTATATATCTTTCCAAGGTCTATTGTATGCACGGGTATAATTACTGTTATTTGTTTTGTTTTGATTTTTGTTTTATACAAAAGCAAGATTATACTATACCTGCAGTTATGAAGCTTGCTCTTTTACCTAATATTACAATGTGAGTACATTTCCATTTCAATAGGTACATTTTTGCAACATCACTTCAAGGGGCTCATTGTATTCCAGGCCTTCCATTGTGGTAGGAGGGTACCACAATAAATTCACATGTTTAGCACTGGGTCGTTTACAATTATTTTCGTGATGACGAAAAGCACAGAGGAGGCATAATTGATTTAAATGAATTGGAAATTAAGAAGTAAAGAGTAAAAAAAAAAAAAACTCTTACAACATATGAAAAGCAGGCAAAAGTACTTAAAGATCCGGAAATCTTAACAAAATTCTCCCCTGGAGTATGCGCAAATTCCCAAAACCTGATTGGATAGATTCATTTTAGCTCACCTTGTTATTTTGACCATTGTCATTGTACTTAACCAGTTTGTGTAGCCAGATTATCTACAACACAGTTCATGTTGCTGCAGGATGAAGATGAAGGCAAACAGTGCACGGGAAACATCTAGAGGGGCCTTGACACACAGTAGGCTCTCTATTAAATGCTGATTCCTTCCCTCTCTTAGCAGCGTAAGGACTAGGCCACCACAGGCTTTGGTGGGTATCCTTTAGAACTAACAAACTCACTTGGTTTCCCGCATGCCTTTGCTCCATAGACCCCAGTGCCACCAGCTGCCAACAAGGCAGAAGGGGGCCCAATGTCCTCTTAAAGAGAGGAGAAGCTCAAGCCATTTCCCAGCTCACCCTTCAGTAAACACTGACAGAGATTCAGGATGTGTCAGGCCTTGCTGCAGGTGCTGGGGACACGAAGGGACAGTGAGACATGGTCCCTACTTTCGAGGAGCCCAAAGTCTAAGGGAAAAAGGCCAAGGACATATACAACCCATTATGGTGAGACGTATATGAGCACAGACCTAGAGCGCCTGAGTCAGGGAGGCTCCATCCTCAGGGGCTAATCTGTGAATGACTGGCCGGTGTCCCTTCACCCCATCATAACTGTTCCCATGTGCGTCACTGCAGGTCATCAATGCCATTGAGCAGGACTACCGGCTACCCCCGCCCATGGACTGTCCAGCTTCCCTACACCAGCTCATGCTGGACTGTTGGCAGAAGGACCGTAACAGCCGGCCCCGCTTTGCAGAGATTGTCAACACCCTGGACAAGATGATCCGGAACCCGGCAAGTCTCAAGACTGTGGCAACCATCACCGCCGTGTGAGTCTTGTGGAACACGGTGCTTCCTAGGTGTGGGTGGTCTCATAGCCATGGGCAGGCCCAATAGCAAGGCTGCTAGCCTTTTGATCTATTGACAGCAAGAGTGAGGTGGCTAAGCTTATCCACTGATGGAAGAAACGCCAAGATTTCTCCCTTCCTTTTTCTTTTCCACCTCTCTAAAATATTCCCCACTTCCAGCATGGGCTATGGACAGATACCAAGATACCCGTCTGGGTCTCCACCTTCTGCTGGCTTCAGATAGGCTGGACGCTGGGCTCTGTAATAATTGAGTGTATGTGATGGGCGTGGTAATGAGCCCCACCTCTGGGAGATCTTGTTTCCAGAAGGCACCCTTTATGTTAACCACACCAGGTAGAGCTGCAGACTTGGAACCTTGACCCACCTATTAGCAGGTAAAAGCCCTGATTGCTGTGGGACACAGACATACAAAGCCATTGGATTTGTTATGAGCAAATGCACAGAACAACTTTGGGCTCCTGTCAGCAACTGTCAGCTGTACATTACTCTCTACATTGCAGTATTAGCTGACTGACTAATTGATCTTTTCAACCAAAGTTTATTGGGTACTTATGCTAAGCACTGTGCCCATTGCTGACAGTATAGAATGAACGAGATAGACATGATTCTGGCCTTCATGGAGCTTAGAATCATTTAGGAGGGGCAAGCCCAGATGATCACCCAAAGAAATGCAAACTTGAGACCTTGATTGCTATTATGGCAGGGAGGTATGTGGTGCTGGAGAACATGGATACATACCTTACCTGGTATCAGGGATGCTTCCCTGATGAGTGTTCTTTCCAGCTGAGCGCTGAAGGGAGAGAATGCATGAACTGAAGGAAAGGAAGATAGGAGGAGAAGGACAGGTGTTCCAGGCCTAGGAACAGCATATGCAGAGCCTCGAGGGTGGGAAGGACAGGGCCAGTGTGTTCAGAGTCCAGTCTGTGAGGGGACTGGGTCAGGGGTGAGGCAGGCAAGGTGGGCAAGGGCCAGATGCTCAGAGCCTATAGGCCCAGCTAAGACTTCTGGGCTTGATTTTCAGAGCAGCGAGCACCCATTGAAGGGTTTGACATGAATTGGGGTTTTATGCACATGATACACCTGCATTTTTCAAAGAACACCAGGGTAGAGTGTGGACCTTATGTCGAGGGGAAGGAACATGCTTGAAGAAGACAGGCAGGAGAATATTGCAGCAATAATGACAGAGAAGATAGGGTCTTAAGTCAGAGTAATGGTGCAGAAAGAGGTGGATGAATTTAAGAGATTTTGGAGGTCAAATCTTTAATTCTTAGTGAAAGACTGGGCATGAGTGTTGAGGGTTGAGGGATACGTCAAGGTGGCACCCCACTTTGTGGGTTGGGTAGCAAGGTGTCTGCTTTGAGAATGTGCCAGAGAAGGTCAGTGGAGGGCTGATCTATTTCATTTATTTCAATTAGCTGAGGATAGAACCAGGAAAAATAAAATGTTACCAATAGATTTGGGAAGGTTATAGTGAACTTTATATATTTTTAAAAGAACCGTATCTTTGGATGGTGAAGCTCTTCGATTCCAGTTTACAAAGGAGATACGGGCCTTCTCTTCCCTCCAGACTGCATGCTGCATCAGTCTCCCTGTCTGGGCCGGGTGATGTGTGACAGAGCCCATAGGCAGGGGTACTGGCCACCTCGCCTCCAGAATTCTTTATGGAAAGGAGGGTCAGGGCAGGGCTCCCGTGTAATCCGCATCCTGTCAGGAAGGAATCCTCATCCTGCATGAAGTCTGCTGTCCACCCAGAGTGTGGCTCTGTCCACACACCTCAGCAGCTGTGGGCTCACCTGCTCCTCCCTCTCTCTCTCTTTCTCTCTCTCTCTCTCTCACAGGCCTTCCCAGCCCCTGCTAGACCGCTCCATTCCAGACTTCACGGCCTTTACCACCGTGGATGACTGGCTCAGTGCCATCAAAATGGTCCAGTATAGGGACAGCTTCCTCACCGCCGGCTTCACCTCCCTCCAGCTGGTCACCCAGATGACATCAGAGTAAGTGAGGGGAACAGCCTCCTTGCTGCCTGTGGGTGGGAAGGATCAGGGTCCTTCCCTGCTGTGGCTCATGGTACCAGTCTTGATCTCTGGCCTCATCCCCAGAGCTCTACTTCTGTATAGAACCAGGCCTGGTGGGGAAGTGCCATGGAAAGATGGAAGGGTCGGGTGGCAAGGCTGAGATTCATCCTGGCCCCAAATGAGCGCTCTTCCAAGTTGCAGCCATATGTCATTTGCCTAATCATCATGAGTCTCTCCTCCATGTAAGTTTTTAAACTTAACCCATCAAAAAGAGCATCCCGATGGAAAGAACACAGGCAGCCAGCACTTTAAGCAACATAGCAGAGGTGCTGCACTGACTGAGCAACAATCCCAGACGTGGGGGGGGGGCTTGGGTCCGTACTTAGTGCTGGTGAGTAAGCAGACTTTTCCATCCCCCACCAATTATTTACCAGTCTGCAACTCCCACAGGAGGATGGAGGAATACAAAAACTAAAATTATTCAAATACGATGAGAGCCAGAAAGGGTCTTAAACATCCATTAGTCCATCATTTCCCCAAGAATGTTCTGAGCAGCACCCGTTCTGGGAAATGTTAATAGGTTCTCCTTGGAAAACGTGTCCCCCGGTCAAATAAATTTGGGAAATACTGCACACTTTATCACCCTTTTGGAGATTTGCTACACATATTAGCATTGTAAAGGCCACGAGAAATCCTGAAAGAAAGAAACCCACTGAAAATTCTTAAATGCGTGGATCCGTATTTTGGAGGGGTAGGGTTTTGCTGCACGGTAGTTTGGGAAATAATTATCTAGTTTTGTCCCTTCCATTCAGCAGATTCAAAAAGGAGGTGAGTTAGTGCCGGAAGCTTCAGTGCTCATGAGTGGTAAAGTGGGGGCTAAAGCCTTCTTTCCTGAAGGCCACTTCCATCTCCTCCTACCAGTCCGCCCTGGGGGCACAGCATGCCCATACTTTGTGACACCCTGGTGTGATCTAGGAATCTTTAAAAAAATACCGATGACTGACTTCCACTCCTAGATCTTCTGGTTTAATTGGTAGGAGCTGAGACCTGGGCATCGGGATGTTTAAAACTCCCCAGGTGATTCTCAGGTGCAGCCAAGGCTGGGAACCACTGGACTGAAGTTGGCAAGGGTCGAATTTTGAGTACACACACCCAGCTAGAGAGGACCTCACCGGCCACCTGGCCCACAACGTGTATGGACAATATGGGGGTTGGTGGCCTGTGACACACGTTTCCCAGGTTAGAGGATCGGTCAGTCCTCCAGGCAAACACTTACAGATCACCTATTATGTCTCGGTCACCATGCTAGGTGCTGGGATTTCCTCCTGCGGTGGGCCAGTTGCTGGGTCCCTGGGGAGAGGGGTGGTCCCATCCAGACCCAGCATCTGAACCCCGGAGAAACAGCTTCTGTCCCAGACTACTGCTTTGCAGTCAGTCTTCCCGGAGTCCCGCTCTACCTCTCTGAGGTTGATTCTTGCCAGAAATGATGGAACCTCCACTTTCTCCAGGGAGATGGCTTGAATGTGCATCTAGCCTAGGATCCGTGAAACATCAGAATTCATTTTTTAAATGTGGCTTCGTTTTTCTGTTGATGCCTAAAAAAGGCAGTCCCTGCCACTATGAATTATTGTCAGGCATCACCAAAAACAAACACACACACAAAAAGAAGCAGCAGCACCTACCAGTGGAAAATCAGGTTCCGGGCGCCTGGGTGGCTCAGTCGTTAAGCGTCTGCCTTCGGCTCAGGTCATGATCCCAGGGTCCTGGGATCGAGTCCCACATCGGGCTCCCTGCTCCGCGGGAAACCTGCTTCTCCCTCTCCCACTCCCCCTGCTTGTGTTCCTGCTCTCACTATGTCTCTCTCTGTCAAATAAATAAATAAAATCTTTAAAAAAAAAAGAAAAGAAAATCAGGTTCCCCATCTTGCAGCGCTGACGTGAATGCCCTAGACGATTGGAGAGCCTGGATTCAGGGGCCGAAGTGGGTGCTCATGCTGGTGGGGCTGCTCCTGCTTCCCCGCTATGATATGGCCGTCACCCCCCCCCATCCCCCACGACTGAAGGAATCAAATGGAGTGATTTCCTCAGTCTGGAAAAGGAAAAATTAAGGGATTTAGTTCAAAGTAAAAAAATGTCCACACACTATTGGAACAATTTAGTTTGTTTCTTGAGAGATAAAAGATGGAAAAAGAACATGAGCAACGAAATAAAATAGATTGCAGGACAATTTGTGAATTTGAAATTCAAGCATGCCTCTCAGAAGTGTTGGCTGAAAAGACACGGACAATTTGACAATCTGAGCCAGCTGCAGCCCTGAGGGGGTTGGCCACCAGCTGAAAAGAAGGGTTGAGGGGAGCACAGGAGCCTCCTCGTGGGGAGTCATCTGCTATGCTAGGGACAGGGGCATTTGAAGGGGGATAGAGTCAGGACCTTAGAAGAGGTCTGAGAGCAGCCCTACAAGGGTGGCTAAGAACCAGGTAGTCTTGAATTCGAACCCAGCTCCACCACCAGTTATCTGTTTTGTGATCTTGAGCATGTTACTTAACTTCTCTGAGCCCTACTTGCTTTGTCCATAAATGAGCAAATAATAATAGTACCCATCTCATTGGTTTGTGGTGAGAGGTTAATGGAATAGTGCAAGCAAAGCACTTAGCCTATTACCTGCCTACAGGATGCACACAAGAAACAATTACTGTTAAATTATTATTATTTACTTTGAGTGGTTTGTCAAAATTCATGAAATGCTTCATTAGGTATAAATGAGATAGTATATGGCACATGAGAAGTACTCAAGCAATGCTATATATTATTATTATTAACTAGGAAAAGATGCATGGGTCTCCCCCAAATTAAATATAAGCCATGAACTTGATCATTAAGACTCACAGCTTAAAGATGAACCCAACTCAAACCCTTATTCTAAACATATTACTTGAATTCCTGCTTGGGCAGATACTTGAAAGTTATTTTGAGATCACCCTTCTTAAAAATTCATGACATTAAAATTCAAACAGAGGCAGAAAATGGAAACTCAGGGGAAAAACATCAGAAAACCCAGCAAACCCCACATCTTTTCAATCTCAGTGGGTGATCACTAATTTAGGCAGAAAGCTCCACAGCATAACTAAAGCCCCATATAGTGTGTGCTTGGAGTGTATAAAAAAACAACACAGAGGAAAGTTCCAGTCCACCTAGGGTCAGGGACACAAGGAAGGGGCTGCTTCAGAACCCATAGGTGAAGAACAAGACACAACACTTCCAGGACTGTCTAAGTTGGAGGGGCCATTGGGGACTAAGGCCACTGCATGAAGCAAGTGAGATTGAGCAAAAAAATATCTAGGTAGGCGCTTGCCAAAGACGGATAAACTTGAGTCTTGGATTTTAAACACTTTTATTTGTCTACCCAGCTATATCAAGAGCTTGCCTTCTGTGATGAGTTTTGATCCGTGAAAAGCTGCCCTAACACTAAAGTGCCTTTTTTTGTGTGGCTTTCTCCCCCCTAGAGACCTCCTGAGAATAGGGGTCACCTTGGCAGGTCATCAGAAGAAGATCCTGAACAGCATTCATTCTATGAGGGTCCAGATGAGTCAGTCACCAACGGCAGTGGCGTGAGAACTCTCATTTTCTGGGGGGAGGAGAGGAAGGAAAAGGACCAGTCTCAAGAGGGAATCAGAGGTTGACCACTGTGGAACGTTCTGGAAAGATTGGCTTCTCGGCTGAGAAATGCATTACATCAGTGAAGAAGAAACTGGACCTGTTCTTAATAGGCAACCTTCATTTCTCAGTGACAGAGCATGTTTCAGATGCTGTGGGAAACCCAATCTATGATCATAAAAATACGAAAAGGTGATGTTCAACAGAAGTGAAGACAAAACGGTATGCATCGGGGGAACGAAGAGTAAGCTCGGCTCCCACCCTCGGGGCACTGGAGTCACCCATCCACAGGAAGAAAGGGAAGGAGGTAGAGGGAAGAAACAGGCAGTTTTCCATTTTCTTCCTCACCAATGACATTCTTTTCTTTTCTCCTTTTGTACTCCTCCCCACGAGCCCTCTCCCTCTCCCACATCCATTTCCCTTTGCTCATGACTCGTGTAGGGAAGTTCCTTCAAACAAACCCCAGCTCCTGAGTCTCCAGATGTCGTTCTGTCAGTTGCCAAAGGACTTTGCTGACCACTGCATGGGGGATCCAACCAATTCAATTAATGTCTTCATATTGAAGAAGAGATGTACCTTCAATTGAAAACCTTGTTTTTCTTTTGTTTGCATTTTCTGCAAAAAGGAAAAAGAAACCACAAATTGGAAAAAAAAAAAAAGAAAAACCTGTTTCCGTGTGCAGGAGCACACACATGTATGTCTGTGTTCTAAAATGACTGTGCTTGTTCGTAACAGATGCAAACAAGAAAGAAGAACCGGGAAGTCTCTGCCCCCGGAAAATCCAAAGGGGCTGGAACGTGTTGTTGGTTTGGTGTTCTGGTTGGCCCAGTTGGCCTATGGGCTCAATGGGGAGAGAGGGCAGGGAGAAAAATAAAATGAAAGGGGGAAAAAACTCTCAGGAGCTTGCAAATTCAGACAGGAAACAGGTGAGTGGTTTGAATTGGAGGCAGTGTGGGCCATTCTAGAATGATACTGACTGATTAATTATTCTTGGTAACATCTGAAGAGAAGGAGAAGGAAAGTGTTTCTTGGAGAATGTTCTTCCACATCCCTGGAATCTGCAATTCAAGAGATGGCAAGGGAGAATTCTTCTTACCTGATCTGTGGACTGGCTTAAGCCGTGTGGCATCCGAGGAATGTTTCAAATGTGTCTGTGTTTCTCTGCATTCCTTCTTGTACCTCATTGTTCCATTTGCTTTTGTAAATTCCACTTAACATTTAAATATTTTTAATTTCTCCTTTTCTCTTAATCTCCTTGCTAATTTTATCTGTCTAATTAAAATGAGCAGAAGCATGTCTGGGTTTACATAGAATGGTGTCAGAGTGTGTGTTCTCAGACCCTAGTGGGTCCATCCCCGAGTTACAGGAGAATCCTTAACAGTTGTCCTTCTTCCCCTCATATGGGAGGGAAGGAATACATCCCAGACCTTGTGACTCCCAAGGAGCAGAATATATTAGAATCACTCTCACTGATGTGACCCAAAGGAAGAACTGAATAAATATGAGGCTCCGAAGCCTCAGATGTGCAGCTTACGAAGTCACTGGCAGATAAATATAAACAGTCACCAATAATAGACTATCAGCCCTGATTTCAGTTTGCATACTGCATTTGAGAAGTTCATATCCAGGCCAGTTTTGTAAAAGCCACGACAGCCTATTTTAGACTGCTGGCTTGTGGTATGTTTGTGAACACGCAGTTGGATGGGAGAGTGTGAGGCAGGAAAAGAAGCCACAGTCCCCGTGTAGCTTACTGAATGCAAATTTAAGGTGAGATGAGCCTTTTCCCCTAGTCCTAGGTAACACATGGTACTGGGGGAGGTCTTACCTTCTGAAGCCCCTTCAGAGAGGCTCATGGGCCTAGGGGTACAGCTCTGATGCAGGAGAGCCCCATCTTAATGCATCACTCTTGTGCTTAACCCCTGGGGGACAAGAGGAGATGGACAGAACTGTCTCAGCAGATTTGCATATGGTTGCAAAGGGCCCCCACCCAGCCGTGTAGCAGGTAGAAGAGAAAACTTCCCCTTATTAATGGCTTGCCAATTCCATGCACAATTTGCTAATTACCCCAAAGACCTCAATCCGTGAAGTGTCTTACAAGTCTAGGCAGTTCGGCTAATCTACTCTTAATTTTCCACAGGAATGAATTTTAACTTGTCACCAGATTTCTCAGGCAGCATCCTTAACCTGAAATCCTCACTGTTCCTTCACTAATGCCCGCCCACCTTCTGACTGTCAAGAAAGCAAGGTCAAGGTGAAGGTCGTGTTACGCCCTTGGGTTTTGTTTCACCGGAAGATCCTACAAAGGCGACAGAGTGTGAGAGGGAGAGAATCCTGTAGCACGGGGTCAATCCTTAACCTTTCTGGGCCTCTGTTGCCTCTTGTGTCTAATCCGATAGTAGTAACAACCTTTGATGAGGCCTAACACTCCTGAGCGAGGTCTCTCTGCCAAGCGCAGTGTAAGTACTTCGCATCTATTAACTCTCTTCCTCACAAGCATCTTATAAAGTAGTAGCAGATGCTTTACCACCCCCAGTTTTCAGATGAAGAGACAGAGACGAGACCTTCCCGGCACCACACAATGGTGGAGTCAGGATTTTGACTCAGGCAACCTGATTCCGTGTTCTTATCCACGATCCCAGTGGGTCTCGCACTTGAGCGTGCATTAGCATCACCAGGAGGATGTGTTGAAACACAAAGCACTGGGCCCCACCAGTGAGTTTTCTGACTCAGTAGATCCGGAGTGGAGTCCAAGAACGTGCCCTTCTCACAAATTGCCAGGTGGTGCTGATGCTGCTGGTCCAGGGACCACACTTTGGGAACCGCGGCACTTCACTAACCGGAATTAGTAATCGATGTAAAGTTCTTGACTCCGGGAGTGATAGTTATTAAAGCTCTTGAGCCACCCAGAAAGAGAGGAATGAGCCCCCAGCCTCTTCTTGGGCACCAAGCAGTGCGAGAAGCTGGTCTCCTGTGTGGAGCTATCTTTGTCCGTTGACGGCGTGGCTCCAGGAGACTTTACTCACACTCTCAGCAGAGCTCCCTGGGGAGAATGCTCCCTGGCAGTGAGGCCCCAGGCCTCTGAATTTCAGTTAGACGTGCTACTTTAGCATCTGGCAGAGGATGAATTCCAATTCGGATGGTTCCTTAAAAACCCACTCTGCACAGTGGGCGGTGGCCTGTGGCCCTCCGAGCCAGGCTAAAGAGATGGAATCTAAGGCCGTGCTGCGCAGCCCAGGTTATGGCTTCCAGAGAGGGGTTCTCTGCCAGGCGCGCCTGCAGCCGCCGAGGGTCATGTGGGTGAGCACTGCCCAGGGAACAGGTGGGCGATGTTTCATTAGTGCTCCTGGCTCAGGGGTTATGGCAATGGAGGTGATTTGTGGGAAAGCCTTAGGGACTATGACCCAGCTGTCTGTGCTCTCTCCCTGCCCTCCCCTAATAAAGGGAGACAGATGAAGCGAGTAGATCCATGTGCAGAGCAGGTGTTCACTGTAGCATCTGGAGACCACCGGAGCTCAGACCTGTCCAACAGGTACCTATGTTACTAAAACCACTTGCCTGCTCTCTCCTACCGCCTCCCCATGCCCCCGCCCCCCACAAAGTTATGTGTAGAGCTGGGTCAGTGAGGTCCCCTAGGATCACTGAAATTGCTGAGGTCCCCGAGTATAATGGAAATTAAGTAAGGACAGAAGTTACCCTTGGCCATGCCTTTGTGAAAAGAACAGAAACCAGTGAGGATTGATGAATAGAATGGCAGGAATACTGGGGGCAGGAGTGAGACATCAGGCAGGAGGGTGAGAATCTACAATGTGCCAGTTAAAAGTGCAAGATTCTAACAGCTAGATTTTGTTCTAAGAAGGCCTTTGTGAGCTAGCCTGGGAACCTCATTATCATTTCAGAATAATAATGGCTTTGGCCCCAACTGAGTAAGGGTATGATTAGGTCCCTGGCAAGTGAAGCAAGGGAGAAGCCCAGCCATGATGGAGTGTAAGCAGCAAACAGGTAGCATCCAGAGTTCTCTGCCACCAAGAAGGCTCAAAGCACACTTAAGATCCATGTCACAGGGAGTTTTGCATTCATTGAGATGCCTTGCAGTTCATATAGAAGTTTCAGGGTCATTTTCAAAAGTAGCCAGACGTTTTTGTATTGTCTAAGATATCAATAGGGCTGGGGGTTGGCGGTGGGAGAGGGGAATCACTGAAGCCTCAGAAAGGTCATCCCAAGGGGGAGGGGGGTGGCTGGATCACACCGAAAGGTCATTCAAGTTGATCGAGGTCAAATGGCAACTATGTTCACCACTAGGGAATCTCTTAAGACTAGTGATTTTCAAATGAGAATATGTTCACAGGGGTCTGAGAACCAACTCTCAGTCCCTCTGAGAAAATGCTGGCCCTGGTGGTGGGCAGGTGGGGCATGATGTGTTCTGCAGATCCCGTTGAAGGGTAGGTGGGATGGACAACTTTGGGCAGTGGTGGATGGACCTCCATGATACGCCTGGGAGAAAAGGAGAGCCCTCTGCTCCTTTACCCCCACCCCTGCATCCCTCCTGGGCTGACCTTGTTATTACAGGCCCTTGATGGGTTCCCGTGTTGCTAGGAGTCATGACGTGGCACACAGCGTTCATTCTCTGCCAGAAACCCCTGGCGATCCCCAGAGTGAGAGTAGACTCAGGTCATGTCCTAGTCACCTCTATACCCAGCACCCAACATGCTGCCTAACACATGGCAGGTGCTCAATACATAGTTGGTGGTTTAAATAAGTTTGAGTTGAGAAAGTTTCACATATCATTATTTTACCTACAGAAGTCCATGACCTTAAACAGCATGCTTTTAAAGAAATTAATCCCTAGGTATTTAGTTGCAATCTTTCTCACTTATTCTTAACTGCTATCAATCGTAGGCTATTCTAATTTTAGTTTTGTGAAGTTTAACATACTCCTCTTCAACCCTGTCTGCATCTTTCACACGATGTCACAGTCTTCCCCAGAGGACTGGCCGGGAAAAGCAGCATCCCACCGAGTGTCAGTCACTGTGCACAATCCCCACCAGGGACACAGCAATGCATGCAGCCCTGTCCTTGGTACAACAGAGGCAAATAAGAAGGTCAGTGAAGGGCAGTGAGTAGCCCATCCGTCTGAAAGTAGAACCAGGGCTCCTGTCTTGCCAGGTTGATATCCAGCTGGGCAGAAAGGATGGTGGGACTTCCCTTGCCATGGAAAACTTTGTGTCTTTTACCACTCCCTGTACACTGGGACTTTCTTCCAAGCGTTGTTTTGCCTTCCAAAATCCACCCTTCCTCCAAGATTCCTGTAGCCACTCATTCCCCAGAGAGGAAAAAAAGTTGAATTAAGAAAACAAAATTATGAACAGATAAACCACTTCCAAGGTACTGAGATACTGAGCCCATGCTATTTTTTTCTTTTAAAATATAGAGATTCTCTTCTCTTTAGTTTTCTTTCCTGCTATTTAAATTCATATATACATATACATTAGGAACGACGGCAGCTCTGGAAATGGCTTTCTGACACAGAGTGGATGACAGGTTCTAGCTACGATCTTTATAGGAGAACTCAACTTTGTACATAACTTCAACAGGGAAATAGACAGGGCTATGGCAGCACAGAAAGCCGCACTGCCATTGTCTTAGGGGGTCAAAGAAGGCATCCCTGAAAGGCGTCTGCTAAACTGGAACCTGAGGAGTGAAAGCACTTAGCAACTGGGAAAAGGAGATGTGAGTGGTGGAACTGGTCTTGTAGGTGGAGGGAACAGCATGGACAAAAGTTCCAAAGCCACAGAGGAAGTAGCATGTTTGTGGGACGACAGGCTGTTCAACAAGGCTGGAGAATAGAGTGC
Organism: Mirounga leonina; assembly: GCF_011800145.1. Classification (NCBI taxonomy): domain Eukaryota; kingdom Metazoa; phylum Chordata; class Mammalia; order Carnivora; family Phocidae; genus Mirounga; species Mirounga leonina. Next base: position 31,346,651 of record NW_023270268.1, read on the forward strand.
TGTATGTGGGTGTCTGGAGGGGTAGGCGGGGGCTAGATCATGCAGGATCTTATATGGAGTAAGGAATCTGGAAAGTGGGTTGAAGCAAGGGAAGTATATCTTATATAAATCACTCTGGCCACAAAATGGAAAATGGAGTCGGGGGTACAAGACTCAGTTCTAGGAGACTAGTTAGGAGGCTGATGCAATAATGTAGGCAAAGGATGATGGTAGCCTGGGTGAAGGCATGAAGTAGCAGTGGGGATGGACTGATTCAAGAAACATGAAGAAGGTAAAAAAAAAAAAAAGAAACATGAAGAAGGTAAGATCAATAGAAGATGGAGGTGGATTGTCTGTCAGTGGAGAGGTAGGGCAGAGTCAACGATGACATCCCAAGTTTCTGGTTTGGGCCACTGAGTGGCTTTGTATACCATTCACTAAGGGATACAAAGGAGGAAGAAACTGAGGGTGAGGGAGAACAATATGAATTTGAATTGCCCATGGGCCATTGGATATAGGGGTCTATAATTCAGCAGAGCGATCTGGGCTGATGACACAGATTTGGGAGTCATCCTTTATCCAGATGGCCATTAAAGCTGTGGGAGTGGAAGTTTTTACTGCATGAGAATATAAGAGCAAGGAGAGAAGTGGGCCCCCATGGAACCCTGAGAAGCAGCCTGATTTAAAAGATGTCCAGGCAAAGGGAGGCTCACGGAGGCATCAGGATAGAGCCACTGCAGAGAGTGAGGGAAAGCCAGGAGTGTGCAGGGTCTGTGGAGCCAAAGGAAAACCTTTTAGGGGGAGACAGCAGCCCCAGGGCCCAGCGCTGCCATGGAGGGCCAATACAAGGTAGAGTTTGAAAACTGTCCCTGGGTTTAGGCACAGGAAGTCGTGGGTGCCCTTGGTAGGGGCAGCGCTGCAGCAGAAGATACTAGCTGGATTGAGGAAAGAGAGGACATCACAACCTTTCAAGAAGCTTGACTTCCAAGGGGAGAAGAAAATCAGGAGGTAGCTAGATTTCTTCCCCTTTTGGTGGTTATTATTTTGTTGTTTTTTAGCGGGAAAGACTTGAGTACGTTTGAAAGCTACTGAAACAGAATCCATGGAGAGAGAGAGAGAGGAGGGTCACCGAGAGAGTGGGCCTGGGAGGGCAGGGAGCACAGCCAGAGGGAGGAGCAGCTTAGAACGCGCAGTGGTCCAGTTAGATTTGGAGGATGAACGAAAGGAGGATGGCATGAGCTCCTAGCAGAACTCAGGCTCACTGTCCAGCCTCCTCACAGTCTCCTGGTCACTTAGTTCCCACATCCTCTTGTGCAGACAGTGGAAGAGCCGTGATTGGACCCATGGGCCTTGCTATCACAATCTAGCATGACGACAGGCATGCCCGTTTCTGATGAAGGGGATGGGCAGACAGTGTCAGGGTCATCTGAGAAATGAATGGGAAGTATCCCAGTCCCCTTTCTCACTCAGAATCCCTCTGGGGCTACCTGCCACCAATGGGATTTTGACCCCCCACCAATGGGACAAAGTTCAAAGTCCTGATCATGGAAGGGAGCCCTATGCCCACCTCTCCAGCCAGACTGCCCACCAGCTAACACCTGCTGCCTGTCCAGAGCCTTTCCACCTAGTTTCGTACTCATGGCTATCCCTGTGCTGGGGACTCCTCCAACCCCATGCCCCCTCCCCACCAAGCCTTCGAGCCCATCAGGTCGCAGCTCAGATATCATGGGTCTGCTGAGGGTGGCTGAGTCTGCAAACTCAGGGCCCTCCATCTCTATCTCCTCAACAACTGTCCTTATGCCCATCACATTCAACCTTCTAGTCCATGAGCTCCTTGGACCATATCTGTCTGTATATCTCCAGCACCCAACATAGGGCCCACACGTAATAAATATTTGTGGGAGAGAAGGAATGACCAGGCCCAGGGAGACTAAACCCAAAAGGAAGGAGCATTCTGGAAGAGCTGGGGTAAAGAAATAGGTGAGCTCTGGAAATAGGCTAAGAGAGCCTCAGCCATAGAGAATGGAAGGTGTACCCAGAGGGGGGAGGCTGGGCTAGGATGGTAGTGAGAGGCCACAGTTGGTCACCATGGGATGGGAACCAGGGCAAGTTCATGGACATCCTAGTACGTGGAAGAGCCCAACAACAGGACCAACCAGGCAGACAGTGGGATTGGGATAGCTGTGTTTCAGGGTTAGGTCTGAGCTATGGGGCAGAGCCCAGGGTCAGGATCCCAGACTCCCAACAAATATAGTAGTGGGATGGAGAGCAGAGATTGGTAATAGCAAAGCAGAACTCCACACATTCATTAACTCAACATGTGTGAGACTGCTACCTGGCCAGGAAGACAGGTCAGATAATTCAGGGAGGACCCTCAGCTTTTTCACTCAAGCTTGGTGTCTGCTCGCGCAGGTCACCAGCCTCTTTAGCCACTGCTTCCCCAGCACTCACATGGGACAGACCCAGCTAAACTAGGTGGAGATGGGGGTTGTTCTTGGAGGATCTTCACTGCTGTAGGACACAGTCCTGAGTGTACACAGCAATCTTGACCTGTTCAGATGCTGTGACACGCGTTGGATGAGCAGGTGAGCAGCTACCCGTGAGCTGGGAACTCTAACTGCTCTCACCAGGAGCATGGGCAGGAAATGAAGACTTCAGAAAGTGTCCCACATCTAAGCTGTACAAACAAAACACACTGCTTCCAAATCTGAGCATTCAGCCCACCTTTTGCTAGATTGCTGTGGTTCCATGTTAACTCTACCCCCGACCGCATGTTGACGCAATAGGCTTGATGAGAGCTGAGCCCCGCTCCCCCAGCACACACTAGGAAGGATCTGGACCCAGGAGGCAGAGCATGCAGGTGCCTGGCATTCAAGGTCTGTGGGCTTTGGCATGTCAACTGGGCTTCCACTGTTTGATCGCAGACATCTCAGGGATCTCTGACCACAATGAGGAGATTTTTCAGAAGCAGATAAGCTGATTACGGCTCCCATACCAGATTTCAGTCTAGGGGTGAGAGCTGGGAGTGTTGTACATTTAGAATTTAAAGTGAATCTTTTTATCAGCTAATTAAAGGAGGTGCTCCTGGGGTGGGGGGCAGAATTATGGCCACTTGAGAAGTTCTCAAAAATAATAATCACAAATTCAATTGTGTAATTGGTAATAGAAACTGCTACTTTTTTTGAGTGTTTGCTACGAGACAGGAACGCTCAGTATTTATACAACTGGTATTATTACGCCCATTTGAAAATTAGTTAACTAATACGGCTCAGAGAAGTTCCAGCCACTTGTTGTAGATCACACTGAAGAGCCAGGACTTGAACCCAGGTGATTTACCTGGAGCGTATTCTTTCAATCATTCTGCCACCTGAGACATCTGGGAATTTCTACCGGCCACCCCAGTCCTGGCACATAGCATAGGAAACTTGTTTATACTCTGAGGTTTCGTGTCTGTAAACCGGGGGTGATATTATCTACTCCCCAAGGCTTTTGCAAGGGTGAAATGAGGGGCCATATATAAATCACTTGCTCTAGTTCCTGGTTCTTACGGAATACTCAATAAATAGTAGCTATCAGTTTATTTTACTTCTAGGGATTTGGGAACATGACCTAAAAATAGAAAGCAAATTAGTGCCTGAGGTTTGTTGTAAAAAGTCTTCTTGCTTTCTGGTAAAGGTCAATCCTTAACCTCTGTGGATTTGGGGGTTGTTTTTTGGTTTTTGGTTTTTTTTTTTGAACTTCAAAGTTGCGTGTATCTGTCATCTTAATCATTTCTGCCCTTCACCTTGCATGTTTACAGAGATTGAAATCGAGCTTTGCCTTGTTCCTGGGTGGGTTTCCAAGCTGCTTTCTGGAAGCTTCTTCAATATGTTGCATAGGCACTTACTTGCTTATTCTCACAGGCTAGGGGCCTGTCTTCCTGATACTAAACCTAATCTCTTCTTTGGATTAAAGCCCAATATCTGGGCCTATCAGTCAATAGGAGGAGTTTTCTTCCGCTAATAACTTTTCAGAAATTTTTTGGTGACCAGAAAGCCATTTTTGGAGGCCAACCTGCTGGGTTTCCGAAAGAGTACTGAGTGTACCATTGGTAGGCAAGTGGGTTTTAGGACATACATGTCCAAATTCTTCAAAATCATAATAGTTATACATTTCTTTTAATGTACACTAGAGAAAAATATATCTATCACATAAAATACATGCATTTTTCACAGATATTATGAAGTTTCCTTTTAAGATAAATTTATGCAAGCAAAACAGTGTCTTGGTTTTAAGAAAAAATAGCAATTAAATGATAATACAATTAATATGTGGATATGGCCAAAAAAAATCATGAAGGAGGGGATTGAAAAGCAGAGGCTAGGGAACCTATGAATCCTTCTCACTTTTCTTTGAATTTCCTACCAACCCCCGCACACCTCCCACAACACCCACTGCCCTATCGATTGTCCTAGAGTTTTAGCGGGAGCAACACCTGACCCGCCTCCTTTCTCACCTGGTGGCCTCCTGGCCCCCCTTCAAGCCTCAGCTCCATTCAAAGGCATCCTGAGGTCCTCCCACGTGGGTCTGCTGCTTGTCCTCAAGGCCCTGAGTGCCCTGTGCTTCTCACCATCATGGCATCCTCTTGTCAGTATTATGATGCTCTGCTGATGCGTCTGTTATCCACCGTCCCAGACTGGGAGCTTCTCCAAGCCAGGGAGCATGCCTTACTCATGGCTGAATCTGCAGGCCTGGTGCTCAGCCATCACATAGTCAATCTGTTAAATAAATGAACTAATAATTGAGTCCATGCCCCTTTGCCATCAGTCGCCTCCGACAGGGAAAGCAAAGGACCAAAAATACGAATTGATTACAAGGTTTCTTCTTGAATTTACCTCACCCCAGGCTCAAGGTTGGGCCACTTCTACAACTCTTTGGAATCATGTTTACACCACCTGCTCACATGGTTTTATTTGTGCTCTCGCTCAAGGAAAATGCAGCAGCTGAGCAGGGCACCTGGTGACGGGTCTCCCTGCAGAACAGAGCAGATGGCACCAAGACTTGCATCCACTTTGTCCAGTGGGGGAAGGGCTCCTTTGCTTAGTGGTGACCTCTTGTCTTACTCACAATCTGATATTTTCCAAATGCAAAGGGCCTCCTGCAACTTTGAAAGATATTCTCTCTGACATCCAATTTAACAATTAACCATTTTTTATTGTTTTTTTCCGACCATGGGGTTCATCTGCTGGGATGTTTCATAGAGAGGGCAGTTTGCCAAGCATTAACTTGTCTGGCCCAGGGGGCATAACTGTACTGCTGATTTCATCGGAGTGAACATCATTCCTTTGGTCTTATTTGCAAACTGTCACATGGTGATGGGAGTCAGTTAACTGTTTGTGGTTCTGAGTCCTATGGCTAGCCAGAGAGCAAAAAAGTCCAGAGCATCTCTTCTAGACTCATATGCAGCAGATCTAATCCAGGGGATGGTAAAACTTCTATAAAGGGCCAGAGAGTAAATATTTTAGACTTGCGGGCCATATCGTGTGTGTCACAACTCTTCAACTCCACCATTGTAGTCCGAAAGCAGTCGTAGATGATATTTAGATGAATGGATGTGGCTATGTTCCAATAAAACTTTATTGGCTGCATATGGTACATGGGCCTTAGTGTGCCAAGCCTGGTCCAACTAGTGGTTAAAGCTCCTGCTCTTGAGTCAGGTCAACCTGAACACAACTTGCCTCAGGGAGACTAGAGAGACAGTGTCTGGAGTCAGGGAGGCTGTGGCAAAGTTCAGGAGCCCAAAATATTTGCAGAAGCCTTACCAACTAAATGCCGATCCTGGGACTGTCTTTCATCAGCCTTGTCAGGCAGTCCTTACCAGTGGTTTCTTCATTCTTGAAAGCAGTTTCACGAGAATCAGATTGTACTATAACCAGAGTGTTAACACCGATATTATGGAAAGGTAGAAACAAAGCAAGTTCCTCAGGGTATAACTGTGAAGTGAAAAGTAGGTGATAGCTCACAGTCAGTGTTAAAATGATCGTGGTCCTGGACTAAAGCACCCGGAAAGTGAACAGTCAGCCACCATGGACTCTGTCTCCTTGGCTGATTAGGGCAAATGATGACTTTCTCCAGGGAACCGATGGGGTCATGGGAAAGGAGATACATGCAAGCAGGTGACTTAGGAGAAGGTGGTGGCAGTGAAAGACTCAAAGAGAGTCTCTAAGAGGTCACAAATATCTATTTATTTACCCATGCATTAATCATTCATGGATCTCTACTGAAACCTGGAAATGCCAGGCACAGTCTTTGCTCTAATGGCACCACAGTCTCACAGGGGAGGAGAGACAAAACGAGGTGAGAAGTGCTGCCCTGGAGGCAGGAGTCCCGAGGGGGGCCGAGGAGGCTGGTGTGTGAAGGGTCGGTATCCTGGGTGAGGGATCTGGCAGGAATCAGGTGGTCATTTCTAGACAGCCCCCCACTGTGCACACCCTGCCTAGGGAGAGGCTAGCTTGAGAAGCGGGGCCCCCTCATAGGGGACCTCTGTCACTGGCCTTGATGAAATGACCCTGCTGACCCAGACACTGCCTGCCCCCCTTGCCCTGGCCCTCAGAGCCATCCGCCCACCTCTGTGGCCTCCAAGCCCCCCAAGTTGTCCTGAGAGCTTGGTAAGATTTATTGCACTTCACCTACCGTGAGGAAGCCGTCCCTTCTCCAGCACGAGATGAGCAGCAAGCAGAATGGGCTGCCTCACATGTGTACTTAGAAGAAGTAAGAGCGTGACGCCTGGGTGGCTCAGTCAGTTAAGTGGCTGCCTTCAGCTCAGGTCATGATCCCAGTGCTCTGGGATCGAGTCCCGCATCGGGCTCCTTGCTCGGCGGGGAGCCTGCTTCTCCCTCTGCCTGCAGCTACCCCTGCTTGTACTCTCGCTCACTCTCTCTTGCCCACGCTCTCTCTTTCTAACAAATAAATAAATAAAATCTTAAAAAAAAAAAAAAAAGAAGTAAGAGCAGTGAGAGAAAATTGGGTAAGTAAACCCAAAATGACTTTTTTTTTATAATGAAGGAATAAATCTCAGGGACAAGAAGCTACGTTAAGCCAGAGTGCACCACGATGTTTTCTTCTGCCACACATCAGATTTTCAGGAGGAATCCTGAGGTCACGTGGCCAACCAAGGGCTCTGCCGGCCCCAGACCAGAAAGTTGGGGATGCCACTGCTCGGGGTGAAGGTGGACGGGGACCTGGAGGGTCTCCACGCTCTTTGCTGCATTTCTGGAGAGTCTTGGCTACTTGCTTGGGCGGTTCGCACCCTGCGATTGCATCATCTCAGCCCTGCCCTCCGGCAGGATCTACGCTCCAAGGCCGGGACCGTATCTCCGCATGGACTCCTCCAGACATATTTGACGTAACTGCCTCCTGATCAGCAGCCCCTCTCACGCACCTCTCACTCTCTGTCCCCTGTGCTCGCAGAATGCTTCTCAGTTGTCAGCTCCATTTCTATATTTCTATGGCAACCGCAACCCCCAGCCTCATTGCCTTTTCTCTCCTCCCCACCCCCCACCCCCTTCCTTTTGCAAGTAGGATTTGCAGGGAAGCTGTTGACAGACTGGTCTTCTAGTAATTTCCCTCATAAAACAAACAGCTGAGGAGAGGGAGTGGAGAGGCGGGGCTGTGTAGTGGGGCCAGCTCGGGGACTCCACGAGGGCACAGAGAAACTGAGAGTGGTGCGCACACAGAGTCCTGGGGCACAGCGAGTTCCTGTGGGCGCTGGCGGCCCCAGACAGGTGTCAGGGATAGGGCAGGTGTAAGGAAGTGAAGGCCACAGGAGGGCACATCAGTGGGGGCCAAGGCAAGACAGCAGCTCAGGTTGCAGCAAGGAAGCCTGCCAGAGCTCAGGGAGGAGAGTAAATATTAATAGCTTTATTACGTGCCTTTTTTATAAATAAAAGAAACATGTTTTTGGCTGCTAATGACCTTCAAATTAGCAGCTCTTTCAGAAAGCGCTTATGTATTTTTAATTCCAAACGTAGCTGAGTGTCAGTTGCAACAGCAATGAAAGCAGCAGGGCAGCTGGGTAGTTTTAAATAAGAGGAAACCCAGATCATTATTTTGGAAACTGTCAGCTTTTACGCCTTTTAATGGATTCACTTTCTCTCATCTCTCCCCCCACTTCTGTGGCCTTTGAAGTTTCCCAGGCATTCTCTGTGGGAGAGAGGAGCAGAGGAACAAGGCCTGCCATATGGAAGGACCTGGGCTTTAGTCCCCACCTTGGCTCTCGGGGTGTCACAATCACTGGCAGGGAGGCTTCAGCAGAGGGGCTTGCGAAGAGCATCCAAGAGCGTCAGAGAGAAGAATATGCCATCCCAAGATGCAGGGTGCTGGGTAACAGGACTTAGGGCTTCCTTGTCCATCCTGCTCCTGATTTTAAGTCCTAAAAAAGAGAAATTGGAGATGTTGGGGTAGCAGATGGAGAGATGGGGACATTAGCGAGGACATAAAGGAGACACAAGACAATGAGAGGACATAGACAGGCAGAGGTAGATGGAGAAACACAGTGAGAAGTCGAGGAGTAAATAGCAAGCAAGCAATAGAGCAGTGCTTCTCCAAGTGTGGACTCCAGGCCAGAAACAGCAGCATCACCTGGGAACTTGCTAGAAATGTAACTTCTCAGGCCTCAGCCCAGAAGTGCCAGATCAGAGAGTCTAAGGGGTGGTCCCCACGGTCTGTGTTTTCATAAGCCCTCCAAGGGATTCTGATGCTCACCAAGGTGTGAGGAGCACTGACCTAGAGCAGAGGAAGAAAAAGGGGAGCTTGGTGAAGGGAGTGAGAAGGAGGAAGAGACGGTGGCAAAGGAGGAGGAGAAGGAGGCACACGAGGGACAAGAAATGGGGAAGTGAGTCTGAAGGACCCCGGACCTCCACCGCTCCACTCACATGCTCCACATTGTTCTCAAATAGCCAGCTAACAGGCTACTGTTCCAACAGCCCCATTGACACCAGCACCCAGCCTTTACCAGTGACTTTCTGCGTGGAACTGACCCCCAAGTCACCAGTGACCCACAGCTGTATCAGGCTTCTTCTGACCTCAGGAGAGGATGCAATGTCATTTTGCTGGCCTGAAAAATGAGGATCGTGCTCCTCCTTTGTTCATATGGGCTCCTGAGCAGCCCTTTCCAATGGGCACTCCATTTTTTACTTCAGCTACCAGAAGGATCAGCCTCCAGGTTGAATTTTAGATAAAAGTTGAGCTCTTTTCCAAACTGTCAGGCTGATAGACAAAAAGCAAGGATATTTCCCGTTGATCATGGAGTTCTTGGTGACTAAGGCATAGCTGCCTCTACATTTAAAGTTAACAAACACATGCCAATTTGTCTCCAATCCAGCCAATAGACTTTTATTAAGTGTCTGCCCCATGCGGAGGTGACTCAGCCTGGTTGATACCCCATTATCACCCACCCACCCGGGGGCCTCTGATCTCCTAGGCTGTGACTGAAAATAAGGACTCCTTCTGGGAGACCTCAACCCCATGCAGACCTCAGCCTGGTGTTTACCTTCTCCAAAGACTGACTTCCTCAAGCAGCCATTCTGGCACCATCAAAACATTTTAGGCTCCCAGGACTATTCTGATTTTAGCAATGATAAATATAACTATTCATTTAAGAAATGTTTATTTAGTAGGAATTCTAAGCCACCTGGAAACAGGCATTATTTCCAAGTGCTTAGAATACATCAGTAAACAAAGCACAGATCTGGGTCTTCAATAGGAGCTAGCAAGGGGAGACAGACAACTAACAATAAACATAAATAAATTATCTAACATCTTTGCATGCAAAAGTGCTATGGCCAAAAGAAAATTGGAGAGCAGGAGAAGAGTAGTTTGCAATTTTAGTTAGGGCAATCAGGACAGAACTCATTGAGAAGGTGGGATTTGAGCAAATATTTGAAGGAAGTAAGGAAATGAGCCAGGATAGAAGAGTCTTTGCAAGAAAACACCATTGTAACTATGGCCAGGTATGTTTTAAAAACAGTCTGGTACACTAAAATAACAGCAAGTAGATTTTCCATATGGTATCTAATTTAAGCCTCACTATGCCCTAAATGCATCAGGTATTATTAGTAGCATTTCACTGATGTAAAAACTGAGGCTTAGGAAGGCTTATGGTTTGCTTAAGGCTGTTCAGATAGTGGGTTGCAGAGCTGGGATTCCAGTCCTTAATGGACTGATCCTAAAATACACATTGTTTTTCTAAAACCTACCTTACCTCCAAGTGTGTCAAGGTGGATGTTGGGGTGCTCATAACAAAGGGGACACAGAGCCCAGCCATGCAGACAAAGGGAGACACCACAGCCAGGAGGCACACTCTTCACAGCAAGGTCATCCCCAACAACTATAATCCAACTTTCAGAAAGGGTGAATGCTTCCCTGCCAAGGGGAATGGTCTCACACTAGAAAAGGTAAAACTCATGGCCAAGAGAAAATGCAAGTCTTAAACAGTAACAAAATAGTCAAGAAGGCTGGACATTCTAAGTGATTTCCAGTCTTCCAGCCCAGATGATCAGTGTTACAGGACTGTACTGAAGTTGTCTGATGGCAAGGAGTTGAGGCAATCTGGGTGTCCATTGCTGAGAAAACTGATAGCCAGAGTGTGGTAGACACACACCGTGGAGTGCTTGTGTCTCAGAGAAGAGACGACTAGATTTTCACATAGCAACCTGCATGGATTTTAAGATCAGAGGGATGAGTGGGCAAAGCAAGAACTAGGAAGGATGTATAATATAACAATACCTATTTTACAAGAACGTGTATCACCAGAGTATCTGCATTGAACACAATAGAATGGTTGCCTATGGTTGGACATAGTGGGGATAATCTACCCATTTCCCATTTATTTCACTTGCGGCTTTATAACTAGATTCATACATGTCTATATATACCTGTTTCTGGACACCTGAGATCCTTCATTAGCCTGCCAACTCTTATTCCAGGACAGCACTATCTTAATTATTGCAGCCTCATTACACATTTTAATGTTGTGTAACATGAGTCATCCATCCTTATTCACTTTCATAATTCTCATAACTATTTTCACCTGCATATTTTCTAATTGAATTTTGAGATGGTTTTGTAAATTTCCAAAATAGTGGTATTTTTATTAGAATAGCTCTAAATATTATGTTAATACGGGAAAGTAGCAATCTTTACTAGATATATCTTCTTTTTACAAATATGGCATTTCTCTGTATTTCAGCAATTAATCTTTTATAATCCTCAGCAAAGTTTTGTACTTTTCTTACAGATGCTATATATTTCTTCCAAAAAATTCCTATAATTTATGTTTTCTTGTAGTCAAGAGAATCTTTTTTTCACTATACTTCCTAATTTTTAATGTATATTTTATAATTATCAAACCTGTTAAGCATTAATATTATTAAATATTTATTCAGTGGAATTTGTTATTTCATTTGTTTTTTATTCAGGCACATAATATAGTCTACAATAAAAAATAGTGTTAATTCCAAGTTGGCAATATTTTTCATTTAATTTGTTTTCCTGCCTTATTGCATTGTCTGGGACTTCTAGAATAATATTCAATAATAGTGGTGGCACACATATTTATCTTTTTGCTTATTTAATGGAAAGATCATTGTTGTTGTTTCATAATCAAGTGTGATATTGGTTGCTGCTCTGTATAGATATTCAAATAAGGGAGTTTCTATCTTTGTTGTACTAAGAATTATTTTTTTAAATGAATATTTTATTTTTTCAAATGCATTTTAGCATCTACAGAGGAGATGATATATTGAATCAGACATGAATTCTTGAAATAAACTTTACTTCATCATGGCATGTTTTACTTCTAATTTACTGGTGGACCTGACATATTACAATTTTACTTGGGGTTCTTGCTTCTGTATTAATAAATGTGATTAGTATGTAGTGTTCTTATTTGTGTATTTGTGCTAGCCTTTTCAACATTTTATTATCAATGGCCCTGATTATTTAATAATCACATTTATTAAAGTATAATATAGAGGAAAAATTATCCAAATTATTAGTCAACAGCTTGATAAATTTTCAAAAGCAAATTCACCCATATAACCACCATCCAGATCAGGAAATAAGAAAACTACTAGCATCAAGTTCCTTTTCAGTCACTATGCCCCAGGTTATAAAAGTAAACAGGTAACTACTCTCCTGAGCTCTAAACCATAAATCGTTTTTGCTTTCTTATAAACTTTATATAAATGGAATAATATAGAACGTTATTATTTATTACCTGATTTGTTTTGCTCAAATCATATTTGTGAAATTCTTCATGTTCTTATAATTTTAATTCATTCATTTTAGTAACTATATAATATTCCTTTGTATGAATATAACCACAATTTGTTTATTTACTCTATCGTTATACATTTGAGCCATTTCCAGTTTTTTATTATTATAATTGTATTATGAATATTCTCACATGTCTTTTGGTGTACATGTCCTTCAGTATAGACATTTATGCATTTCTGTTAATATATACATAGAAGTGAAATTGCTGGGCCAAAGGATATCTGTGTGTCCTGCTTTAACAGATGCCCTCAAATAGTTTTCCTAAGTGTCTCCATAGCTGTCACCTTTTCATGTAAATCCAAGATGCTGCTGGGCCAGCCTGGTTGAGTACTTGAATATGCTAATTCCATTTGACAAGTCGGCTTATTGGGGACTTCCAAACTTGTTCATCCTTGTCTGAGTCACAAGGACTTTATGAATTCGTTGCTTACTTTCCACAAAGGCAAAGCTAATAGATGTTTTTCAAAAGGGGTGTACTTGAGCATTGTGAATAGACCCACATAGTCCCAAGAAACTTTACACAAAGAGCAGGGCTTGAATTTTGTCAGGGTTTTGAACCACCCTGCTGGCAGAGGTGTGATTACACCACAGAACCATCGGGACCCAGACTTCTGATTTGCCAACCAACAGGGTATCATTTATGCAGTGAAGGCTTTGGATATCAGGGAGTAGAGACAGTCATGTTGAAACCTCATTCACTGGTGGCAAATCACAGCACAGTTTAAGCACCCGTGGAAAAATACTAAAGGTTTCTTGAGCATCTTCCTTCTGATCAAAAGACTCTCCTCTGGACTTTATGAACATTCAAAATACATGCAAGTAAAATATAAGTAACAATTATATATTCCGCAGTAGAAACCACAATAGTACATTTAATTGGCCCAAAAGGTCCCACCCACAAAATCATGTTAACTCCCTTTCCCCACTCTGAACCTTGCCCAAACCTCATTAGCTAAATCCTGGCAAAGGGTATGATGGTGAATTGGGCACCTGTGCTCAACAGAGCCATAAAAATTTGAATGTCTCCCCTCCCAGAAATTCCCTAGTGAACTCAGATAGGTGCATATTGCCTTCAGTACTCCTGGGGGCAAGAGGAGATCTTGGCCACATGACTAATCATCTTTCTCCCTAAAGTAGCTGAGATAGAGGGGGGTAGATGAATTGAGGGGACTGGACAGAGAGGGGCTCCACACCAGTAAGCAGTGCATAGCCACTTTCCATTTTGAGCAGTGCAGCTGCTACTCTCAGCTCAACCAAAGGAACTCCCATTGTTTTCAGCCTACCCAATTCTATAGGGAATGGTGAGGTCCTCATGGCTGATGCCCTGTGTTTCATTCTTGAGAACTCTTGACTCAACAGCCACAGCCTCAGTGACTTCCACCTGGGGCCATAGGGTCTGTGCCCCCTGGCTGGCTTGGGCTTAGCTCACACAGTAGTGGCAACTTGTTTGAGGAGTCCACATTAATCTGGGGCATCATTTCCCATTACTAAAATAACATCTCCTAAGTTCTCTGATTTCCATGCAAGGGCTAGGGAAATTTTCCGGGGTGGCAGGACTGACAGCGAGCATTTATCTAAATTTCTTTGGGTCAGTTTCTCATTCTGCAGGGGGTCACTTCCATCATTATTATAAACCCAATTCAGGGCAGTGAGACCCTGAATACTAGTTAATGACTCATTTATGGTTTCCCAGGGGAGTCTGTCCATTTTAGGAAAAAACTCTTAAAGCATCCAGAACCCACTGCAAAAAAAAAATCTCCGAAACTTTTACTCTCATATTCAAACGGTTCCACGGTTGACATGATAGACTGCAGGAGGGTCTGAGCCATAAGATGATCCAGCTATTCCCATTCTTTCTCAACAAAGCATTATGCAAGGGGCCTGGGTGGCTCAGTCAGTTAAGTGTTTGACTCTTGGTTTCTCCTCAGGTTGTGATCTTGGGGTTGTGATCTTGGGATTGTGAGATAGAGCCCTGGGTGGGGCTCCACACTCAGTGTGGAGTCTGCTTGTCCCTCCCTCCCCTTCTGCTGCTCCCCCTCCACCTTTCCCCTCCCCCTCCCCCCCACCTACATGAGCACACATACTCTATCTCAAATAAATAAATAATATCTTTAAAAAAACAAAAACAAAACATTATATATCCCACCCCACTCATCTCTCGAGTGAACAAAGATCTATAGACTCCCCGTTTCTGTACATAGTGATCACAAACCTCCCTCCTTTCAGCCTCCTGTCTCCAGGAGAAATCTTGCTATTAGTCATTACAATAGAGTGAACTTGAAGCTGACCACCAGATAGGCAAAGAAGTCCCTCCACTAGAGGGGAGTTGCCTAATCCAAGACCCAGTCCACAGAGCTGTTTTTAAATCTATTCCCCAGTACTCGCCCTGTAACGCCTCCCCAATTCCTTCTCATTAACAGGCAACAAAGCAGGGGACAATTTATTGCCTGGTTGAACATATATTTGGTTATGTTTGCTAAAAGTGTTGAAACTGTGGAGGGTCAAATATTTTATTCTATTTGCAAACTAATAAGTCACCCCAACACTGTTTCATGGGTGCTGTTGTACCAGAAGGGGTAACCAGAGTACCATAACTTTTGGACTAGTTCCTGAGCCCCAGTTCCCATAGGGTGACATGACATGGGCCAGGTGGACCGACACATAACAGTGTGTTGCATTTCAGAAGAGGAACCCTGAACTTACTCAGCAGTAAGTTTGCCTTTTTCTCCAGAGGAAGACATTATCTTTATTATAGTGGACAGTAAGCACGCCTGCATTTTACTCCAGAGAGTGACACCATCTCTGTCTACCAAGGCTATTCACTATGCAAATATTCCTGAGAAGATAGGCCAGAACAAAGGACAATCATTGTCTCCTCATAAGACACGCAAGAACTCCATGGAGAAATGTCTCTCAACAAGTATAATTTACATAAGGTTCACCCTTTTGAGCGGTACATTCCTATGAGTTTCGAAAATCAGTCATATAATCATTACCCCAAGCAATATAGAAATTTGTTAATCAACCCAAAAAGTTCATGTGATCCTTAAGCTGCTGATCAGACTTTGGCCTCTATAGTTTTGCCTTTTCCAAAGTGTTATATAAATGAAATAATCAAAACATACTCATTTGTGTCTGGCTTCTTTTCACTTAGCACAAAGCTTTTGAGATGAATCCTTGGTGTTACATGTATCAGTAGTTCCCTTATTTTTATTGCTGTATAGTATTCTGTTGTATGTATACATGATTTCTTTATCTATTCATCAGCTGATGGACATTTGGATTGTTTATGGTGTTTTTACTCTTATAAATAAACATGCTATAAACATCCAGGTACAGGTCTTTGTAGGAACATATGTTTTTATGTCTTCTGAGTAGTTTGGAGTAGATTCTTGGGCCACAGTATAAGTACATGTTTAACTTTACCAAAAAAACCTGATTATTGTTTTCCTAAGTGATTGTACCATTTTTCTTTCCTAGTAGCAGTGGATGAAAAAATGTCCTATCCCCACACTTGATACGATGTGGAATTGTTTTCATTTTGTTTTAAATTCTGGCCATTCTAATAGGTGTTCAGTGATATCCCATCATGTTTTTCATTGCATTTCTCTGATGTTGAATGATGTCAAGCATCTTTTCATGTGCTTATTTATCATTTCAAATGTCTCATTTGATGAAGCATCTGTGCAAGTCACTGCTTTTTAATGGGTTGTCTTTTTCTTACTGAGTTTTGAGAATTCTTTACATATTCAAATAGACTTCTTTTATCAGACTTTCTTTTTTTTTCCCCCAGACATTTTCTTCCAGTTTATGGCTTGTTGTTTTATTTTCTTAACATTCAAAGAGACTAAGTTTTAAATTTTAATGAAACTTAATTTATCTTTTTTTTTTTAATTTTATGGTTTGTGCTTTCGTGTCCTATCTAATAGATTTTCACCCAACCGGAAGTAAAAAATATTTTCTTTTGGGGCGCCTGGGGGGCTCAGCCAGTTGAGCGCCTGACTCTTGATTTCGGCTCAGGTCATGATCTCAGAGTCATTAGATGGAGCCCCACATTGGACTCTATGCTCAGCGGGGAGTCTGCTTGAGTTTCTCTCCCTCTGCACTTGCCCCTGCTCTCTCTCAAAATAAGTAAATAAAGTCTTTTTAAAAATTCTCTTTTATGTTTTCTTTGTTATGTTTCACAGTTTTATATTCTATATTTAGGTTTACAATCCTTTTTGAGTTGTTTCCGTATATGATACAAGGTACAGGTTGAGATTGGTTGAGGGGTATTTTTTGGTTGCTATTTGATTTTTTGTTTTTTTGCATGTGGATATTCAACCATTCCATCAATATTTGCTGAAAAGAATAGATCTTTGATCTATTAAATTACAGGGGGAACTTCACTTAAAATCAATTGAACATATATGCTTGAATCTATCTCTGCTTTCTCTATTCTGTTCTATTTACCTCTATATCTTACCTCTCATGATTATTACACTGTCTTAATTATTGTAGCTTTATAGTAAGGGTTGAAATGAGGTAGTAGGTGTCCTTTTGCCCTTCTCAAAATTGTTTTGGCTATTACAATTCATTTACTTTGCCATACAGATTTTAGAGTCAGCTTTCTGATTTCTACAAAGTGACCTGCTGGTGTTTTAATGGGGTTGCACTGAATTTATAGATTTATAGGTATAACTTTCTATTTATTTAGTTCGTCTTTGATAGCTTTCATTAATGTTTTATAGTTTCAGAATACAAATATTGAGATATATTTTGTTAATATTTTGCATTTATGATGTTATTGTAAGTGTATCTTTTAAATCTGTATTTCCTAGTGGTCATCTCTAGTACACAGAAATACAATTAATTTTTTTATACTGACATTGCTAAATTCACTTATTAATTCTAGGAGCTTTTTTGTAAAAAAAAAAAAAAAGAAAAAAGAAAAAAAAGAAACCCTCTAGGACATCCACATAGAGACTCATGTTTCTGCAAATAAAGAGTTTTATTCCTTCCTTTTCAATCTGGATGCCTTTTCTTTTTTCCTGCCTTCCTTCCTCCCTCCCTTCCGTCCTTTCTTTTCTTTCTTTCTTCTTCGATTTTTCTTTCTTTCTTTTTCCTTATTGCCCTGGCTAGACCCAGACCCTACAGAAAATGTGATGAGATGAGAATAGACATCCTTGCCTTATTCCTGATCTTAGGGGAGAAGAATTCAGTCTTTCACACTAAGTATGGTGTTAGCTGTAGGGTTTCTTTTGATGCCTTTTATTAGATTGAGGGAGTTCACTTCTTTTCCTAGTTTTGATGAGAGGTGTTGTTGTTTTTTTTTATTATGAATGGATATTGAATTTTGTCAAATGTTTTTTTCTGCATCTGTTGAGATGATCACATTTTTTCTCTTTTTAGGTTGTAATATAGCAAATTGTATCAATTGATATCCTAATGTTAAAGCAGCCTCACATTCCTGACATAAATCCAGTTTAGTTATGATGTATTATCCTTTATAATATATTCAGGTGGCTAAAGTTTTGTTAAGAATTTTTGCATCCGTGTTCATGAGGGATATTAACCTACTGTTTGCTTTTCTTGTATCCTCTTCTTCTGGTTTTGGTATTAGTTAAATCTTGGCCACACAGAATTGTGGCCAACATTAGAAAATGTTATTTCTTCTTAAATTAAAAAAAAAAAAAAAAAGTCTGTGCAGAGTTGATATTTCTCTTCCTTAAGTGTTTGGTGGAAAACCCCACTGATATGAACCAGGCCAGGGTTCTTTGTAGGAAGTGTTTTAACTACAGACTCAATTTCTTAAGTAACATAGGGCTATTCAGGTTATCTACTTCTTGTAAAAGTTTGCTGTTTGCGTATTTCAAGAAAATTTACCATTTCATCTAAGCTTTTAAAAATTTATTGGAATGAAATTGTCTATAATATTTTCTTAAAAACTTTTTGATAGCTATAGTATCTGTATGGGTGCATATTTCATACCTGATATTGTTGATTAGTGTCTTCTCTCTCTTTTTCATAATCTGGTTAAAGGTCCATCCATTTTTTTGATCTTCTCAAAAAAACAGCTTTTGTTTCCATTGATTTTATCTGTTCTTCTGTTTTCTCTTTCATTGATTTCCTCCTTGGTCTTTATTATTTTCTTTCTTCTACTTACCTGAATTTAATTTCCTCTTCTTTCCTTGAAGCTGAGATAATTGATTGATCTTTCTTTCTTCTTTCTTTTCTTTTCTAGGTGTTTAGTGCTATAAATTTCCCCTAATTACTGCTTTTTTACATGTTTTTAGTTCCAAATATTTTCTAATTTCCCTTCTGATTTTTTTCTTTGATCCACGAGTTTTTTGAAAGTGTGCTATTTACTTACAAACATTTGGGAATTTTTAAGATATTGTTCTTTTATTGATTTCTGGTGCAATTCCATTTAGGTCAAAGAATAAACATTTTATCATTTCAATCTATTTAAATGTATTGATACTTATTTTATGGCCCATAATATGGTCTGTCTTGGCAAATATTCCATGCACACTTGAAAAAAAAAATGTATTACACTGCTGATGGGGGAGTGTTCTAAAAATGTCAAATAGGCCAAGTTGGCTGATAGCGTTGTACAAGTGTTCCATTTCCTCACTAGTGTTCTGTCTACTTGTTCTGTCAACTATTAAGACACGAGTGCTGGAATCTCCAACAATAATTGTTTGATTAATCTATTTCTTTTTTCAGTTTGTCAGTTTTTGCTTGTGTACTTTGAAGTTCTGTTATATGGCACATAAACATTTAGAGTTGTTTTGTTTCCTTGATACATTGATGGCTTTATTATCATGAAATGACCTTCTTTATCTCTAGTAATAGTCTTTACTTTGATTAACGTAGCATGCTGTATCGTTTTCCATCCTTTCATTTGTAAATATGACTTTATACTTAAAGTGAATTTTTTATAGGCAGCAATAGTTGGATTTTATTTTTTGTCCAACTGATAATTCTGTTTAATAATTAAGGTGATTAGACTTTTGTATATAATGTGCTTATTGAATAACATTGTTAGGAAGGTAACTTTAAAATACTATTGAAAGACACAAAATAAGTTTTAAATAATTGAAAGGCTACTGTATTATTGGATAACAAAAAATCAGTATTATCAGACTTTAGTTATTCTTAACTTAATATCTAGACTTAATTTGATCCTTGTGAAAGCAACAGATTATTTTTTAGGTGGATAAGTTGAATCATATATTGATAAGGAAAAATAAACATGTAAGAATCTCTAAGAAAATTTTGAAAAATAAAAATAATGAGGAAAAATTGGTCTTACAAATATAAAAATATTTTATAAATGTATGGTAATTAAATAGTGTGCTATTGAAATGACTGGAAAATCTCTGAAAGGAGCAGAAGGGGGAATGGAGAAATAGATATTCATTGAATATTCATGCAACAATTTTGTATATAAGAAAAGTATATCAGTGTGGAAAAGAAGGATTCTTCAATGCATGGTGTTCAGACAACTCAGAAGCTTCAGAAGAAAATAAATGTGAATCTCTTCTTCACACTTTACATTTATGTAAATTACATTTGAATCAAAAATTTAAAACACAAAATACTAACCATACTGAGCAAAGATATAGAGAATTTTTTATATAATCTTGGAAAGTTAAGGCCTTTATATGCACAACATAAAACCAGAAGGTTTAAAAAAATTTGATAATTCTAAAAACATAAAAATTGTAGGACAAAAATACAGTCAACTGATCTTTGACAAAGCACACAGGCAATTCAGTGGAGGGAGTATATTCTTTGCAACAAACAGGGATGGAGGAAATAGACTTCCATATGCAAAAAAAGCAAATAAAAAGAAAAAAATAGACACAAACCTTATGTCTTTCACAAAAAATAACTCAAAGTGGATCCTAGACCTAATGTAAAATACAAAATTATAAAGTTCTAAAAGAAAATATAGCATAAAATCGGGGCGCCTGGGTGGCTCAGTTGGTTAAACGTCTGCCTTCAGTTCAGGTCATAATCCCAGAGTCCTGGGATCAAGCCCCTAGTGTGGCTCACTGCTTAGTGGGGAACCTGCTTCTCCCTCTCCCTCTGCTGCTCCCCCTGCTTGTGCTCTCTCTCTCTCAAATAAATAAATAAAATCTAAAAAAAAAAAAGAAAAGAAAATATAGGATAAAATCTATATGACCTTGGGCTTTGTGATGAGTTTTTAGATAAATATTCTGTGAAAGAAAAATTGACACATTGGACTTTATTAAAATTAAAAATGTCTACTCTGTTAAAGGCACTGCTAAGAGAATAAAAAAGGTAAGTCATAGACTGGGAGAAAATATTTCCAAAGACATATTTCATAAAACCTAGAGTCCAAAATATTTAAAGAACTCTTAAAACCCAACGATAAGAAAACATCCAACCCAATTTAAAATGGGCCAAATATCTGAAGAGACACCTCACCAAAGAAGACATTCAGATGACAAATACACAAGCGAAAAGATGTTCACCATCCTTTGTCACTAGGGAAGTGTGAATTAGATACGCTACATACCTATTAGAATGACTGAAATCCCAAAAAAAATGACAATACTAATTTTTGACAAGGATGTAGAGGAACAGGAACTCTCATTGATCGCTGGTGGAATTTAAAACGGAGGACAGTTCAGCTTTTTCTCACAAAGCTAAATGTGCTTATTATATGATCCAGCCATCACATTCCTAGGTATTTGCCCACCTGATCTAAAAACTTATATCCACACATAGATACACACACACAAAAAAAACCCCAGCACATGAATATTTATAGCAATTTTATTCATAATTATTCAACACTAGAAGTGACCAAGATGTCCTCTGATAGATGAATAGGTAAATCAACTGTGGTACATCCATATAATGGCATACTCTTCAGTGATGAAAAGGAATGAGCTATCATGCCACACAAAAACATGGATGAATCTTAAATGCATAATGCTAAGTGAAAGAAGCCAGTGTGAAATCTGCATACTGCACTACATACTGCATTTGCCATTTACATGACATTCTGGAAAGGGCAAAAACTATAGAGATGCTAAATTGATCAGTGACTGCTAATGGTTCAGCTCAGGGAGAGAGGGCTGAATAGGGGAGGCACAGAGATTTGCAGGGTGGTGAAATTGTTCTGTATGCTATGGTAATGGTGGCTGGGTGACATTACATTTGTCAAAACCCATAGAACTTTACAGCACAAAGAGTAAACCTTAACCCATAGACTTTTCAGCACAAAGAGTAAACCTTAATATGTGCAAATTTTAAAAACTTATCTAAGATATTGGGGGTGCTAAGTTGGAAAGTAGAATGTGACAGAAGAATCTAACTGTATTAGGAATGCATGGAACAATCTCACTGAAGAAGGTGAAGGGAAAGGTGCTGATCTAAGCAAATTTGGAAATGAGTAGAATTTATAAGACTAAAAGGAAGAGGACCTGTACTTAAACACTGTACTCTGGCTGATAAAGTTTTTCCCATGGGGGTACAGGTTAATGCTGAAAACACTGTACACAGATACCCATATAATTAGACAATTGAGTAAATGGATGACAGAGGGTAGGAGCCAGATTTCTCACTGTTAGAGTAGGATTTTACAGGTAGGCAAAGGAGGAAGCTAGGAAGTGCCATGTGGTACCGGATTATAGTTTGAAGGCATCAATATGAACTCATGTTAGGCTTAATATAGATTCAGATGTTACATACAGAAATATTTATAGATATGTGCTTATATGTGGGTTAGTGTATACACATACATTTCCTTGCTCTGTCAGCTAAGGCTTACAAGCAAGGACACTCCAATAAAAATGAGCATACCTAGAACCTTAGTTTTTTTTTGTTTTTTGTTTGTTTGTTTGTTTTTTGTTTTTTAAAGATTTTATTTATTTATTTGACAGAGAGAGACACAGCGAGAGGGAACACAAGCAGGGGTGAGTGGGAGAGGTAGAAGCAGGCTTTCCGCTGAGCAGGGAGCCTGATGCGGGGCTCGATCCCAAGACCCTGGCATCATGACCTGAGCCGAAGGCAGACGCCCAACGACTGAGCCACCCAGGCGCCCCTAGAACCTTAGTTTTGATAACATTCTTCAGTGAAAGGAATAGGAGAAATGATTGATTCTAGCGCTGGGAAAGGATATGTATAAGATGAGCCTGGGGCATCTTGCAGTAAGGAGTGCTGAAAAACACAGCACACAATGACAAGGGCATGTCAAAGGGACATAGGAGCAGGCTGAAAGGACTACCTCAGTGGTCAAAGCAGAACAGAGTGAGCCACAAAGTAAATAAAGTAGTATCGGATTATAAACCAAAGTATATAATAAATATTCATGAGTCCATACTGACATAAATAAATCATTGAATAAATAAATAAACAAATATGTACATAGCTACATAAATCATAAATGAGGGGAGAATAGACAAATCTGCCATGTAGAATTCCCAATACTTTATGAAGATACTCTGTTTCGAGAAGGTGGAGTCTAAGTCCCCACTCCTTAGGTGTGAGCTGCACATAGTGACTTCCTGCCAGAGTCATGTATGGAAAGAGGGACTTCACAGTGGGGAAACCTGACCACCTGGGCCAGGTGATCAAGATTAACATCAAGGGCGGTAAGTCATGGTTATAGTATGTTCACTTTACAGGAAGTGATGAGAACGATATTTTACCTTCGTGGTCTTCCTCCCAGTCTAACCATGAGAAAAACATCACACAAATCCTAACTGAGGGACATTCAACAAAATACCTGACCAGTATTCCTCAAAACTGTCAAGGTTATCAGAAACTAAGAAAGTCTAAGAAAACATCACAGCCAGGAGAAGTCTGAAGACATGTGGTGGCTGAATATAATAGGATCCTGAACCAGAAAAAGGACATTAGACAAAAGCTAAGGAAATCTGAATAATAAAGTATGGACTTTAGTTAATAAGGATGTGTTAATATTGATTCATTAATTATTACAATTGAGCCATATTCATCTAAGATGTTAATAATAGGGGTGGCTAGGGTAGGGTGGATAGAAACTCTACTGTCTCCACAATTTTTTAAAAAATCCAAAACTATCCCAAATTTGAAAAGTTCATTGGAAATTTAGGATGGCAAAAACTCCATTAATAGTATCTAAAAAAATGTTTTTAACTCACATGATAGCAAAGGACTACTTTTTTAAAGATTTTATTTATTTATTTGTCAGAGAGAGAGAGAGAGCATGCAAGCAGGGAAAGCAGGAGGCAGAGGGAGAAGCAGGCTCCCCGCTGAGCAAGGAGCCTGTTGTGGGGCTCGATCCCAGAACCCTGGGATCATGACCTGAGCGGAAGGCAGATGCTTAGCTGACTGAGCCATCCAGGTATCCCAGCAAAGTACTAATTTCTTTAACACATAAAGAATTCCTATAGGGGCACATGGATGGCTCAGTTGGTTAAGTGACTGCCTTTAGCTCAGGTCATGATCCTGGAGTCCCGGGATCGAGTTCCACGTCGGGCTCCCTGCTCAGTGGGGAGTCTGCTTCTCCCTCTCCCACTCCCCTCCTCTTGTGCTCTCTCTCTCTCTCATTCTCTCTCTCAAATAAATAAATAAAATCTTAAAAAAAAAAGAATTCCTATAAAACTTTTAAAATATCAGTAACTTAATAGAAATGTGGCCCCAGTTTAGCAAAATAGTTAACAGAAATGGAATCACGAAAGATTTTTGAACATACAATAATGTAAGGATCACTCATAATAAGAAAATGTAAATTAAATGACACTGAGATACCATTTTTCACTGATGAGGTGGGTCAAGACTGATAGTGTATTTTGTTGAGGAGGAGGGAGTTCACAGAACTCTCTCCACTATTTGTGGGAATTGTTAATAGAAACTCAATGAGTGGAGATTTGGCAATTGCTTAGTATACTGTTTAGGTGTTCATTATTTTTCTCCTTAATTGTCAAGGTGTTATTTTTTTCAAATGAGATATAATTGACATAACATTATATTAGTTTCAGGTGTACAATGTATGATTTGCTATTTGTATGTATTCCAAAATGGTCACCACAATTAAGTCCAGTTAACATCCATCACCATACATTGTTACAAATTTTTTTCTTGGGATAAGAACTTTCAAAGACCTCTTCTCCTAGCTACTTTCAAGTATGTAACATAGTACTATTAAGTATAGTCACCATGTGAACATGCTAAACATCAGCACTTTTTACAATCAGGAATTTATTCTACTGAAGTAATAACCTATATGCACAAAGATATTCATACAAGAATAATTGTAAAATTGTTTGTGTGATATCAATTCTTTTTTTAAAAAAAAGCCAGATCACCATTAAGGAACTTGTTGAAGAGTTACACATAATGTAAAAAATAAAATGAAATACAATGTAGCTATTAAAAAGAACTTAATTAACCCTATGGGTACTGACATCCAATAAATGCCAAGATAAAGTGTCAGGTGAAGAAGAACAAAATTCAGAATATTTTATATCTAAAAATAAGTCTTATTAGTATACATAACAACAGTTTAAGAGAAATTATACCCCTAGAAGAAAAACTAGATCATTTAAAAAGTGTAATCAGAAAACAAAAAGTGTTCTCAGTAATCAAATATGATTGCAAAAATAGAAAATTAAATTGCATTCTGAATAATAAGCACACAGCTAAAGACAAAGTTGGTCCTCTGGCAAATAAACTTATGGTAATGTCTCAAAACATAGAGTAAAATGAAAAATTTAATTGAAAGTTAAAGCACTGTAACATTTATACAGAAGAGGTTTAAAAGGGAAAACTGGCAGTGGGTGGGGAGAAATAATAGGAAATTATCAAGGAAATATTAGAAGAAAATGTTCTGGAACTAAAGACAGAAGGGATTTTTCTAATTTTGAAAGAGCCCAACCAAACCCCAATAGGGGTTAATGCAAAAAGCTCACATTGAGAGAAATCTTAGTGACGTTCCTAAATTCCAAACAGTAACAGAAAATCCTAAAACTTCCTTGAAAGCAAAAAAGAGATTACCTCAAAAGAAGAAAAATCAATCTGACCCAGATTTCTCAACAACAGATTCTAGAAGACAAAGGAGAAATGCCTTCAAAATTCTGAGGGAAATGGTTTGAATCCAGAATTCCCTGCCAATCTAAATGATCAGCCAAGTATGAGAGTGAAATAAAGACATTTCAGGCATTCAAGAATTCATAAAGTTTAAATTCCATTCATATATATTTTCTGAAACAAAAATGTTCAAGGATGGGGATGCCTGGGTGGCTCAGTCAGTTAAGCGTCTGCCTGTGGCTCAGGTCATGATCCCAGGGTCCTGGGATTGAGTCCCACATCGGGCTCCCAGCTCAGCGGGGAGCCTGCTTCTCCCTCTTCCTCTGCTGCTCCCCCTATTTATGCTCTCTCTCTCTCTCTGTCAAATAAATAAATAAATAAATCTTTTAAAAAAATGCTCAGGGATGTATTCCAGATACCCAAAAGGCAACACAGGAAAGAGAGACACATGGACTCCCCAAATGAAGTAACTGCTGTCTAGCCATCCCAGAACCTAACCAGCCACCCAAAAACAGGAGCATGAGGATTTCCACAAAGAATGTTGTGGAGGAAGAAAAGGGGATTTCGTTCAATCAACAGCATGACTAGGAGGATACTTTAAAGATCATCAAATGTGAAAGGAATCTATTAGGATACCAGGAAAAATGAAAGGCTGCCCACGAAAAACACGGTCCTGTCTTCAAAATCAAATTAGAATGAGGCATGATTTGAGCTGAAAGGGATGTAAGTAAAGATGAAGCATTCGGCTTTTACTTTCTGAGCCATCTTCCTTAATGATGAGGGATATTTTTTTGATATATTTTTGAGGGGAAAGCACAGTACTGGTTGGCAATGAACACTATTTCCATATTCATAATATTTTGAATGATATTTATTTATTTATGGATAAGTGACAAGAGAACTAAATAATATTTAAAATGAAAACAACCATTACAAACTTTGACCATGTCAAAGGCACAGGAGAGAGATGAATGTTAATTTATTCTCCATACATTGTGGGCAGTAGATAATGTATAAAGTTGAGAATTTAAAAATAGAGGTTTTATTATGTTATTAATAAAGGTAGCAATTTTAGAAACTGATTCACAGTATGTTAAGTTTGAACAATTTAAAGGGGATAAGCATGTTATTTAGTGATACAGTAATAACCATCAAAAATGCTAAAGGCAAGAGAGGTTTTATGTGTCTAATCCAGAGAGGGGGATTGTGTGTTTGGGGTGAAGGGGGACAACTAAGGTTATCAATTTCTTTTTTTAAAGATTTACTTTTTTATTTGAGAGAGAGAGAGAGAATGGGCGCATGAGTGGGGGTAGAGGCAGAGGGAGAGGGAGAGAGAATCCTCAAGCAGATTCCCCACTGAGCATGGAGCCCAATACGGGGCTCCATTCCAGTTCCCTGAGTTCCCTGACCGGAGCCAAAAATCAAGAGTCGGGCACTTAACTGACTGAGCCACCCAGTTGCCCTGGGGTTATTACTTTCTATAGGAGGCTCTACTGTACAGTTCGAAATTATTTAGCAGTGTGCATGTTTGCTTTTATAATAAAATAAAATAAGGTCACATAGATTATTAAGCCAATGATGAGGGAATGAAAATAAAGCAGTGATCAGTTACAGCCATTGCAATTAAAAAAAAAAAAAACCTCCTAATGCGATCTGAGGAAACCAAAGTGGAAAGCCTATATCCTAGTCCTCGCTTTGCCAAGAACTTACTTGGGCCAAGTCATTTCCTCTCTGGGGCCTCAGGTTCCTTATCAATAAAATGGAGGGCTTGAGCTTGACAATCTTTAGGTTCTTTTCAGCTCTAACTTTCTAATATTCTAATTCGAACTTCATTTATTTCGCATTTGATAAAACCACTATCTTGGCAGGTTAAGGGTCTCCCACAGATACTTGTATTTTTGTGCTGGGAGGGCATTTATATTCAGCTGGTCTTTGATATTTCCCCACGTGGCAAGGTGGAACACTGGGCTGGAAGGTGGGCACTTCCAGTGGGTAGGATCACGGGCTTCTGGCAACATGGAAAGTAGAGAGCTCCCATGGAAAGTACTGAGCTCCATCTTTATCGACACGGTTGTTAATGCATCCACATGGGACCTGCAGAGAAGTACTTAAGATTCATTTTCTTTCTGAAGTCACCAGAAGCATGATGAAGGAGTTTTCGGGGAATAGACCCCAGAATCCAGAATTGAGTTCCTGAAGGGGAGGCGTGGGGTGGGGGTGAGGGTGACTTCGGCTCAGCAACCTGTATAGGGAAAGGACTGAGTCTGAAGGAGGAGAAGGAAAGGACAGAGAAAATTTCACCTGCTCACTCACCCTCAAGGTCAACTGGACCCAGCTGCTGGGGGCAGGGGGTCGTAGTGACAGAGTCTGTCATCTCCAGGGGCACTGAGAAGAACAGAGGCTTGGCCATGCCGTAATATTGTGATTTATAGTAAGAAACATATATTTGGTCTTCATCCCCATTCCTGGCACAGAGCTCCTAAAACTCTTGGAATCTCTTATGATGAGGTCGATAAAGGTGTCTTTTGTTATGCTAATGAGGTGACTTTTGAAAACCCCTAGGATGGGGAGAGCCAGCTGCTGATTAGAGAGTTAGAACTTTTCAGTCCCATCTCCCTGCCCTGTGGAGAGCAGAGAGGGTCTGAAGGTTGACTCAGTCACCAATGGCCAATGTTTTATTCATTCACACCTAAGTAATGAAACCTCCATGGAAACCTAAAAGGGTGGGGTTTGGAGAGCTTCCAGGTCGGGGAGCACATGGAGATCTGGGGGAGGCATGGAAGATCCCCTCTGTTTCCCTACACCTCGCCCTTCCATCTGGCTGTTCCTGAGACATGTCCTTTTGTCATAAACTGGCAATGTAGTAGGTAAAATGTTTCTCTGAGTTCTGTGAGCTGCTCTAGAAAATTAATCGAACCCAAGGAGGGGGTCATTGGAAGCTCTGTTGTTCAGAAGCACTGGTGATAACCTGAATTTACAATTAAAGTTTGAAGTTTGGGGAGGTGGAATGGGGACGGTCTCTTGGAACTGAACCCTTACCCGTGGAACTGGGCACTATCTCTGGGTAGATCGTGTCAGAGTTGAGTTGAATTGTAGGATACCCAGCTGGTGTCAGGGAATGGCTTGGTGTGGGGGTAATCGGGTGCAGAATCTGAGGTGGGCTCAGGTATCTGGGTGCTGGAACTGCCATAAGAAAGTACCTCAAACTGGGTGGCTTCGATAATGGAAATGTATTGTCTCCAACTCCTGGAGGCTGGAAGTCTGAGATCAAGACTCGGGTCAGGAGGGTTGCTTCCTTCTGAGGCTGTGAGGAAGAATCTGTTCGGGGCTCCTCACTGGGCTTCTGGTGTTTTGCTGAGCATGGTTGGCATTCCTTAGCTTTTAGAAACATCACCCCGATCTCTGCCTTCATGTTCTTGTGGCGTCCTCCTTGTGTGCAAGTCTGTCTGTGTCTAAATTTCCCCTTTCTAGAAGGACACCAGTCATCAGACAGGGGCCCACCCTACTCTCCTATGACCTCATTTTAACTAATTACATCTGTCATGACCCTCGTTCTGAATAAGGGCACATTCTGAGGTCCTGGCGGTTAGGACTTCAATATATGATTTTTGGAAGGACATAATTCAGCTCATAAGAATTCACAATTGAGGTGGAGGCCAGAGCACTTCCTATTCTACAACACAGGAACTTTTCAAAAAAAGAGTGTTAGGACCAGCCAGGAAGCCTGGCTTCCACTTCATTACCTGTGACGCAGGCGATGGTAAGAGGCAGGTGACTGAAGGGCAGGAATGGTGGAACATGGCTGGAGTGGCTGGTGGGTGAAGCGCAAAGCCAGGGGAGGGCACTGCAATAGCTGGAGGAGAATATGTACATCTCCCCCTTATCCATGGAGGATGCGTCCCAAGACTCACAAATAGTGCCGAATCCTACACATATTATGTTTTTTTCCTATATATACATACCTATGGTAAAGTTTAACTTATAAATTAGTCTCCATAGGGATTAGCAACAATAACTGATAATAAAATAGAACAATTACAGCAATATATTGTAATAAAAGTTATGTGAATGTGGTTTCTCGATCTCACAATATCTTACTGTGCAGCACTCACCCTTCTTGTAATGATGTGAGATGATAAAATGTCTATGTGATGAGGGAAATGTCGCAGGCACTGCGACACGGTGTTGGGCTACCAATGACCTCCGGACGGTACATCAAGAGGAGGATCATCTGGTTTCTGACAGCGATTGAGGGGGGATCACGGAAACCAAAGCAAGCAGGACTTGGAGAAGAGGGAGCACGGCACTGTCAGAACATACCAGTCAGCACGGGCAGGGCCAACTCTCCCTTCCAGGCAGTCATTACTGTAATGCACTGTCAAAACAAAATAAAACAAAACTTCCTAAATTACATTGATTTTTCTCACTAAGGACTCTGAGGGGTAATGGGGGGATGGGGATCACCACCTCGGGCTATGGATCTGGTTCACACCTGCTCCAAGGGCTCTCAGTTCTGGGACCAAGGGTTACCTAGAGCATGCTCTCCTCATGGTGGGTGGTGGGCTGCAGAAACACAAGTGACCAAACCAAACCACACACGCAAGTTCGAGCCCCTGCTCATATCGTATCAGTTAACACCATGTTGTCATAGCAAGTCACATGGTCAAATCCAGCATCAATGGGTCAGGCACGTGTACAGGGCGTGCTCTACTGGGGGCCACTTCAGAGTCTCCCAGCAAAGGGAGTGGCTGTGTTATCTCTTTCAGGAAGAGGCAAAAACAATATCCAACCTATAACACTCTGGCTTTTATTTCTTTTTTATTAATGACACAATGAACCCATGCTCATGGGTCAACATTTTGAAAATACAGAAAAGTAAAAAGCAAAAATAAAACCACCGCTGCTCACAATTTGGCACATTTTTTGTTTCACTATTTGTTAATAGTGACCCTCATTAACCACCTGTCCTCCTGGTCCCCCCAGCCCTACAGTTGTTTGCTTAGGCCTGCAAATCGGGGTGCACTTACTAGACTCACAGAGGAGAGAGCTTCAGCGTCAGAAGTGAAAAAGATTTAACTCCCTGGAATGCCAGAACCAGCTACATGAAACTCAGTAGGAAGACATGAAATATCCTACATTTAGGTGAGAAAAAAAAAAGCTGTACAAGATGGAAAGATGAAAACTTAATAACACTTCCTGTGCGAAAAATCTGGGTGTTCCAATTTGTCATAAATACAACAGCCAATTACAAAGCTGCCTTAAAAGATGTCTCCAAGCTAAGAGTGGGGCGTGTGTGCATTATATCTGTACCTCTGTGTGTGCATGTGTGTTCGTGATTTTAAAGGCAGACACACTTTCTGAAAGATCTACGAGAGACTGCTGACAGTGGTTATCTCAAGGTGGAAGACGGCTATCGGGGAGGGAGTTCTTTACTTTTCATTTTACAGCCGTGTGTGTGGATGAATTTTTTTTTACCACGACTATATTATTTTTGCATTATAAACATGATTTAAATTGAAAGAAAATCTACGAGAGGTGATAGAAATACTACTGGGGCTGGCCAAAGCTGTGCTCAGTTTGAGATGAGCTATTTCCTGTTATTTTTATTTCAGTAACACAACGTGGCAGCATTAGAGAATACTCACTACGTCTCGTCATCACTGCAGTCATGGTTTATACACAATTCTGTAACTGTGGCTTTATCATTTGACTTTAGCAGGGGCCAGGCACAGAGGCTCTGGAATTAAATTGCCTGGGCTCCAGCTGTGTGATCACGGGCAAATGACGCACCCTCTCTGGGCCTTTTTACCACTTTAAAAATGGGAATAACCATGTTATCTACCTTGTGGGGCTATCGCGATGAGCCAAGGAGGTAATCACTAATATGCTTTAAATAGAGCCTGGGGTATAGTCAGTACTCTCTTTCAGTGTTATTAGCATTAGCACTTCCTCAGGTTTCTAGTAGTTTCTATGCGTAACGCATAATATGTCATAGCCTTAATATGTCATAATTAATAAATCATCCCATTGTTTGGTATAGAGGTTACATGTAAACAGGGGCGTGTGTTGCTATGAAGATGCCACAGACCAGTAATTCTCAAACCTTAATGTGTTTCTAAAGCGTGTAGGGAGCCTGTGAAAATACAGTTTCTAACTCTGTGATGGGACCTGAGATTCTGCTTTTCTAGCAAGCCCTCAGGGGATGCTCAAGTTTTGGTCTGTAGGCTGCACTTGGAGAAGCTAAGAAACCTGAGGAAGTGCTTGCTAATGCTAATACCCAACATTGAAAGAGTACTGACAACACCTCAGACTCTATTCAAAGCATTAATGATTACCTCCCTGAATCATCACCATAATCTTACAGGTAGATAACACTGTCATTCCCATTTTAAAAGGCCCAGAGAGGGTGAGTAACTTGCCCGAGATCACACAGCTGGAGTTTAATTCCAGAGCCTCTGTGCCTGACTGCTATAAACATCTAGTGAGAATAGGAGGATAAAGAATTAGAAACAGTCATTGGAGAAACAAAGCGTGATTTGCCCAGATAATATGGATATTGTGACTCTTGAATGCCTCCAAAGACTTGGAAGACTGTCACACAGAGAAGCCCGGTTTTTGGAGCTGTAGAATTCCGACTAACGGGCTGGAAGTGCAGGGAAGAAAGGTTTCCGTCAGTACAAGGGAGGACTTTCTCACAGGTCCCGGGTACCTCCACAGCTTAAGGGTCTGTGCACTAACATCATTGGCTCGGCCGGTTACCACAGCAACAAAGCTGATACCCTTCCGCAAAGCAAGGGGGGGTGCAGGGATATAGGTCCCCAGAGCAGTGGCAACCTGAAGGGCACCTTCCAAGAGAGCACATCCAGAGGAAACAAGCTTCTGGGTGTCGTCAAGGAGGAGCCCTGGAGTCCCCACTGTATCCTTCACGCCCCTCTGCGGTCTCACTGGGCCTTCTATCGCCCGGAGCGAGTGTGGTGAGACCCTGTCTTGCGGCTGGATCCTTCTGCCCCTGAGTTCTTCCCGGGCCAGACTCGCCAGTCTGCCTGCAGCCGTGCTGCTTTCTAATTCATTTTCTGGCTCCTGGTCCCCATGAACTTGCAGCCTGCAGACTGCCAAGGCAGCAGACTTCAGTGACAGATTTTTGCTCACCACATGGCCAGGGAGGATCTGGGCATGTCCTTCAGTGGGATGTAGACACCTCGTCCTCCTGCTGGCAGAAGTCAGTGGCTCCTAACTTCCATCCTCAAGTGGCAGGTCTGGCTCTCCGTGCACCAGGCGGGAGCAGCTGTGCATCTGTGGGAAAGGAAGAACACAGCTCCCTGTCCCCAGTCTGCTTGGAAGCTGATCATCATTAGGGTCCTGAGGCAGCTTTTGAAGAACCAGGGGAAGAGGGGAAGCGTGCAGGGAGTGAGTTGGGGGCCTTCAAGGACAGCATACTCTCTGAATGGAGCAGTACCTACGAAGCCTCATAGAGTCTGGCCTGGGCGGAGGGGGTTGTCACAGGAGAGACCCTCTCAGTAATATCCAACAGCAGGACCACTTTTGTCCTGAGAGACAGCTCTCTCTAGTTTCACAACAATCCCTCTCCTTCTCAACCCAGCACAAAACCTACCAAGCAGAAACTTTTCCTCTCCTGCTGGTCATTTTTGCAATGAGACAAACTGGATACAAGGTTAGAGAGACATTTGCAGAATTAAAACTCAAGACTCCTATCCTTCTTTGTGCTGTGTAAGGCACTAAAATGAGAAGACAGGGTCAGGAAAGCAGAAGGCCACCCTATTGGTGTTCACAGACACTGCCGTGAGAGACATCGGGAGAGGAGGAAGCAGACAAACACACACACACACACACACACACACACACCATTCTGTCTTGTCCCACGGTTGGGTCAGGTGGCCAGATATGTGTATCTTCTGGTGGTAAATCTCTGAGAGCAGAAGTTATCCTCTGTTTGTCTTGTATCCCCCGTGCATGGTTCTGAGCCCCACACAGAGCTGGTTCTCAATAAAACCTTGCTGAGTGACTAGATCTCTGAACCAAAGGGAAGGGCCAGGAAGGGCCAGGAAGGGCCAAGAAGGAGATAGGAGAATAGCAGTGTGGAGCACTCCAGCACAGGGTCTGGCACATGGTAAGTGCCCACCCCTCATAACAGTGGACTACATCATTAGGTGGCCCTTCTTTTCCATTACCATCTGAGAAATGTTCATCATTTCTTTCAAGGCCAAAGCATAGGAACAGTAAGTAAATCAGCTGAAGGTACTTCTTGAGCACACATTGTATTCTTCCCTGTGCTCAATATGGTGAAAGTATACATAGCCCTCAGCTCAGAATGACTCATTTTGACATGACCAATAGCCTTGGGATGGCGTAGGCTTCTGATGAATCTTCATTTAATGAATGAATGTGAAGCATGAATAATAACGGGACTTAGCATAAAGCCTTCTATTCAGTGTATTTCCAACAGGGGAAAAAAAGATGTGAGGAGAAAAGAGAGAAGAAAGGAGGGATCCCCAGCTAATACCTAATTCAGCCTGAAGGAGTTCAGAGCTGAGCTTGCATGCTGAGCTTCTGGCCAGGCAGAACTCTAGCTTGACTCTTGGTGGTGGACACACACTGATGGGGTGGAGGGTCTCACCAGCACCCCACTGCATGTCCCCACTTATTGTTAGGTTCCATGCCTCCTCCCACCCTCCCTGGCCTCACACGGATCTCCTTCCCCTTGAGTCTCTTACAAACACACTTTTTAGACAATTAAATGCTTAATTTGGTAAAAGAAGAGAGGGTGTGAAAGCGATTAGTATCTGATTAGTATTGAGTGGGACAGATTGCAGAAGGCCCAGCTCAGATGCATAAAGAGAAGAAAGCTACAGCTGGAGAATCACGCTCTTCCTTGAAACGGGGAGGGTGATGGGTAGCAGGCTGACCTTCCCACTGTTTGCCAGGGACTTTGCTTTATGGTCCCCCCACACTGTCACATTATATTTTTGCTGTCCTGAATGGGAAGTTCACAAAGCTCTGTGTATGGTTTGGTCTGTGGCATCTTCCAGAGCTGGGGCCAGTAGGGTCAGGGGAGGGCCAAACAGTGGGTTGGCAGAACCCAGAGATTGGACCAGTCCTCAGAGCCTAAGAAAGGTGCAGGTCCAAGCATCAGGTAACAGAAGATTGACCAAACAGAAGAGTAAAAGGAGATTGCCTACTTCCTGAATAAAAAGAAACCCCAGTCACCCAAGTTTGGAAATAGATTACATTTAACAGATACCACTTATTGAGAATTGACTATGTTCCAGGCACTGTGCTGTTTTGTATACATTATCTCAATTAAGTGCTATAATAATTCTGTGATATAAGTATTAGGGTTTTTACTTTATAAGTGAAAAAACTAAGGAGTAGAGAGATTAGGTAAACTGTCCGAGATCATAAACCTAGTATATGATGGAGGCAAGTCTGTGACCCGGGTCCATCTGCATTCAAAGCCCATGCTTTTGGCCACTCCACCACCGACAGCCTCCAAGCAAGAGGGGTGGTAGAACCAGTCCTCCCAGCCTCTCACCCCCAAGGCTCTGCTTCCCCTTGGGAGCTCACTTATGGCCAAAACAGCCTCTGCCTAGTGGTTTCAGGTAATCTGACTTCCTTTCACATTTCAGCCCAAGTGGAAACCCTGAACCCTACCTCTTATAGCTAAAACCAGACCATAACGTTGAAATAAGACTTCACCTGCTGTTCAGGTTTCCACCACATCCTCCCTGAAGTCAGGGTGGTCTTATTTGCTTTTAATGTAGTAGGTGCTCTATAAATGTTTATAGCATGGCATTAGGTAATCAATTACAAAACAATTTTGAGACTTCATTGTTCGAGCCCTTCCTGCTGACTAGTCTGCACCCTTCTGGTGGAGAGCATCAAAGCACCCCTTACAACCCAGGAGCATATGTGTAGCTCTCTTAGTATAAAATATCGTCCCTCTGATACTTCCAGAGAAGCAAGTGGTGTTATGTCCCCAGATGGCCAATATAAAGCTGGCATCTATGGGACTGTCCAGAGGGATAGCTTCCCCCTTCAGGACCAACCCACAGACAGTAGATCATGGGGTCAGTGCAGGCAGCAGTGGATGGGAGGAAGTCTTACAAATATCTCCTGGCACACAGGACAGTGGGAAGAAAGCAGGAGGTAGCCATAAACCCACCAGCTAGGAGTTGGGAGCTTAGACCAGGGCAGGGAGATAAGCACATGACCAGTGAGCACAGCATTCCAAAATGTAGTCTGGGAAGACGTTTAACATGAGGATGGGGATAGGTGTTCAAGTTGGGAACAATAAGGGACCCTGTTAGGTGTACACAGCATTCAGGTGTAACAATGGATAGGTTCAGTGATGAGATAGAACCCACAGGTCAGGGACAGAGGAGAACAAAGGCTGAGAACAAGACAAAATCTCAAAGATGTCAGGATCCCAGACACAGGCTCAGGGTTAAAACAAATCTCTGGAAGGCTTGAGGTCAACAAGGGCCTGCCACATGTCAGGAGGAGCTGAAACCCAGAAATGGGATTTCACCAAAGAAGATGAGGCAGGTGTCTACTAGGTCAAATGAAAGTAATGGGAGACACTGATTTAAGAAAGGGGGTGAATGTCCTGGTTCATAATACAGGACGCTTGAGATGGGACTGCAAGATTGATGGAATCCCAAGCCAACGAGTCACACAGATCTGGGACTTCTTACAGAGAGCACCTGCCTAAAGTGAGACATGATCCCTGATCCTGGGAGGGCTGAGCTTACCTGTAAGGGTTAAATAGCCCAGTTATAGGGGAGGGCTGCAGGAGCCAGGATCTGAGCAGGAAGCCCATCTTGTCAGTCTTCTTCTGTCCAGTGCGGTATCAGCTGACGATCAGCCAGCTGTGGAAATCCAATAGACATATAACATGGACATGTCAAGTAAATCAATCTCCAGTTGACCTGGACCAGCCGTTTCTGCTTCTCATCCTAAGCGGGTGCCACTCAGGAGCTGGTTGACAGCACACATCACAATGTCATGACCTTCCCACAGATGCCTGGGGCTTCATATTTACTGTGCCAGGCTCTTCTCCCTGGGGCCAGAATGGTTTCAGGAGTGTGTGTGATCTGAAAGCAGTCTGAGCCCTACCAAGGAAACCTTTAGGTCAGAAACCATGCCATGTCATGCCAGTGTCCTCAGCAGGCTCAGAAGATAGTTATTTCACTACCAAGAGCAAGCAACCCAGCCCTTGGCCATTAGGGGTCAAGCCAGCAATCCAGAAATTTCTGCTCCTTCCTCAAGGGTCTCTAAAGGCTCCCCATCCCCTTGCCAGGAAACTAGAGGCTGAACCCCCAGCACTGGTCCTAAGGCTGCTCTCTTCCACCCTGCTTTGCTCTGGGCTAATCCCAACCTCGCCATCCAAGAGACAGAGAAGCCCCCTTCTCTACCAAGGGTTGGGAACCTTGGCCTGGACATGGTTAGTCCCTTCCCCAGGAGCTGGGCCCTGCCACTACAACCCAAGGAGACGGTGAGGTTCTGGAAGGCAAGGCCTCCCATAGTTATCTAAGTAGAGTATGGGCCTGGCACTGGGGAGGGGCCCCACAGGCTGAGGGATGAAGTAATGACTGAGTAAAGGAATGAAGAAACAGATGAATGGAAGTTATCCTTATCCATGAAAGGTTTTGCTGAGAAGATGTGTCCAGAGCAAGAGAGTATTTTTTTTTTTTTTTTTGCTGCCAGTACCCAGACTTTCATAGAATGTGAGTGTGCCCTGATGAGAGAAAGGCAGGGATCTATAAGCCACTATTACCAAGTCATTAATCAATCAGGGATTTATGTCCCACTCTCTGATCACCCAACGAGAGAACTCTCTGGCAGGACTTGAAGTCTCTTTTCTCCTTCCAGAGGTCAGTGTGAGAAGGTTGCTTGGTTCCTCCTGCTCCTCCTCCTCCTTCCTCCCAAACGCCTCAATGCACTAAACACACACACACACACACACACAGAGCCCTTCACAACATCCTTAATTCCACCCACCCAGCATTAGGCCTCCCTCTTCTCTCCTCTGTCATTTTTGTGTCTTCAGATGCCACTAGAATGAGGCTCTTCATTATCATTTGGGCCAGGCTCGGTGGTGGCTTGTGGCTGGCAGACAAGGTTAATTGTTCATCCTGAAACCCATTCATTTTGCTATTTGTTGTTCCCCAACTCTGTAGACCACACAATGACACAACAGGCTGTGGAGGTGCTAAAGTGATGGGGCCTCTTTTGGGCAGAGTTGGGGGGACAGTCTGTGGGCCCTGGCAACTCTAGCTCTGAGTATAGCTCAGGGAAGGCAGTACCATTGAGACATTGGTGGTCACAGATCCCATAGGCCAACCAGGGTGGGCCAGCACTCAGCAGTCTGGAAAGGAGGCCAAACCCTTCCCCACAGCCCAGTCTTGACTAGGTGTGAGCAAAACGAGTCTGAGCTCAGTAGCCTGCAGACTTGCATCCTGGCCCAAAGCTCTGCTGGCCCCTCAAAGGAAGATCAGGTTCAGTTATGAGTTCCAGGCCTGTCCTGCCCTTGGTTATCTCTGGAGACACAGGCAGTTCCTTTGACTTTCCTCCATTCCCACCCCAGATACATGGAGCCCACTCCTAGGTTGCTTTCCATTGTCAAGGCCCTTTACACCAGCCCCTGAGAGAGGAGAATTGTGGATGAGCCACTGGGAGAATCCTCATCCCACACCCAACTCCCAGCTCTAGGGTAAGTGCCCTTCCTTTGGACAATAAAACTTTGAGCAGAACAAAGGGGCAGCAGGAGGGCAGTTTGAGGAGGGGATGAGACTATTCTGTACAATGACCATGGTAGTGGATAAATGACCCTATGCGTTAGTCAAAACCCATAGAATGCTAAATCTCAAAGAGTGAATTTTACAGTATGCAAAAAAAAATTAAAAATATAACAGCCTTGAATCATAAGGATGAGAGGCAAAACTAGGGGGATTGTAAGCAGTGCCACCCTTTTGCTTCCTGGGCCTGTGTATCTGAAATCTAAGAGAAATAGCATATGGACCACATATTGCAGGATAGTGCCCACTTCTTGCAGGGTGTCATGTCCCAGCTGGTGCCTGGAATGGAGTCTTCCTGCTCTCTTTCTTGCTTCTGGTTTATGGCTGGAGGACATAATCCAGGGCCTTCTGGTGTGTGATACTAAGGGCGTGGGTATCTTCAGGCTCTGGACCTATCTGAAGAGTATATCCCTCCCTGTGTCCACAACCTTCCAGTCCTGCTCCTTCCAAGATTTTAACCACGCATCCCATCCATTGGGATTGGGAATGTGTGGATACACACCTCAGCTCCACTCTCCTTCCAGGCAGAATTGGCTGACTAGGAGGACTTCCCCTGCCCAGTGGTATTTCAGGCCACCTCTGAGTGGAGATGTGTAACTCCCCAGCATTTGCCTGTTGGTGGTACTGACAGATGCTGCTGGAACCATCTGAAAGCTAAACTCTAAGTTTTCCCATTGTTACTTAAAAGGCAGCAGAGAACTTCCCCATAGGGTCAGAGGTACTATGTGATATTCAACAAGATATTCTGCTAGCCAGGAATTAGTTTTGTTTCCCAAATATTATCTCCACTTTTAAATACACAGTTGTTTCCTGGCCTCTTGTTGGTTGGGTAGGACTCTGTGACTTGTTCTACCCAGTGAGAAATCATGCATCCCTCCTTGGAGGCTGAGGATTTAATTGCTGGTGTGAGACCTTCCAGGTCACCCTTTCCCTCTGGGTATGACTGGCATCATTTGACATGGTGACTACTTCATCAACTTGGGCCCCTACATAACTATGACGATCACAGAGCCTCCTGGAACCCTCCCCTGACTAACCCTCAGTGGAGGATGGCAGTGAGTAATCGAGATTTAGATCTTTTTATTTTAAGCCACTGATCACAGGAGTTGTTTGTTACTGCAGCATAACCTAGCATGACCTGACAGATACAGTTGCTGAGATGGTCACAGTCTCTGAGGTCACGCAATCGATTGATCATGCCTAGTTACAAGAGCTGCATGTAAGACCCTTCACTGAGTCCCAACCACCATGCTTACGAAACCACCTATGATGAAAACCAAAACTGCTTTGCTTCTAGCTGTGCCCAGGGCCATGTCACTCTAATATTCTTCTGTCCCCAAGGATGCCAGGGCCCATTTTGAGTGAGCCCCATTTACAGCATTCTTGGCCCAGAGGGTGGTATCAGTAGAGTATGTAAAAAAGGTTCTGGCATTTCTCTTACCATCTATTCCTCAAAGCAAGGGAGAGACAAGAGTCTTTTGAGCCCTGTCAAGGGATATAGCAAGAGGGTGGGTCTTTGAATTCCCTTCTCTGCATTACTGCAGAGCTTTCTGACCTTTTGGTTTCACCCAGCATGGACCAGTCTTCAGTAGAAGTTTTTGTTAATAAAAGCATCCAATTGTTGGAATCCAGCTGACTGTCCAAGCAGGCACACAGCGGGTACGGTGTCTGATGGGCTCACCTATGACAATAGAGTCTGCCTCATTTAAAATGATGTTTCACTCTCATTAGTTAAGCACTTTCAAAATGTGTTACCCCAATTACCCCAGATGATGGACCTGCAATTACTTCCAGGCACAACTTTTTCTTTTGTATCCTGCTCATTCATTTCCCCTTCCAGACCATGTTGAGTCCAGCTCTTGCTTATTCAGAGAGCAACGCGAGGTGGGGTCAGAGTGTCAGCCACTTCTGTAGGCAAGATAGGCACAGGGGGACTACTACAGAGGGGTCCCCAAGTCCTCCAGCTCACAGATGTCTCCATCCCAGGATCACGCATCCCACCCACCAGCACCCCTGGTTTGTGAGGTTGTGAATTAGCTAGTGTTGTCATTCGGAAGCCAGAAGCCTCACTCCCTGAAATTTTTAAAGGTGTATCAGCCCAACAGCCACAAGGAAGGAGAGATTATTTACTTTAAGGAGAGATTTTTGATGTTTGAGCTCAGGTTCGGACTCTTGCCTAGGCTATCAGATGCTCTCTCGAGAACCCACCATCCCCATGTCTAGCCCCCTTCCCTGTTCCACGGCAGGGGCTACAGGTCCCCAGAGCTGCGCCGTCACTGGGCTTGTGGTCACCTCAGGTGAGCACAACAGGTAATCAAGGAGCTGCTCCCTCCCTCTGTACTTACACATTCTGTTTGGGCCTAAGACCAATTCCACACACCCCAAGGGCCTGCTCCCTACAACTAATTTCTGGAAACAATTTCTCTGTCAGCCAAGATTCTGCTGCAACAACAGAAACCCATTCTGACTGACTGAGCAGGGGTAAAAAAAAACAACCATAAGGAAAGAGGGGAGTGTGTGTCTGTGTGATTAATTGGAAGGATCCTGAGGCAGCTCACAGAATTGAGGAATGAAAAGCCGGCCTTGGATCTCGGATCTCAGGGACAGGGCTGTTCTATGCATCTCAGCAGCAGCGGGAACCAGGAGGCCTTCTCAGACATACACCAACCCTTCTTCTTCCTTTGCCCTACAGTTACACTTCCCAGAACGGGATATGAGATTGGTCCAGCCTGGACGTGTTCAGTCCTGGGAAGAGTCAGAATCTGTTGCCAGTAGAAGGGGAAGAGATGGGTGGCCATGTAGGAAAGCCTCAACCTCTTCACCTGGCCCCAGGCCACACAGCCTCCCTCTCCTGAGCATTCTTCTTTCCACCCAGCTGGTGACATGTGGGTGGGGGGCCAGGATGCTGGGCAGTAAGCTGGCCCTTTGTCTAAAAGAGAGGTTTGCATCTCTGAGACCCTAGAAAAGGGGACCCCTGGGTCACTCGTCCTGACCCTGCCTACAAGGAATTCCTCTGAGCCTCTCTCCACCAGCCCCCAGATTCTCCTGCCTTCACTTACAGAACAGGTTTCCCAAGCATTTCTGGAGCCTGGAGAAGAGTGACAGACCAGAAGGGATTCTTCCCCTAGATGCAGGGCTGAGATCTGGGCTCTCTCATTTCCAACCCTACTAGTAGCTCATAGTCAGGAAAGATAACAGTCTCTATTTCCACTGGGTGGGACTAACAGGTAAATGAACCCCTTTAACACACTTGGCAAGAGGGCGGGTTTGACTCAGGAAACTCAACACTTAGCCAGCAACAGCCTCTCTTGGGAGGACTGAACTCATCTGAGTTCACTGACAGCAACAAATTTCCTCACTGGAAGTGTGAAAGCTCACTTCACTGACAATATGCATCCCCTCAGACACAGCACAGGGAAGACGGGGCTCCAGGGAGCACTACACTTTGGACGAGAAACACCCATAAAGCTCCATATCCCAGCCTGACAGAGTTTTGGCAACAGTCCATGGCCAACAGTCCTGTGTGTTTCTGGAGATTTGTTTGTGTGACCAGCGGCTCTGTCCCATCACGACCAAATGCCCGTCTCCCCACAGGCCAGAGCCTGGTCCTCACAGCAATCCAGCCCCATGGGCCAGTGCTACCATGACCTTCTAGAAGTAATGCTGACAGGAAACAGCCTCTCTAGGAATCGCAGCGAGGCATCTCCTTCACGGCATGGGCTGACTAGATATCTGAGCTGCCCCTCCTTGCTAAAGCCTGTACCGGTTCCCCCTGCCTCCGTGCCTGTTCCCTGTCTACACCTGAGCTTCCTTCTCCCCTTTACACTTGGATCCCATGCCCTCCACTATTTATCTTTCCAGGTCATCCCCTCCCCTTCCCTCCTCATGACATCCTCAGCTCCTCTCCCCAGGGGAAGTGGCTACTTTTCGGTGCCCCAGCTATCCCCTATTTCTAAAAGCACCTTAGCATTTTTGGCAAGGAGTCACTTAAGTGCCTACCTTCTCCAGTACACTGAGTGCCCCTCCAGGGTAGATGCTAAACATCTCTCTATCCCGAGGGCCCAGCCCAGTGCTTAACATAAAAGTCACTCAAAGCATTTATTTCGCAAATGGGTGCCTGGGTGGAGCAGCCCATACCCTGTGTTCCCCGGACAACGCTGTGAGGCAGGACCCAGCGCAGGGGCCCCGTCCTCAGTCCAACTGGACCCACATCCCTGGCTTTACATAGCTTCCTCTTCTCCCTTCCCTTGCTGCCACTTTGTGGATTTTCAAATCACTTAGAAGCTTTAGCTTTCTACCAGCAGTCTCCTCACACTGTCTCTGGTGACAGAGAACAGCGGGTTGGGAGGAGAGTTACGAAATGCATCTTTCCGTTTTTAGTAAATTCCAAGTTTGGGAAAGCCAGGTAGCAGAGGAAGCTGGGAAGCAGTGGGGGATGACAGAGAGAGACGAGCAGACTGGCCTGTGTCTCTGTGCTGGCTCCGCTGCTCCCCTTCCTGATCGCGGGTTTTTCCAACTGTACAAGAAACAAACCTTCCTCAAAGCCTTGCTAGGAAGTTGAATGGAGTAAAATAGGTTAAGTACCTAGTAGTTCCTGGCACTTAAGAAGCAGGTGACTGTCCCAAATGTAAGCAGTCAAGAGGCTGGCTAATGAGAACATCCATAAAACCTAGGAAAATCAGCAACATGGAATCTTAAGAGGAACTTGTGAGAAGATGCCATGAGCTCATTACACTTTGCTATCAGAAGCTCTTTCTCCCCTGCAAAGGCCAGAGATCCTACTGCTTTCCCAGGAAGGCCCAGCCCAGAGCCCCGGGGGCAACAGTGACTGTTGATTCTGGGGAAGAAGCATCTTGTGTCAAATAAAGCTGCACATACATGCATACTTCATGAGACAGCAATTTCATCCAACACATTCATAAATTTATCAAAAACCATGTACGAGATTATTCATAGCAACACTGTACATGAGAGCCTAACACTTGAATGTATCCAAATGACCATTAACGAAAGGATGGGAAAGTAATAGTGGTGTATTCATTCAATGGAAAACTGCACATCAGTGAGAATGAATGAACTACAACTACATGTGTCAATGTGGATGAATCCCACCATCATAATATTGAGTGAAAGAAGCCAGGCACAAATGACTACATGCTCTATGCTTCTATTTACATAAATTTCAAAAGCAAGTGAATCACATAGATGCTGTTAAAAGTCATGAGCGTATAATGGATCAAGAAAAAATGATACACACACACACACACACACACAGGAATAGGATTCGGCCATTCAAAGAAGGAAGTTCTACTATTTGCGACAACATGTATGGACCTAGAGGGGATTATGCTAAGTGAAATAAGTCAGACAAAGAAAGACAAATACAATGTGGTCTCACAAGTGAAATCTAAAAAAACAAAAACAAAAACCAAATTCATATAAACAGATCAGATTTCTGGTTACCAGAGTCAGGGGATGGGGTCAGTAGAGGAATTTGGTGAGCGTAGTCCAAAGGTACAAACTCCAGTTATAAAGTAAGTCCTGGGATGTATTGTACAGCATGGGAACTATAGTTAACAATACTATATGGCATGTTTGAAAGTTGCTGAGAGTAGATCTTTAAAGTTCTCATAAGGAAAAG
Organism: Mirounga leonina; assembly: GCF_011800145.1. Lineage (NCBI taxonomy): Eukaryota > Metazoa > Chordata > Mammalia > Carnivora > Phocidae > Mirounga > Mirounga leonina. The sequence goes on from NW_023270268.1 coordinate 31,390,433, forward strand.
AAACTTGTAACTATGCAAGGTGATGGGTATTACCTGGACTTATTGTAGTGATCATTTTATAATATATACATATATCAAATCATTATGTTTATATGTTAAATTTAGATAATGTTATATAAGCCAATTATATCTCAATAAACCTGGAAAAAAGGTCAAGAGAATAGTCATCCTTGGAAGGGGGAATATTGATAGTAAGACCATTATCTTCTGGGGTGCTAGTAATGTTTTGCTTCTTGATCTGGTGCAGGTTACATGCATGTGTCCAAATAATGAAACCTTACCAAACCAGACATTATTTTTGTGATTTTTTTTCTATATGTATGTTATACTCCAAATGTAAAAAATTACTAGACTGTTGCCCCACACACACACATAGACACACACATGCATGCACACACACACAAAGATGGCTTATGGCAAGGCCTCTGATAGAGAAGTCATGTAGGATGCCCAGGTGAAACACAGTTCCTAGATCTGTGACAATACGATTCCCCTGCCATGCCAAATGAATGCAGCATTTTCCCAGTGATGACGCACTATCTAATTAACTGGCTGGAGCCAAAGAAGAAGGCTTTGGGATGAATTCTGATTCCAGGATTCTCTTACACCTGCTCTGGATTATGGGCTCTGACTCTGGTAAAACACTTTATTCCACATGATTGGGCAGGTTTGGTTTCAGGTCTACTTAATGAATTTAAAGAAGATAATCCCTGTCTCCCCCAAATTTTAGATACATCAGCCCACTGAGAGTTGATGTCAGCTTGGCTTTAGATAAACTACAGGCCTGGGCCCCTCAATCTGAAATACTCTCTGAGGTTCATTTCCCCTAATTGGAAATGCAAGTAAAGATAACCTAAGGCCTGGAATCATGTATTGATCTTGTCATCAACAGTTTATACCACCGACAGAAATCAAACCTGGCCCAAGTCGTACAGTCTCATTATTGACCCAAGCCTATTTAACTCTCTTTCAAAGACTTTAGTGTTAAGACTCAGACTGTAAAACATGCCCTTATTTCTCACAAAATTACCAATGACATGAAAAATACCTGTGCCCTACTCCCATTCTGATAGTTTTTAGATGATTTCAATTTATTTTTGTCTGCTGAAGCAGAAGAAGATGGTCAGCATCTGTTGCCTAAAGATGACATAGCATTCCCAAGAGGGGGCCTCATTAAGCAGTTTCTGTCACTAAGAACAGCTAATGACTAGTTATGCCCGTGGCCGACCCAGCAGCCATTCCCAACCCCCTTCTCCCTTGCCAATTTTCACTATGAGAATATGAAGAGTTAAATACTTTCCCATCCTCTGCCACAGCTAGAAGTGGCCATCCTACACAGTTATGGCCAAGGGAACTTTAGCAGAAGTTTTCTAGAAGGTTGTTCTGTTGATTAGTGGGAAAACTATCCGGCATCTCATTTAGTATTTCTTCCTGCATTGACTATGAATGATGTGTGGAAGAGTACCTCTGGATGCCATAAGTCAACCTGCTAAGGATGGGGAGGAGGGAAAACAGAAATGGCACACACTGTCTGCCTCCTCATGTGAGGGACATGGTGGAGATATGAGCCAGCATATTTAGTAGAACAGGAACATAAACTCTCCAGAGAGTAAAATTTTAGTAGTCCACTTCCTGTGGGTGCCAGCATATCATGCAGAACTATCTGTAAACTAGACCCTCATTTTTGGTCAGGTGAGGGGGTCAATTGTTCATAGGGAAATTCCCATGATGCCATAGATGTGTCTGGAGGGAGAGAGGGCAATGCAGCTGAACTCTGTGCTGTAGGAATCTGAGTCACCTGCAAATTCAACTTACTTGGGCCTCCTATAGGACTTGCTTGAAATTGATCATTTGGTTTGTATCCTGTATATTTTCACTTGATAATGAATTGTGTCTATGCATGTCTAACCTTATGACTTGAAGGGTCCAATGACACTCAATTCATGATGAGCAGCTCAGATCACATGGAGGACCTAGGTCTGACATTCAGGAGGTACCAGGGCCACATAGCAAGCAAGAAGCTATTTGTCAGGGGAATAAATGTCTATAGAAGAGAGATGACTTTTCTCCAAAATCCAAAGGCTCTCCACAGTGATTCTTGGCAGAAGACACATAAAACTTCAAAACCTTTGTGCAATGTGAGATCTGCTAGGTCATAGGGACCAAGCAGCAGAGGAGCTTGCCCTGAAGCCTGGACCTTCTGCAGACCCTTCTCTTTCTCTGAGACCCACTCAAAATTTCAGTTTACTTGATAAATGGGTCTGAACATCATACTCCCATGTGATATATGTTGCCTCCAAAATCTAAAGAAGCCCACCTCCCCCCCCCCCCCCCCCAAAAAATGGTGTTCCATTATCTTTAGTGGTAGATGATACAAGGTACAGGCACTTATCTTTCACATTGAAAGGCACATCCCATATGATCTAGATCATAGGGATTCCAGACATGTCACTGAAGTTGTAGGCCCTCGAAATCTTATGGGATTTATCTCCAATCCTCTGGCACTAATGTATCTTACTAAAACTTCTAAGGTACTTGATACTTTCCGATTTTCAAAACCAGCAGTGACCAGTGTGGTATTTTGTGGATTGTCAAAATGATTAATATCTCTGGGTTAGATTATAGCAAAGATTAGGAGAGTTGGCATAGACTGTGGGAAACAATGAAGGTGTACTGTGCCCCTTGCCAGGTGAAAGAGAACCTTCTTGTACTCCTTGTAAATTGATACAGTGCTAAAAGCATTTGCTATATAAATAGCTATGTAATGGGTTCCAGGGGTTGTTTCGACCTGTTCCCGGAGAGATTCCACATCTGGAACAACTGCTGTTAGCACATCATTCAGTTTACACTGTTCCAATCATTCTCCAAGATCCACATACCTTCTGCACAAACCAGCAGACCAAATTCAGTGGGATCTGAGCAGAATTACCACCCCTTCATCTTTTAAGTCTTTAATGGTAAATTTACCCTGCAATGTGGTTTTACTTTTGGGTTACTATCCTAGTCATGGGAGGGCAATTTCCAGAGGCTTCTGCTTGGCCTTTCTGACCATAAGAGTCCTGATTTCTTGGATCAGAGAGCCAATGTGGGTGTTCTACTAGTGGTTGAGTGGGTCTATTCTAATTATATGTTTAAAAACGGGAAAATAAACATAAGGAGGATCTATAGACCATCAGATTGCTTACTATGAGACAGAGTTGGACCTGATTTATCATAAGCCCTCCATAAGCTCCACTCTGCCAGTGGACAACTGCGGCATTTTAGATCCTTAAGGATTAACATTAAATCCAAGCCAGTGTCTAGGTAATTCCTGAAAGATCTTGATATTACCCATTAGTCTGTGTACAATCATCCAAGTAAATGGCTTCATATTCCTTTGGAGAATTTGTGGAGGCATACATGCAGGTAGTATTGTAGGGGCTTATCTCAAGAGAACTCAGGCTTCCCTGCAACCCAGGAGCTTTGGGTCCGTGAACCGACTTAGGCTCTGAAACTGGGTGGGGCTACCAGGATTCTCCATTGTGGCATCTCTCTCTAGGTTTCTGACCAACACTTTGTAGTTGTTCCTGTTATATAAATTAAGTAACATTTTAGTAGGCTGCCCACATATTTCATTCCTAGGGACATTGTGATCAGCTAGGCACTGCCAAAAATCTCTGCAGGTTAAAACTGTGCAGATGATGGTTATGATCTCATCCTTGCTGCTCATTATGGTAATTTTGTCCACCTTGTCTCTGGCATTTTGGTGTTATCACATGGTTTCTGCTACTTCAGAATTTATCAACCTCAGCAAAATCTGGAAGCCATCTCAGCAGCATCACCTTCCAGCCTACACATGGCCACAACCGAGCTATTCTAGACTTTTTGGTGTTCCCTCGCTAATGCTCTTCTCAATATCTTAATCAGGGAAGTGCAACCTGGACCGTTTCTGTGGATTTAGTGGGGCTGTTTAGTAAGTGTGAGGGCTGAATGAGCTAAATCTATCCCAACATTCTTATGTTCTTAAGCATTTTGGTTCTTTCCTCTGTATTATGTGAGGGAAGTTTGAGCATCTCAGCATTACTGAGCTCAGGATTCATTCAACTAACCAAGAATTATATAGATAAATTCAGCCTGATCCACTGCTATAGATGACCCTTATTGCTCTATTACCTTATAAATCATCCCCAGACTATTTTCCAGGTCTCTGCTTATGTAAATTAGAAAATCTTGCAGGTTTTTTTTTACGTATCAGTTATTTCCTTCTGGGATAGACTTTGCACCTGTCTTCTGGAACATGTAAACTAACGCTAGATATATGTGCAGAAATAGTAAGGGTGAAGAACTAGAGGTGATGGCTCAGGCAGGGATGATATTGGAAGGACCAAAAGAAGCTGGGGCTGGAGCCAACCTTCTGCTGTTATTGGAGAGAAAACGAAGGAAACTGGAAAACCAAAAGAAATTGCTCCTTTCCCCTCTTCATTTCTCTAGTCTTCCTTGAGTCATTGGCACAGCTTAACAGGAAGCCAGCTGACAAGGGAGACTGGGAAGTCACATTTGCAGAGTCTCAGCCCCAGCATCACAGAACAAAGTAAAAGAGCAGTCTGGAAGGTGAGATGCAGTGGGTGAGTAACTGATCCTGGTATGGCCCTAGCATTGTTTCTTCTTTTTTTTTTTTTTAAGATTTTATTTATTTATTTGACAGAGAGAGACACAGTGAGAGAGGGAGCACAAGCAGGGAGGGTGGGAGAGGGAGAAGCAGGCTTCCCGCTGAGCAGGGAGCCCAATGCAGGGCTCAATCCCAGGACCCTGGGATAATGACCTGAGCCAAAGGCAGACGCTTAAGGACTGAGCCACCCAGGCGCCCTGCATTGTTTCATTTATTTATTTATTTTGCCACACAGCATCCATTCACCTTCTCTGGGAAAAAGGAATACTATTGAATTTTTTTGGAAACCACCATTTTCTCATTCTCAGTCCATGAAAATTAGATAAAATGTCACACCCGTGGCTCCAGAGGTGAGTCTTAGATGGGTTTAAATCAACCAGAGCATCGCATCACACTGGTCAGAAAGAATGAAGAGGCAATATAACACGCACCAATCAGAATGAATGAGATGCATAAAGACTTTCCTAAGAATTCTGGGATAAGGGCAGAAGAAGCTAAAGGTTGATCCTGAAAATCTGTAGACTGTAGCTACTACCACTATCTTGGTGGAACTTGAATCTAAGCATAAAGTCAATAGATGAAAGAGAGCAGAGCTGAGACAGAGACAATCCAGGTCCCAGTGACAATGTATGAGTTCCAATCAATCTTTGCTTAAAAACAGCATCATTATCCCAGAACATTTCCATGTCCATACTATGCTCCCTTTTGCTAGGCCAGTGTGCACCATTGCTTTTGGTATCTACTCAACACACTGCTCCAGAGAACTAGCACTGAACAGTAGGATCTGGTACAAGATGAATGGCCTTTTCTATAAGAGACCATCCACGATTTCTCCTACCATTACATGTATAGTCAGTTCTCCACAGAAGGCTCAAATCTAAGAGCTAGACCTTACTAATGTGGTGCTGATAACCAAATAAATTTATGGTAAATCTATTATGGACTTAAATCTGCCAGCCTCAAAAGCATATTTGAGGCGGTTATAAAACAGAAACACATGCAATGTAGAATGAGACAAAATGAAAACAAATAGAACTATGAAAAATGAACACAGAATAGACGCTGGAGGATCTGCAGTTGAGCCCTGAGTTAGCTCGGAGTTGCCTGACAGCAATGAGGAAAAGAAACCAGCTGATTTCTATAATCCTAGCACACTGATGAGATGAAACCCACAGGTTTGTCTGCAGAAGGAAGAAGCCATCGATATTCATTCAGTGCCTACTATGTGGCAAGCACTTTCCATGTATTTCATTAACTCCTCTGAGTAAGTCGGTGGAGTGTTTGCCTCCAAGACTTAGGAATAATAAGGCAGAGATTCATAGAAATTAAACATCTAGCCCACAGTGTCAGCTACAGCACATGGTGGAGTCACGCCCGGACCCATCTACCACCTCCTAACACTAAAGCTCTGTGTGATCCACGAGAAGTTAGCAGATGCTCATTTAGTACCCAAGAGAATGCAAGAATCCTCACATTTGACCTTCCCAACAGCCCAGAAAGGTCATCATATGACCCCCACATAACACGTGGGAAAGTCATGTTGAACGTGTTTCTTGGTGCTGAAAAAAGGAAGTCCTCAAATCAGGGATGTCGGTTATTAGATGGACAACATCTCACTTCAGTTTGACAAAAACACAGAGCATCTTTCCAGAGAGATAGTTCTTATATAAATGAAATAACATTAAATTCTAGTCCTGCAATGGCCTGTCTGTGGGGGACCTAAAACAGCCCAGGCCAGGCTTTTGGTTTCTGACGACTTTACTAAATAAGAGTATGGAGCTTGGAGGATCTGGGGACGTAGGGAACCAGCCTGCTGTTCTGACTCTTTTTCAAATTGCCTATGTCTTGAGCAGGCCTGTGGGAAGGGCTGGGTTTCTGCATATCTCTGCTGGGTTCTCTAGACTGCAACTAGAATGATCTTTCTAAAATGCAAATCTGGGCATGACATTATCCTGCTTAAAAAACCCTTATTAAAGCTGCACATGGCCTGGATAAAGTCCAAGACTCTTAATGTGTTCCTTTATGACTAAGCCCTCACACTCCGGACTCATGTATCACCCCTCTCTTCCCCAAACTCTGGGCTCTCATCACACTGAGCTACTTTTAGGCCCCGTTGCACCCTCCCCTCACCTCCTGGCATTTCTCTGTGCTGCTTCTTCCTCCAAGAATGTACCCTCTCTCACTGCCCCCTCCCTGGGCCCTTCTCAGGCCATCTTTGCCTGGCTTGCAGCCATTCACATTTTGGGAGCCAGATTGGGCCTTGCCTTCCCCATGACGCCTTCTCTGACTCCCACTTCTGGGCTGAGATGGCCGCAGCACCAGCCCTCCTCCCCATCCCAGTGCTCCCACACCAAAGCGTCCTTGCCTGATTTTACATTGGACTCACTCGTTTCTCTGCCAAACCCCTGGGGCAGTCACTGGGTGGAAGGTGCTTGCTACCGATGAGATGACTAAATGAAGTGTCTTGAGCATGAAGTATTTGGATGTCCAGGTAAAAGAGATGATGCTGGTTGTGGACACTTGAATTCTGAGTTAAATTCTGCCCCAGGCATAGGGATGAAGCTGTGGACGGAAATTAATGATATACTGGTGTCAGTTCCAAATGAGCTGAAGTTGAGGCCCTGGAAGACAATATCACCATGGGCTAGTTGGACCGGTGGCTCTGAGCCAAGGGCCTAGGCGACAGAGCATCAGATGTCCCTGCTCCAGGGGCCGGGCCTGGGAGAGTCCAGAGGTAGGAGAAGTAACTCCAGCTGCTGGAACGTATAGAGCAGGGGAGCAGGAGATAAAACCTATTGATGCCGAGCTTTATTTCTCACTTTAGCTTGTTTGTTGTAGCAAGGGCGTTGTTAATGGGGGTCTATCCCTAGAAGTTCCTAGAAGTGCACACAGAAAGCCTCAGAGGGCACACACGTCACAGACACTGGACAGAGCCAGCACTAAGTATCTCAGTTGCACCAGCTTTGTAGTCCTGGTCCCCCAAATGCCAGTTGGGCAAGGTGATGCACTTTGGTGGGAAGAGCCCTGAGACAGCCATCAGAGGCTTGATACCGCTCCAGTCTCTTTTGGTTTTGGGGGGCCTGTCATCTTGGGACAAAGCTCCATCACTCTGAGACCCAGATTTCTCATCTGGAAAATGGGGATAAAGATACCTGTCTTGCCTACCTCCGAGGTCGTCGTGAGGATCAAATAAGATAATGGCTGTGGGAGAGCTTTGAAAACTGTGAAGTGCCGTGGAAATGCCAGAGAGTGTGATTAAGAGACAGCGCTGCCCCCACACTTACTTCAAAGGGGAGAAACAGGGTGGAGAAGGCTGACGCGCTCTGCTTTTGAAGTGCACAAGAACAGCTCTCAGCAGAGAAAAAACAGCGTTGCTGCTTAAAAGGCAACTTTCAAAACAACCATTTTCTCTCTGAAGGGAGAATATAGTTGGGAGTACTTCAAAGGCTGGGGAAAATATCCAGAAAAAAAAAAATGACGTTCTCAATCCAACTTTTAGTCAAGTCAGAGTTATTAAAAAACCTTCAGAACCCTTCACTTATTCAAAAAGAATTTTAATGCATTTAAAAATTAAAAACCGTTAAGAGGGGGCAGACAAAGGCACTGTTTTGCCTGTTCCTTAGGATCACGCTGCAGAAGGTGGCTGTAATGAGTCTGTCCATCGTCCACTGCTTCCTCTGATTAAATATTCTCTCCAAGACTTTCCTCCCTGTCCTGACAAATTTCATACCAAGAATAAGTCACCAGGAATGGGCCCTTATCTTCCCCTATCCATCTCTGACACCTAGCTATCAAGCACAGTGAGATTATTTATTTGGTTTTTCTTTCTCCTTCCTTTAAATATGGCAGCCTATGAAAGATCAACTTCAAGAAGCCAGAGCAGAATGACAATATCCTACTTAAAGGGAAAAGATATCGCCACCTCCGAGCAAAGAGAGAACCCCTTTTCAAACAACTACACACAAAAATAAATGAAGCCCCTGTCTTGGTCATGGTCCTCGCCAGAGAAAGGAGTGGCTGGCCATGATGGCTGGGAGGTCAGCCAATTGGAACTTGGCCAGACCTATATGGAAATGTGACCGTGCCCTCCTCCCAGTCCCCTGTCCCCTTCCGCTCCCAGTGTTGTGCTGAGGAAGTGGCCTGGGACTGAGGTCCTCAAGGTCCTGAGGAATCAAGCATTCCTCTCAATTCTGCCCTGGAGGGACTCTCTGAGCCCCTGTGGACACCACAGCAATGTGGTTACTGGGAGACATGGCTTATGTTCCCCGCAGCGTGTACCCATGCCTGAGAATATAATCAAATCAGATACTTCTGAGACAACATGCAATGCTCAATTGGGTGGTCACATTTTCTACTTTTATTAAACATACACAACTAGACAGGGCTAGAGGGTGAGCAGGAGAAAGTACAGAAAAGAATTCACTCTTTCCAAAGGGGCAACCCATAGAGAGGAAGCTCTTTGGGCCCCCACGCCCCCCCAACCCGCCCCAGATCTGCCTCCGAGTTTATTTTTGCAAAGAGCTTTGAAGGCAGAAGTTAAAGAAATCTCAATGGTCTGAAGTCAGAGAATGGCAGCTGCCAAGGGAAGATTAGTCCACAGGAAAGGAGAAAGAACACCCGCGAGCGGGGTGATGTCATAGGAGAAGAGGCTGTCTGAGCACTAGCTCTTCAGCCGCAGTTTTAAGCAACTCCATTTAATTAAAGTGGTGCCTGGCACTGGCATGAGAGCAATGGAAGTGTCAGTTTGCTTGTCAGGAGCTCCTCTGCCTGGAGCACAGATCAGAGCACCCGTGGCTGAGTGCCAGGCTTCATCTCCAGCACAGATGGGAAGGCCAGGGGTAATTACCCCACCCTGGCCAGTCGCCTCCCAGGTGAAATTACAGAAAAGTAGGAGACAGCAGCTCCATCTGATTCTTATTCAGCATCGTTTTCAGGGAAGGAATGAAGACAATCAAGCATGATGTCCTGATTTGGGCAGGAAGGCTGCCCGGAACCTTTCTACTCTGTGGACTGCTTTGCAGGAAAGTAAGTCAAGAGATGGAGGCACGCTGTGAATCGGCCCCGCAGTGGTCCACTCTGGCATTCAGCTCCATGAATGTAACTGGTTAATTGAACTGTCTGAACCCTGCAGGGCACACACATGAAGAGGTTTTCCTCCAGTCTCTGCCTTCGGTTGTGCTTTGTCAAATCTCTTCCCATCTTTCAAGTATAGCTTGGAAAATTCCAGGCATTTCCAGTCACTTCTAGTCTAGATTGCAACTTAGCCTCTCTCGTCATAGGCCAGGTTTTGGCCAAGGGGACTTGAAGTAGGGAGGAAAGGGTCTGGTCTGTCTCGTTACCTCCATACTTCTCCTGCATTGAGGACAGTGTAACCTGCCTGTTGGGTATGTCAGCCAGCAGTTAGTGTGCCCAACACCCTTCCTGAGATTGTTACCCTCTGCCTTGGTGCCCACCTGTGCAGCTACAGAGCTGATGCCTCTTATTCATTTTCTCCATGCTCCACAGAGACTATCCAGGGCCACTTCTGCATCCGCGGAGGACCACCGGCAAATGGAGGGTGCCCCATCTTCTTTTTGAGCAGACTACTCCACAGTTCCTGCTTGTAGGTGCCTTTGAAAAGCCCTTCCCTCCAACTTGAAGAAAGGCTCTGTGATGCCACCCTCCTCCTACCCCTGGCCACTCATTTTGTAGATTGGGAAATTCCAGTTCAGTAAGCCTAGGATTCCTTAGGGTCACAAAGAGTCTACAGCAGAGGGGGACCAGAATGCTTTGGTGAGTGTGGAGTTCGTATGAAGTTAGTGCTGATAGACAGTAGAGGTCACTATGTATGGCTCTGAGGTTATGGGGGAACCTAGTTCTATGCCAACCGACCAGGACCAGCATGTGCTTGACAAAGAGTGAATGTGACCTTGAGCTTGCATTAATTTTGATGATAAAAAGAAGAGAAATAACAAAAATTGGTCAAGCACTATGTATTGGGCACCTCTTGTGCCATCTTTCACATCTTTTTAGCCCATGTTTTACTCTAGCTTTTGCTGGGACAACCACTTTTATGCAAGTATAGCTTGATGGTGCCTTGCTTCAGCTGCACCTTGTCACTTTTACTTTTGAGATTCAGATTCCTCAGTTATGAGACATTTGGAGAACCTGCTGGAACTTCAATATACAACCAGAAAGTGTGAGGAAGTTAACACAAAATAAGGCCATCTTTGGCCAACAGGCAACAATAAATGAGCTCCCTTTCCATCCTCAGGTGGCCAATTCTAAGATACACCGCTTTGCAGAGGATCCCAGCAGACTGAGCCCCAGCTGACATCCGTGGTGATCAGCTCAAGAACATACCATGTATTGGTCTTCTCTCCTTCTTGTTTCCCCTCTTCCTAGGACTGGTATATGGACCTCCCAGCCCCCATTTCCATTCCCTGCCCTCTCTTGCCAAAATAAATTTCTTGTCCACAAATCTTTGTCTCAGTTCCAGAGGTGACCCACTCTAAGTTGATTAACTATGTTTAGTCATTTGTTAAGTGCTTTACATACATTAACTGCTTTAACCTGGAGGCAACCCTGTGAGGCAAGTACTATTTTTATCCCCCTTTGATGGATCAGGAAAGTGAGATACAGAGAGGTGAAATAAGAGAAGCCAAGTGCCCTATGGATGGATGAGTTGATAACCCCAGTAAACTCAGGTAAAAACCTTTCTCCAACCCTGAGTGCTAGGTTTGGTTCTCGGCTCAGACCTCATCATAGGGAGTATGTCCATAGGAAGCCCCCAGGATGATGAGGGAAAGAAAAACTAAGCCTTAGGAGGGGGGATGGGAAAAATGGGTGGTTGAGCTCAGAAAACATTCAGAAGGCACATGAGAGCAACCTTCACTTCGGGACTTCATGTAAAAGTGAGGATGCCTTGTTCTGAGTCATTGGAAAGACAGAACAATCACAGTACAAGAAGGCAGGTTGATGATCAGTATAGGACAGAACTTCATAAAGGAGCTGCCCAGGCAGAAAGTGAGTAACACTGGCATACAGCAAACCTGATGTTCCAGGTGGGAGAGCTGAGGGTACACGGCCAACCATTTCTTGGGAATGTTGTAAGAAGAGTCCTATGGGGGAATTCTATCCAATTAGGGCAGGATTTAAATTTGGGGTTGACAAAGATTTGCCTCTTCACTCACCACTCCAAGACAGCCTTATCCTGGCAGCCCGGTGTGGCTCCTTGAATCCTTACTGCTATAGAGCCACCAAAAAGTGAGATTTCACTGGGGTGGAGAAGGGGCAGGATGCATTTCTAGGCAGGAAAGACTACTGTTGGCTAAATGAATAAGAGGTTTATTCCACCAGGTAATGTGTAAAGGTGAGAACCTACCTTGAGATTAATTTTTATTCACTAGAGTACTAAGAACAGGGATGGGCGCAAAGATAATGCCCAATAAATGTCCATAGTATGCAAATGAGTTGAAAAGTGATTGGTCAAAAGCCAGCTGTGAGCTCCACCTTGGCCTAATGCCTCAGCTATAGCCCAGCTCTGTCCCAAATCCTCCTTGATGTGCTTAGAGCATCCTCCTGACTATGGAAGTCACTTTCCTTAAAACCCAGTGAAAGCTCTTCAAACCCAGAGAAGGAGCCTAGGGCTAGAAACAGAGCAGATGTAGGACTGGGCCCAAGAAATGGGTTAGTGGGTTGGTAAGTAGATTGTTCATGGTCATTTGGGGGCTATGAATCCTGAGTGGATGAAAAGCTTCCTGCTTGGAGGTGGATGCTCCATCCACAGACACAGGAGGCAGAAGGACTGTCATCACAGACGTTGCCCTTGGTATGTGAGTTACACACACATGGAGTTGGGCTGGAAGGAGGCCATTACCTCTAACCAGTTCTTCAGACAGAAGAAGAAATGGGCTGGAAAACAGGCAGTTTAGAAAGGAATTTAAGGAAATGAGTAAATCAAAGCCCAGGGTGGGAGAGTCCCAGCCCTCCTCAGACACATTCTCTTTCCCTCCCCTAAATTCACTGATTTCATACACAGTCAGTGTGAGTGGCCTGTGACCCAGGAAAATTGTGCCCCAGTGTCTGGAGGAAGAGATCCAGACAATCAGGAAGCTCCAAGGAAGAAGGACTGAATCAGCAAGGTTTTTGGATCATAAGTTACCCCAGCTCCAGCCCAGCAGCTCTCAGGATGAGGAGGAAAGAGCCTCAGTAATCAAGGAACATGGCCCTGAGAGAAGTTGTCTTCAGACTGAGAGGAAGCCCTGGGAGCATTGGGTTTCCTCCTGCTCTCACTAAGCCAACAGGTAAAGGAAATACACCCAGACTCTGCCCAGGGCTCTTCACCCCCACTACCAACTCTTGATCTGCATGGCCACAACCGCCTCTCCCTGGGCTCCCTGCCTCCTCACACGACCTGGGCCAATCCATTCTTCACACAGCAGCCAGAAAGAATCTTCTCGAAATGGATGTTCCCCAGACTATGCCACCTAAAACCAAGTCCAGATGCTGCACCACAGTCTTCAGGGCCCTGCATCCTCAGACCCAGATCCTTCCCTCCAGCTCATCTCAAGTCTCCCTGCCCCTCACTCACCAAACCCCAGACATCCTGCCTTTCTCTCAGTTCCTCAAACACAGTACAATTTCTCTATTCCACCTGTAAGCATTTACCTGTGCCTGGAGCCTGTGTTCCCCCATTCTTCAAATAGCTGCTCTTTCTCATCCTTCAAGGCCCAGTTTGAAGTCACCTCCTGAGAGGACTCCCGGACCTCTCCAGATAAAGTAGACCCAGCACCTGTGTATCTTCAGATCCATTCTTTATCCTTCCTCTGATATTTTGTGTCTTAGAGGTGGGGGCAGAGGGAGACAGACCCCCACAGGTAGTGTTTCCCATAGCCCCTTATCCACTGCATCTGGTCTGGCTCAGCCAATGGGAGGCACTGACAGCATGTTACAGAGCAGGAGGAAGGGAAGTGCCAGGGGCTTTTCCACCTTTCTCTCTGCTCACTTAGCATCTCTTGTAGTCTGGATAGATTTCATGGCAATAGAAAGCCTTTGAAACATGTTAAACAGGGCAGGGACACCATCAGTTTACTTTTTTAAAAGATCACAATAATTGTTTTGGAGAAAATGTGTTAGATTTGGGAAAAGGATTTAGGAGGCTGTCCCAGTGAGAAATGATAATGGCTTGGACTAGGGTGATTGCAAGTCAGATGGAGAGAAGTGGGCAGATTAAAGCTGTCTTTGAAGGAAGAATTACCAGAATTTGGTGATTGTTTGGCTGTGGTGCTTGAGAGAGAGGTATGGTAAGGAATGACTTCCAGGTTTCTGGCTTGAACAACTGGGTAGACAGAAGTGCCATTTATTATGATGACAAAAACTAGAGTGGAACAAATATTGTTCTGTTCATGGAGGAAATGTTCTTAAATGTTCTTGTGATCTATTTTTTCCCTATCCTGTAATACCTTTTATCGATATATGTAATCTATTATCTATCAATCGATCAATCTATCGATCTATCTATCCATCATTTATCATATCTTGAAATTTGGATTAAAGTGTGTGTACTGTGTTGTGATTTCATTTTCCTATTGTTTGCTGCTATTTTACAGATATTCATTCGTATTCTGTATTGACCATATATTTTGTACTTCACCAATTTCATAAGTTAGATTCTGTAGGGTTTTGGTGTGTAGTAGATTCCTTAAGCTTTCTACATACACAATAATGTTGTCTGTGAATAGAGGCAATTTTACTTCTTTGTCCACGTCTTTGTGACTTTTTCTACATCTTGCCTTATTACAATGGCTAGAACCTCCAATGCAAAGTTGAACTGAAGTGATGAGAGTAACTATCTTTGCCTTGATACTAATCTTAGCTGAAAAGTGATGAATACTTCATCATTAAGTACAATATTTAGCTAGAAGATTTTTTGGTAGATGCTCTTTATCAGTTTGAGGCAATTTCATTCTATTCCTAGTTTCTGAGAATTTTTATCATGAATAGTTGTTGAATTTTGTCAAACACTTTTCTATATTAAAATAATCACATTTCCATTTATCTTGTTAATGCAGTAAATTACATTATTTTTGAAATATTAAGCCAACTTGTATTCCTGGGATAAATTTCACTTAGCCAAAGTGGTTGTTTTTATATAGTGCTGGATCCAATTTACCAATATTTTGTTAAGGATGTTTCTGCCTATGTTAATGTCCATTTTTTTTCTTTCTTATAAAGCAGACAATCTTTATAGCTAAGATGTGGTGCTCTCGGGATCCCTAGAATATTTCAGAAGTTCATAAGGACTCTTCTCACTGACTGGGTCCAAATTCTACTGTCTCCCAACACTGTGAGCCAACAGGGACCTCTGTTCAGCTTTGGTCCTGCAGAATCTGCTCCCTGAGGACATTACAGGTCCTTCCTCTGTGTGTTCCAGCCATCCCTCCAAGCCATGGCAACTTCAAACCCCAGTACCCACCTCCTCAGCTCAGTGAGATGATGCTCCACCTCTCTGCGCTAGGATAGGAAAAGTGTCCCCAGACAGAAAGTCAAGTAAACTTGGGTTCAGCTCATGTTGAGTTTCCCTTCTCCCAAGATTACAGTTCTGCTCTGCCTATTGTCCATTGCTGTAAATAATCACAAGTATGTGTTCACTTTCATGGATGAGGAGGAGGAGGAGAAGGAAGGGGAGGAGGAGGGGGAGGAAGTTTTTTTTACTGGGAACTCAGTTGGTCTTTTTAACCTGGAAAGATGTGCCCTTCGATTCAGAGAAGTTTCCTTAATTTCTTTGTGGATGAATGCCTCCTTTCCATTTTCTCTGTTATTGCTTTTGGGAATTCCTATTATTTAGATTCTGGATCTCTGGGGCTTTCTTAAAATGTTCTTTGGTTTCTCCTAGACTACATATCTTTCCTTTTTCTTTTTGTTTTCTTCTTATTTCTACTTTCTAGGAGTTATCTTTAATTTTATCTTCCAATCCTTCCATTGAGCTTTCTATCAATCATCACATTTTTATAATCATATTTTTAATTTTCAAGATTGTATCTTTGCTCCCTAAATGTTAATGTTGATAGTTTCCTCTTCTTTTGTTTCATGGAGATCTCTTCTACTAGCTATCAAAAAACATTATCAATAGGGTTTTGTTGTTGCTGCTGTTGTTACTGTTTTATTCTTGCATTTCCCCCAAGTTGCTTTTTCTCCCATTTGTTTCGATCTCTATGTTTTAAATTAGAGGTCTTCTTCTGTTTTCTGGTTATGTTTGATTGTCCACTTACGTTTAAGATTAAGAAACTGAAAGCCTGATTGAGAGCTCTGTGTAAGTGGCTAGAACGTCTCTACTGTGAATGTCACATTGTGAAGTGCTGGCTGAACTTTTCTTTGGAAAACTTCAATTTCATTAACTTCAGGCCTGTTATCCTAGGCTGGTCAGGTTCCTCAGAGAAGATTCTTCTGTCCTCCTTCCTAGAAGGTCAAGTCTGGCTACCAAAGTCCTAGGAGCTAGTAGTAAAAAGGGGACTGGCAGCCTCAACATCCAGTACATAAGCTTGCATGTAATTCCTCTCTTTCTCTTATGGTGACTTGCCTCACATGGGCCTGAGGCACTCGGGCAGAGACCTTCTCTTCTCCTCTCTCCAGGACAGAAGCCTCCAGTATTCCGGAAGTGTAAAGAAGGAGCAGTTGTCCACCTTCTTGGAGTGGGAGGGATCTAGAGAACCACATTTATCCTGATTTTAGGTCTGTTTTCATTCCCACTTCAAGGGTACTGGAAGAAGCATGTCCTGAGCCTTTTCCTTTTGGAAACTGGCTCGCTTTTCAGCTGTCCTGACTGTGGTCTTTAGATTCAGCTGGCTTTGTGCTAACTCACATATGACTTGTACATCTGCAATCCAGCTTTCAAAAATATTGTTGTCGTTGCTCTTCTCACAGTCTCTTTGTCCTTGAAGGTTTATGCCTTTTATTTTTTTAATATCATTTTAGTAGGGTTTTGGAGAAGACCCCTATATTTTTTCAATTTCAGGACAGATAAAATGATGGTTTGATACTTAAGGGTAAAACTGGTAGCTCACAGTTACCAATGGGCAGCAAACATGCAGACTTGCCAGGTTTTCCAAAATATGCAGTGCTAGGATGAATATAAACCTTTTCCCCAATCTCCAAAGCAGTAGGCTAAGAGGGTAGGCCTTAAATTTAAAGGTGTAAAAAGAAGAACTTCTCCCCACTATAGATGGTGAGCTTAGGAAACTCATTGTCACAAGAACTGGTACAGAGTATTTATTTACATACAGTTGTTTTTTCAAATGTTCAGAAAAACCTAGGAAAGCAGAGCCAAAGAAGATCACATAAAGGAGCAGGTATTTCAGACCCATCAGGCGACCATCTTTCTCCACTACAGCCCTTGGCTCCAGCACTCATTCACATTTTGAGCTTAATACCCCAATAGCCTTTCTCTGGCTCCTGGCCACAGCCACATAACTCAGACCCACCCAGCAGAAAGTTGCTTTTCCATTGTTTTGGCTGGTTGATAGAAGAAGCATCCCAATGTCTAGGTAAACTGAACTCTGTGGCTAGCAATGATCTTAGCTATAGCCCTCAGCCTCTGTTCATTCGGGAAAGTAACTATAATAGTCCTCAGCTATTTCCAAAATCTTTGAGGAGACAGTATTTCTCTAAGACCTCCTTTAATAAGAAAGCAAACACCCTTCCCATGATCTGCAACACTCAGAAGATGGAAAAGGGCCTCAGTACAAATGGACCATCACACAGAGGTGTCTGTGCCTCTTGGTTCCGAAGGTAGGTCTCCCCCTGGTGCTGGACTCTGAGCACTACAACCCACCTCACCCTCCCAGGGGCTTTCTGCACCCCGCCTCCCTGGGACCAATTCTCTCAGGAACATAAGCCTGAAAACCACACACTGCCTGAAGCAGCCTCCAGCCTCCAGAAATCCACCGACATGGACAGGTCATCTCCTCAGTCCTGTCCCTTCCCGTTCACCCTCAGGGGAATATAAAAATACAGAAAGGGCTGGAGAGAGGGCATTACCAGCTAAAAACTTCTTCTGCAGGTTGAGAGATTTCATTTTGATCCTGTCTTCAGTGCTGTGTTATGATACAGCAATGTCATGATCACTTCACAGCCATGGAAGGAATTATTTTCACTGGCATCTTTCATTTCTGCTCCCCTCATCCTCATGTGTCTGCCTGCTGACAAACCAGAGCTGTCAGAGCTACCTGTCACTGCAGGGGGAAAAAAAATACCTTTTTGACAACTGTATCTTCCTCCAGCATACTCTTTGTACCTGATATCTGCTTCCCAACCCGTGTTTGTGACATTTTTGTTATTTCAAAGGGCCTCGTGAAATTCTCCAAAAAAAGGAATCTCAAACCCAATTAATTTAAGTTCATTTTTGTGTTGAATGTGCTACATGACATATTTAGGAGGGAGTGTGTGCATCGTAAAGTGAGGCCATGGGAGG
The DNA here is from genome assembly GCF_011800145.1 of Mirounga leonina. NCBI lineage: Eukaryota > Metazoa > Chordata > Mammalia > Carnivora > Phocidae > Mirounga > Mirounga leonina. The sequence continues at coordinate 31,408,531 of NW_023270268.1, forward strand.
GCTTTGTTGTAAAGAAACACCCTCTTTCATTAAAAGCAAACCCAGGACTCTCCAAGGACCTAAGCAGAGAAGGGCTCCAGGAGGGGCCTCATTGTGGTTGCAGCGGGGTTGGGTGGGGGGATGCTTGATTCTAATTCTGATGGTAGCTCCACACTGGTGGGGAGATTTTTCTAGGTGGAAATAAATAGTCCTTCCTAAATTTCCCTTTAAATAACACCACCCAGTGACAATAGCAACTTGCCCTTCCCTCCGCCAGTCCTACCATCCCCTTGGACAACCTGCCAAAGCCACATCAGGCCCCAGAAGTCCTCCACTGCATTACAAAATCTCAGCTTGCCTGCTCCATCCTCAGATTCCTGAGTCAGCCTGGTTTTTTTTGTTCTGACTTTTGTTTTAATAAAGACCAACAGAAAATATGGTTTGCAGAGGAAACATTCAGTAAGGAATTTCTTGTTCTCCAAGTTCAATAGCAACCTTTTGGCTTTCGATTTGGAATGGTGGCCTATGCATATGCATTGTCCTCTCCCCCTGCAGGATCACACAGAAGTGTCAGTGACATTTGGCAAAACGAATAAATCCATGGCAGCCCCTTAAATATAAGGAAGAGTGTCATCAATGAACAGAAATGATAAAAAATTTATGGACAATAGAATACAGATGTGACTGAATCATTGTACTCGAAACCATGAGGGAGAAGGCTCTAGCAGCCGTAATCGTGCTGCTTCCCAGGGGAGCCCCAGAGGGTCTCCCAGCTTGAGTTTGGCTGTGGAGTGATAATCAGAATCATTAGTTGGAAGACTATCTACAGCCATGGTTTCCAAATTGTTTTGAGTCACATACTCTTGTCATTAAAAAATAATAATAATAAGCACACATCCACAATTTATATAAATTTATTTACAAATTATATACATATACTACACTCATTAGCAAATACTTCAACATAATTTATATTTAAGTGAGATTAATCATTAATGATCATGAGTAAAACGTAATATTCCAAATAGTCTTCATGATAGTTCGGAATTTTAGGGACCACATCCTCAGCAGATCTCATGAAGTCATCATTATTTTCATCACATAATGCAGTGAATGAAAGAAGTAACGGCTTTGCGATTCTCCAGTTTACTAGTGTTGACATTTTTAAATTCTCTTTGATTCACATTTTTTATGCCAGAATTTTTAATCACTTAACCATTTTGCAAGGATTACATTTTTTTAATGGAATGTATTATCCATAAATCTCCTTAACCCGGAAGATACAAACTGCAGTTCAGCACAAGACCATCAAACAAGCACACAAGTGGATTAAGGAACTCCTATTCTCACTTCAAGAATGACAATCCATATGCTAAAGTTAGGAAGCCTTACTGCCTTTCATATTTTAGATAAATTCATGTCAGTAAAAGTGCTAAGCTCTTCTTTGCTCACTTAATGGATTGATCTCACATAACTCTCCGGGACAGCACCCCTAGTGTCCACTGGGGTGTTATCCTCTGGGCGCGGTGGCCCAGTGCCTCCCTGAGGCACAGAGGAATGGGCTGCAGCTTCTGTACCTGGCTGGCCCTGAGGCCCACAGTGTGGGTGTCAGAGACAATGGGCAGGAGAGACTGAGCATCTCCCAAACTCCTCAGTGGACCAGCAAACAGAGATGGAGACTGCACCACTCAAGAGTAAAACATAGGAAAGTGCTGTGACGAGGGTCAAGGCCAATGTATTTAGGCAGTGGTGGGAATCACCACAAGTGGTGAACCTGCTTGTCTGGTTCAACATCAGCACTCCCTGCAAGGTCTTGCACAGTGCAAAACCGTCCTTGTGTGTCCTCCATACCAAACAGCCTTGTCTTCCACTCATGAATGTGAAAATCAGCCAAGGGTCACAAAGCCTTTGAGAAAAATCAACAACATGGAAGAAGAAACCAAGAATGAAGAACCAAAACGACAACAAATCTACCAAGGAAAAGAAAACAATTTAAAAATGGTACTTTTCATTTGGATTCTTAGAGTTATTGAGACAACATTTAAAAGGATTAACTACCTATTTTCTCTCTACCTGTTTTTCTCACCTTAGGGCTACAGAAGGAATCCTTGTGGCATTATGACTGCTTTGTATCTCAGTTGTGGTGGTAGAAACACAAGCCCACACAAAGGATAAAATTGCATTGAACCTATTTCACACACACATACACACACACATGAGTGCAAGGAAAACCAGGGACATCAGAATAAAATTGGTGGATTGTGTAAAATGTCAGTGTCTTGGGTATGAAATCATACTATAATTCTGCAAAGTGTTGGGGAAAACAGGGCAAAGTGACAAGAGATCTCTCTGTATTATTTAAAATTGCATATGAATCTATGAAAATCTCAATTGTAGATATTGGGATATATACATTCTAGTGGTGAGACAATGTGGACAATAAATGAGTGATAATGAACAATGAACAGACACATATATAAAATGTAAAAGCAAGGTATGGGAACTATAGTTAATGGAAATATTACTTAAAAGTATAGAGTAGAGGTAGTTAGTGAAGGCCAGCATTGAATTGAATTGCAAACAAAAGAAAGCTAATGTTATGATATTCATTAAACTCAAGATATCATATATGGCAAAATAATTAATAAGAGTAAATTATGATTGCACAAAATGATAAAAAGAATAGTCTAGAAGTAAGATACAACAATTACAAATTTTCAAGAGAGATCCCATTATGGAACTTGCATGACTAAGAACATGAAATTCCTTCATTGTCAAAGGAAGGGAGATCTGTCCTCTACTAATAAGAAAAAGAAATTCTAAGCACAACAGTAACCAGCTTTAGAAATCCTTCCTTCTCAACTGAAGAAGCTCTCTGCAGTATAGTATATACCAACACAAATCATGTTTGCAGAGAGCAGTTGGGGCAGTAAGCCAGGCGGTGAAGGAGACCAGCAGACCTGCAGTGTTTTTGTGAAGATCAAATGAGGTCATATTATTTATTCAAGTGTCTAATTTACTATTTAACAGGCAGTAGACATTTGTATTTCTCAGAATAGTATAAGCAATGCTGCAGTAACAAATAAACTCCCAAGTCTCAGGGTCTTGACATGAAAATGTTTATTTATTACTCAGATAAATTATAATGCAGGTCTGATAGTCCTCCTCCATCTTGTAGCTAAAACACATGGAATATGAGATCTCAAGGTCAATGCAGCTAGGAAAGAAAGGTTTGGAGGATTTGATAAAATGTAAGTGCGAGCCTGGAACCAGCTCATCACGTCACTGCACCTACATCCCACTGTGCAGTGTTCTGTCACGTGTTTCTAACGTAACTGCAAAGGAGGTTGGGGTGTGTGGTCCTCCTGTGTGGAGAAAACAGTATGGAGGACACAAGTCATTGTGGTGCCACAGCACTCAGTCAGCGGGGACCCCGCCCTCCTGCGAAGCCCGCCATTCCACGGCTATTACTGCTAATGTTCGAACAATGATGAGAGCAACGCCTAACACTTCCTATCCGGCACTGGCCACTTTCCATTATTTCAATTTACACAACAACCTTACCAAAGAAGTTTATAATTTATTATTATAAATCAAGACTCGGGGACTTTGTAATTGCCTGAAGTCACAAGCTAGTAAATATTTGTCTTATTACCAGTACTTTCCCTCCTAAAAGAGAGAGTGTATCCTCCAAGGGGCTGGGGAGCCTCAGCACAGACTCTCTGGAAGACTCCAGCCCTTCCCAGCTCTAAGCCACCTGCCTGGTACATAACCACTGGAACATCTGTAAAAAGCTTCCCTCCATGGTAATTTTTTCTTTGATTTACTGGTTGTGTTAAAATTGTTGTTCTATAATGGTCAAGTCTGGAGGATGTTGCACTTAAAGAGAAAATTGCCTTAAATAAAAACGAATGATACTAAAATCCCTTCTCTCCCAATGAAGTGATTCTCCTGTATTTTGTTCTCCTTGTGAGCACATCAAAAAAGCTTCTTTGGTCTATTATTTCCCAATTACCTCCTCTAGTGTTAGCTGAGAGCAGAGAAGGAAGATGGGATCATGAGGCTCATAACATTTGATCTTTTCCAGGCTTCAGCAAACCTGTGAATCACTTTCATAGGCTAAATCAATATCAGGTGTCACCTGGTGGCAGGTAAGGGCAATTCAATGGCTTTTCTAATACCTTGCAGGCATTGATTTTCCCACAGATCAGGAGAGAGGAGGCTGAATAGGGAATGGAGAAGCAGGCAAAGGCAAAGTGACCACACCGCTCTGCAGATGGGATCAGGAGATCTCAGGCCTGCCCCGACTTCACCCCGACTTCCCAGCTGCCGCCAGCAGTGCCCATTCCCCTTGAGCATTCCCGGGGCCAGAAGCCCAGAGAACGCTGCTTAGCATCGGTCTGTGAGAATCAACCTGGACCCCGCATTCACCAACTGAAATAGGGCAGTTCTTCTCTGTTTTAAAGGGCTGAACGACCCAGATGGCATGACTAAACACTGGTCTCAGAGAATGTGAGGCGGAAAATATGCTTCTCCAAGTCTCCCCACCCCCCCACCCCGCCCCAGGGGACTGGTTAGAAAGGCAAATTCTCAGGCCCCACCCCACACCTACTGGATCAGAGTTTCTGGGGTGGGGCCCAGGCATCTGTGTTATAACAAGCCCAAGGAGATCCTCATGCGTGTTACAGTTCGAGAACTGTTGTACTGAAAGAACCTCCAGAGATCATCAGGCTGAGCTCCTCATTTCCTGGAAATGGAAAGCCAAGCCCAAGGAGAGTTGCGGTCTATCAGGATGGGAACCCAGTTTCTTGGCCCCCCTTCCATACCACCCTTTGCTGCTCCCCCTGGGCAGCTGACCGGGCATGCTGGAGTTGAGTGGGGAGACCTCCCGACTACAGAGTGGCTGCTGAGACATAGAGCTGAAGCCCAGAGCCCAGACCCCAGAGCTGGGAGGCCCTGTTGGGGGACACAGGGGAGAGCCGCCTCTCAGCTGAGGGTAAGCCACGGATTGCTCAGAGTGAGTGAGCCAAGGGCATCCCAAGTCCCAGCAGTGTGGTTGCTGCTGAGCTGAGTCCCAGACGAACCCTCAGATGCATTTGTTATGGGGAAGCACGTCCAGGCCAGACAGAGGCAAGCTTGCTTCTCGGGTATGCCTCTTCCCCGAGAAAGGGAAAAGCAGAGGGTGTGCTCATCTTCATTCTGGACGCCCCAGATTCTGTTTCTGCTTCCCTGCCCTCTCCGGTCTGGCCATCTCTCCCCTGCTCATTGCCTCATCCAACGTCACTGGCCTCTAGACACTCCATCCAAGGCTGGAGAGAGAGACCTCCATCTGACCATGTTGAAAATCTTTCCCCAGCTTCCCTCAGCTTCAGGAGGAAATCTACACTCCCTCGCTGGCATATACTGTCCTCTGAGGCTGACGCCTGGCCCTCTCCGGCCTCCCTGCCAGGGCTTTTGCCCACCAGCAATGCTGCCCTCAACAGCCCTGCCACTTAATTTCCACTTCTTTCAAGATCCAGACTGAGGTCTGCTCCTCCGAAGAGTCAGAACCCCCTCCCCAGCAGCAGCCCCCAGAAGCTGTGCCTATCTCTAATGAAGCCCTAACCTCGAATCCGAAATACACTTGTTTGTCACCCCCACCAGACAGTGAGAGACCAAGTGCAAAGTAACCTGACGGGTGATGCTGTCCCGAAACCACTAGCATTTACATACATCCAGACGGTACATATGCCAGATATTTTGAATAGCTTGGGTCCTGCCCCAACTTCTCTCCTTTGAGTACCACCTCAGGTAGAAATGCAGGGAAGTTTAAATTCCTATAGTGTCATGTTTTTGTTGTTTTTTTTTTTTTATCCTAATTATGCATTATCCTTCCAGCCTGGAAGATCCCTTGAGAGGTGATCCCACCCAGCCCCTGCCTCTAAGCAAGACTGAAGGAGGCTTCTGGGCTCCCTTCTACAACAGGTGGTCTGTACACTTCAGTCAGCTTGAAGAAGGTATGATCAGATGCTGGAGGTGCTGCCCACAGAGCAAGACACATTCTCTCAGCTTTCCTTTGTCAGTGGGCAGAATGAGAAACCCTCAGGCTTGGTGCGACTCAGCCTAGAGCATTTACCCAGAGAGACCTTTTTAAATATGCTTTGTGCCACTTAAAATAAAAGTTACCATGTCTCCTTGCTTTTATCTAAATTTAACCCCATTACTTTTACTATCTTTGTAATAGAGCAGATTGAAGTGTCTCGTGGAAGAGGTTTGAAATAAAAAGCTTGCTTTCCTTCTTATTTTCTTTCCTTTTTGTTTATATCCTGCTTTGGTGAAAAAACCTGAGGCACTCAGTGAATATTATAGATCTTCACAAACTCCCCAACTTACAGATGGAGAAATGCTCAAACACTTCCATTGGTCATTGGAAGCCCAGACCACCATGTTTTCCACAAGTAGAGGCTTCATTAATGGTGGTTCCCAGAGCAATGTCAGGTAAGGTGAGGCAGGAGTGGGAACGTTTAACCTTGAGTCTGCTCTAGGCCGTGGGGTCATCAGAGGATGACCAGGGAAACAAATGAGTCTAGCAGATTGGTAAGACTGTTCACCAGGAAATCATGGACCTACACAGCCAAGAGGGAGGGGAAACCAGCAAGGACCCCCTCAGGACACCCCTACCCGATGGGACATCTGGGTAGACCCTCCAGCTATCTTGTGCAGAGCCTCAACACAGGCTGCCTGAGTGCCAGGCCACAGTGCAAGGGATAGGACCTGCTCTTGGTCAGCAGGGAGGACAAGGTGGGCAGGTCTGCCAGGAGACTTTGGGTTCTCCTGAAGTAGCTTCAACCGCAGCTTCATTCAGCCTGTTCCTCCACGTGGCATGAGTCATCCTATTTATGTCTCCCTGCTCCAGAGTCTAGCTGTTCTTTCTTGCCTAAAATAGCCCGAAAGCCTCATGGTCGGCTATTCCTATGTACCAGAATGGAAGAGAAGTGTTCCTAAAATGGGTGTTTACCAACAGGGCATCTCTTGCTTATTTTGGTATTGCCAATCCCCAGATTGCTCTTCCGGGAACCCCTCTTTTCCTCAGCTCAGAGTGACCTGGGAGAACCCTCCAGAGAGTGAACCTAGGCTAGTTCCAGCCACTATTGTATGAGTCTATGAGTCAGGATAGGCCAGGTTTTGCTGCACCAACAAGCAACTTCAAAATCTCTGTGGTGTAGCACAACAAAACTGTCTTAGGCCCACAGGAGGGTTCTACTCAGATTAGACACTCTGTGACCCATGGTGATAGAAGCTTCATCTTGACATGTGCTTCCATGATCATCACAGCAGTGGGAAGGATGTCAGGCTCTTGACGTCTTCTACCTGGAAGGGGCACAGTTCATGCTCACTCATAGTTCATTGGCCAAAGTAAATCACACAGCCCCATATGGAGGGATATATAGAAGCACATGGAGCCCCATATAGAAGCCCTCAAAGAAGGGCAGAAGCATGATTCTACTATGTGCTCAGAAGGTGGAGAATGAGCTAGAAATATCTAGTGAACAACCATAACCAGCATCTTGTGGACCCAGACAACACACTTTCCCAAGCATGACAAGCCCTCAGGTCCCTCTCACAGTTTGCCAAGAACTACAGAGAACCATGCTGACACCTCCAGATACAAACCCAGTCTGTTCAGAGACCACACTCTCTCCCACCCCTCCTAGGGGAGCTTTAATTATAGCAAACAGCCCTGTCATCTCTGCCATAGAATCCCAGGATATTGGGGAGAGTGAAAGGAATCTCTGCATCACACAGTCTGCTCTGCAGCCTCCTTGAAGAAATAGACCTGTTCTTTTTAAGGAAATTATAAAAAGAAGGAAAATCCTAGAGCCTTCTCTCTCCACCCATTCTTGTGCCAAATAATTATGTCCTTCCCATTTCTCCTTTCTGGACTGTTGAAAGCACTTGCAAATCAAAATAGTAAAAAAACAAAACAAAACAAAACAAACAGTTAACAAACATTAAATATTGAAAGGAGATATAGTGTGTGTGGTGGGGGGTGGGACAGTGAATAAAATAGATCTCCTCCAACCCACGTACTCTCCCTCAGAAAGACTGTTTAAGAGACATACCCAGTTGGGCTGCAGGCTATGATATAATTAGAACAATATTGCCCAATTGCAGACATGTGCCTGTTTGCATGAAATGGAAGCATCTGCTGAAATTATTTGAGGTGTCCCATCACTAATTAAAAGAGCTTTCATTTATAGAGGATGCACCATATGGATGCTGTTGATTCTTGGGTTGCTGGATGTGAATGAGCACTGGGGGAGTTGTTGGGGCAGGTGTATGGTGAAGAATATCCGGCAAAATATGATTTAGCCTTCCAAAAATTCTCCTTACAAGGAGGTTTGAGGGCGGAGGAGGTGATGCTGGAAGTTTTAGGGAGGCGTAGAAACGTGACATGTAATCCCAAATTGGACCTGGCTTGTCTGTGACCACTTATGAAATTTGCCCCTGGAGCCTCGCTGTGTCCCTGTTACTCGTCAAGCCACTACCTTGTCTTCAAGGGCCTTCCAGGTAAACAGGATCAGCTGCAGAATTTGTGGGACACTGCACAAAATGAAAACATAGAGCCCCTTACTAAAAGTTATCAAGAATTTCAAGACAGCAACAACAGAGCATGAAACCAAGTGCAGGCTATTCTGAATATGGGGCCCGTGTGCACCTGGAAAAAGCAAGATCTGCTGGACAAATAGGGACCAAGACATAAAGAGGTTAAAGCAGAACCATGCCAGACAATAGTCACCCTAGCACTTAAAAGGGGCTTCCACAGCCACACTCTGCTCTGAGGGCCACACAGCCCATGCTCTTGGCAGGACAGACTTGGAGGGAAGAAAGGACTTGCTCTCACATCTCTGTACTAGGCAGAGTGATAAAACCCAGATGCTGACTTTTGGCCCCACATGCTTTCCCCTACTTTATATCTTATCAACTCAGAAAGTTGTGCCCCCTATGGACTCCACTTTGCATCATTCTCTGCTAGCACATACTGACTCTTGGAGTCCATGTACACCCTATTCAGTACAACAAAGTAGCCCAGGAAGTAGCCAAATAGGCACCATGAAAAACAAAATCAGTATCAGCTGAGCTGGAAACATGCATTGAGGAGACCCTAGTAAAGCTGATTCTTACCATTCTTTTTAGTTAGAAGGGAGGTAACAGACTATTCAAGATGGGATTTTCACCCAACTTGGGCTAGAGGGTCAATAGCTGGAGCATACTTCAAACAATTACAGAATTCTTTCTCTCAAAAAAGACACAATTATCTTTTCAAGGAAAAAGATAATTCAAGGGTCAAGGAAATAATAGTCACTGAATTCAGTCCTCTGAATTTTTTTTTAAGTTCAGGGACTGGTCCCATTCCAAAATCACTTTGGGGTGCAGCAATCTCCCTGTTTCAGATTTCAGTTTTTAAGAAGTGGTCTTAAGGAGACAGGAGATCCACAACATTCACAACAGAAATACAACACATCAAAATTTGTTCCATGTGGGTAAAGCTGTACTTGGAAAGGAAAACTCAAAATCAATTACCCAGAGTCTCAACTTAAAAAACTAGAAAAAGAGCAAAGTAGACCCAAAGTAGAGAGAGTAAAGAAAATTAACTGAGTGAAAAGCTGGTTCTTTGAAAAGTTCAACAGAATTGACAAACTCTAACTACAGAGATCAAGCCAAAACTAAAAAGAACACATATCACCAATTTAGTAATGAAAAGGGCTTATCACCACTGATCCTCCATACATGAAAAGGATAACAACAGTTGGTTAGTTAGCATTCTCTGAAATACTATTCGGCAACAAATGCTTATCGTGAAGTGAAGGAACATCTAAAAACATTGCCGGTTTCACTCAGAAAATTGAAGGCAGAATCAGGATTCAAACGCAGGCAGGCTGACCTTAGGGCTCCAGTGCTCCCGGGTGATGCTACCCTGCCTCCCTTCCTCTGCCAGGGCAGACTGTCCCCTGGAGCACTGTTCTGTCTCATTGGCACCTGTCCAGATCACCGATGGTGGCTTTCCAAGGCAATAGATGTGTAGAACTGTACCCTCAGTCATCCATTTATACAAAGAAAGTAACAACACAATTGCAGCAGAAAGGACAAGCTTATCTTTCACTGTCCGTGGTGGTTCAGTGTATAGAACCAATCTCCTTGGACTGAATTCCCTTCAACAAGGACTATTTCCCATCAATGTAAATGTCAATGAACAAATTGTCATGGAGGGCCTGTGGACCACTTCTTTGGGTCCCTTGGTAGGATAGAGCTTCCAAGACCTCAAGGAGTTTGTAAATGGGCTGGGGTAATATGGATGGGGTAACATATAGGAAAAAATGAGAACCAATATGGAAAGAGTAGCTGAAAATACTGGTAGAGGCTGAGACAGAATTCAGGTTATGGGGACTGGGCTGGGGGGTGACTGAGCCAACAAGGAGAAAATGATACAGTCAGAAAACTTTAGGTATGATAAATAAAAAGACAAACCTGTGACTCATTCTCATCTTTCTCCTGGGTTCTCTCTTTATCTGGGAGATGGTTTCTGGTTATCCTTTTAGTGGTTCTTCAGAGGATTTGCCAGAAAACTCTACCTTAGACTTCCTCAAATTCTTTGGCCCTGAAGTGCTGGAGAGAAAAGAAAAAGCACCATTTGTGTGTCCTGAGTCTGAAAAAGAAGCAAATCAAGCAGCTGGGAGATCCAGATTTTGCTCAATAACCATCTACAGAGAAGTGGACAAAGAATCCTGTAATCTGTTTAAATACAAGATAGGAAAATGATTGTTTTATCCAATGTAATTTTTTATATTTCTGAAATGAAATAATTATGTTTCTGAATGAATCAAAAATTCCAATATAATCAACCTCCTTGATAAAATTACCCAGACTTATTTAAAGAAAAGAAGAATTTCCCTCTTTCAATTTAAGAGTATCAGGAATCAATTTCCAATTTGTACTCAAGGAAACTTTCCCACTTGGCCCATGGCATCCTCTAGTGCATCAGTGTTTCCTCAGAACGGTCCTCTTCATCAACCGATGGGTCAACTTAGGACTAACCAGCATTGGCGTTCCCTCCCTAAGCGCACGCCCATGCCCCTCCCCAAGACACTCTTTCTCTGCCTTGGAAGACAAGATCAAAGTGGCAGATGCTAAGAGGAGATTCAGCCACAGGTGGTGTGCTAACTGATCAAGAGGTTTGTAGGGGACCAGTCAGGGAGATGGGTGGCCCTGAGGTTGGGGAGATGAGAAATTGTTGAAAAAGAATTAGCAGGACAAGCCAACTATCTGTACAGGGAAAACAAAAGACAGAGGCAGATCCAAAGTGATGACCAATATCCTTCCTAAAGTATGGGAGAAATGACTGCTCAACCATCACAATGGCAAAACTGAGATCAGGGGCAGGACAGGTGAGCAGCTCTGTTGTCCTGTGTTGGTGTGGGGACCTCAGTGTGGACATCAGATAACCTGTGGGAAAACCCATGGGAAAGAGCAAATGCCTGCCATTGAATCTGGATAAGATAAATGCCCTTGCAGCAGGAGTCTTGTTCCATTGTGCCCTTGCACGACAAAGGGAGTTTTTTAGTACAGTAGACTACCAGTGGGTCTCTGTGGTCTCCAGCATAAAGCACTATCTCCCCAATCTAGACCTCGAGGTCTTCTGTGCACTGATAATCAGGGTGATCTTCCACGGGCCAATCAAAATTGATCACTGGCCATAGTGCTAAAGCCAGGTGGTCCTGGAGGCCCCCTGGAGATTAACTGGACATTAATCTTTAGTTCTGGGTTGGGGGGACTTCTGTGGGGGTGGGGATGGGGCTGGTTGTCCAAGGTTGATGACAGTACGTGGGCAGATTTCAGTACTTTAACAACAAGTGTGGCCCTACCATAGGCACTGGATGAATCTGCCCAGCTCATGATATTATCTATAGCAGCCCCCCAGTTCAGCCCTTGTTCCAGCCAGCTTGGTCTCCTTACTGTACCCCCCAACTTAACACACTAGGCCAAGACTCTCTGACTTTGCATCTGATGTCCTCTTACCTGGAACACCCTCCTGCCATCCTGGATGGTTGCTTAGAGCAGAGTGTCTATCTAACTTCTGCTTTCTCTTTGCTTGAGCTAGTGTGATACCGAGTATCTACACTGGACAAGTACACACTGCATGGAAGTGTCTTCCTTTCAGATGGACCATTCCTTGGAGGTGAAAATGATGCCTCTAATTCTTGTTCCTCCTTGTGGGTCCCCTACAGAACCGTGCACCCTGCTGGGCCCACAGATGGCCCTCAGGAAATGCCTTCTGAAAGGAACTGAACTAATAAAAAATGATTTTATTGGAATAGTGAGATAAATCAGAAATGAAGAAGTGAGAACTCCCATCCTCTCTTCTCCCACCCCACCCTCCCATGAAGCTACTTTTAAGCCTACTGCACTTGATCTGTGTATTACAATAATATCTGATGAGTATTCAGCATTTATTAGCTTCTAAAATCTTACATGTGCATGTATTTAATCTACAACAAACTTGTGAATCATGTAATATAATTATCCCCATTTCACAAATGAAATATCAGAGGCAGAACAAAGCAAGATGACTTGCCCACAGTGCTTCCAGAATCCAATCACTTAACCCTTTGCTTTGTCAACTCTCAGACGAGTGAGGCTCTCTCCAGAAGAGCTTGCTTCTTGGGTTTTCTTTTCAGATATTTTAGTATTGATCCTTCTGTACCTCCCCCAACCCAAGATGATGCAGATTTCTTCCTGGCAACATTGCAAGACAAGCCAGCACTCCATAAGATCAATTTCTGAACCAATAGAACTTATCTAAATTTGTTCTGGATCAATGGAAGTCCTGTTCTGCAAGCCCATGAGGAAAACAGAATATAGATCAAACCCTTTGCTGAAAATTCCAGACCATTGCCCACATACTTTTTGGCTGTGCTGGTCAGGCCATACTAATAGTTTTGATGACCCACTGGAAGAAGTAAGCCGCCCAGGGGCACCTGGGTGGGTCAGTTGTTTAAGTGTCTGCTTTGGGCTCAGGTGATGATCCCAGAGTCCTAGGATCAAGCTCTGAATCAGGCTCCCTGCTCAGCAGGAGTCTGCTTCTCCTTCTCCTCCCTGCTCATGCTCTCTCACTATCTCTGTGTCTCTCTCTCAAATAAATAAGAAAATCTTAAAAAAAAAAAAAAAAAGAAGTAAGCCACCTGTTGCAAGAGGTAGGTGTAATTATTATTTCCATTTCAAAATTGAAGTGACTAAGGCACAGCAAAGTTTACTAAGTTGTACAAGCTTCCACAGGTAGTGGACCAAAGATTCAAGTCTTGACATGCAGATCCCATGTGCTAGAACCTAATTGGGTCATGTGTCTACCTTCTGCTTATTGTTTAAATTTTTTCACTGGAACTGGGTGTGATGCTATACACACTGGGTGTGATGCAATACACTAAAATGTGGTGTGCTAGAAAGCCTGCTCAGCTGAGAATCAGACAACATTCAGAAGCCTGAACCATTCTTTCAAGAAAATTTCTCTTATGGGTCCCTCTGTTCCAAGTCCGTACAATCTGGTGATTTTCTACCTCAACAGATAATATGGTATTTGATTTTGTCATGGCAACTAGGATTCATGTTCTCTGGGGACAAGTATTAAAAGATAAATATACATATGGACACAGATATTAATATAGATACAGATACTTAGAATTATTTGGCTTTATTCTGTGCCAGGCCTTATATCATTCACTTTGGATTCAGGATTGCATATACTACCTCACAACAAACTTTAGAAATCGGTATCAGATTCTTATTTTACAAATAGGGAAACTGAGATTCAACAAAGTTGAGCAACTTTCCCACTGTTAAACGGTGAGGAAGTGACAGAACTCATACTCCGGAATCATCAGATTCCTGAGCTAGAGCTCAGTTGAGAAGCAAGCACTCTTCAGACACACAGTCAGTGATCACTTGCCAACAGATTTTGTCATAGACAAACACCATAGGAATCATTAAAAACAGCGATGACACCTAGTGTTTGAGATGACCTAAGGAGGTTTTTCTGCAAATAGTAGGACTATGTTGTAGCCCATGTTTGCCTTCTTGCATATGCTACAATTCTGTTTTCATAAAACATCCTTCCCTACATTTCTTTTCAAGCCCATGTGCCCTTGCGTAGTTGGTCATTACCTCTGGGAAACCTAGCTGGCTGAGACTCCCTACCTTCCCGAGGTAAAGTGAGTCTTCCTCCTGGCCAGCTGCACAGCACTGGGCATTTACCTCTATGGGCTGTTCCTTGGTGTTGTGGCCATTACCGTGGCACCACATGGCAAAGGTCCATGGCTCAAACTCCATGACTCAAACTGGAAACATGTTTGTGCAATGCTTGGATTTGATTTCCAGTTCTTGCACTAGCTAGCTAGATGACCTTGGGCAGGTTATATAAATCTTTGACCTCATTTTTAAAAATCTATAAAATGGGGCTTCCAGGTGAGAACCAAATAAGATAGTGCATGCCAAGGGCTTGGTGCATTGCCTGTCCCATAGTAAGTTCTGCATAAATGGGAACAAATGTTATATTGCCTTGTTGCTGTTTGCACATTTGCTTTTTCCTCTGGTCCACAAACCCCTCAAGAACATGACCCTTTCTTATTCATCTGTGTCTCTTCAGAGACTATCAAGGTGCCTCCACCCAGTAGATGCATGATAGATGTCTGTGGAGTGAAGAATTTGTATGCCTTTCATCCTTTGGCATCTCTCATTAGATTCCCCCTCCTCCACTGCTCAGATCTGGAGCTGAGGGGCTACCCACTCCAGGCTTGGCAGGTGTTTCTTTGTCTGGCTCCAGCTTATGAGGCACCCACTCCCAAGCTCTCTCATTCGCTCTGATTCATCACTCCCAGAGCTCCATGTCCAACACGGCTTTATGTAGCAATACAAGTGGCAGTTCAGTGGTGTGTGCAAGTTTTGCTTTCATTCTGAATCAATGGAAGTATTAAAAAATCTTACCTTATTCCTCAAAGGCCCATAAAGCCCTTCATGGGACTCAAGAGAATTGTTCACTGTTAAGATTTTAAAATTGCTTCCAAGTTACTTATCATTCATTCAGGCTCATGCTATTCTTTAAAATTCTTATTGATTTTGGAAACAGTCCTTTAATTGATATCAAAAAGCAATTACATTTTCCAGGCTGTAAATCTGCTTCACTCCCAGCATTAAATTCATCATCTCTGTAAATAATTTTCTCTTATTATGCGTACATATTAAGCAAACTATAAATAGCATCATTAGTGTACCCATGGTTGCTTTAACAATCAGTGACCCCTGAATTTGATTTAGAAAAATTGATTCCTGCTAAAAATTTCCCTTGAACGAAATTGCCATTCCTGCTGAATGTCTGGGCAAATGAAGGCATTAGAGAGTTGTTTCCTTCCATTTCTTCCTGGACTTCAATACAGCAGTTTCAAGTAGGGATTTACCTAGATGCACCTGTTGATGAGCAGTCCTTAAAAATCACTGCTGGAACAGCATGCATAATAGTTCTTACTAGATGCTCAAGTTTGAGTTTTTAAGAAAAGAGACCTCTCAGCATAGCATTCCTTCCTAAACATGCAGAGGGATATGGAGCCCTCATCTTGAAGTCTACAGTTCAGCTGCGGGAGGCTGTGGGGAGGCAGAGTGGTGGAGGGGCAGGAAAGCTTGGTTATATCAAGGACCCCACAACAACGTGGGAAAATGCCCATGATGTGACATCAGGAGAAGAATGCAGAATCAAGGGTGATACCTGGGGTATGATCAAAGAAACATAAAATATGAAGGTATTTGGATAAAGACTCAAAGGAGACTTAGGAAAATTAAAATAGTTGATTTAGAGTGATTGAATGATACATAAATTTACTTCATTTTTCTTTCTTTCTCTCTTTCTTTCTTCCTTTTCTTTATTCTTATATTGTTATTTGCTTAATAAATATAAGACTGGGGAAAGTGGGAAGAAAAACAAAGAGGAAAAGAATATTTGAATTAGAAAGATCTTACTCTTAGCTTTGGTTAGAATCATTTACCAATCCTATGACTCCAAGGAGCTGTGGTATGATGAAAAGTGACAGATTTTTGTGTTAGACTCAAGAGGGAACCAGCCCACCACCACTGAGCAGGCTGGGGAAGCTTCATGTTCACGTCCCACGGGCCTTATGATAAGTCAGTGAGATAATGTTTCTAAGGTGCCTAGCACACAAGATGCAATCTGAGCCTCACCTTCCTCATCTGTAAAATTAAAGATATTTATGCTTATGCTATCAACATTAGCTTATTTAAACCATATGGGAAGCTACTTTTTAAACTATAAAATTATGTACAAACACGTTTTTATTGACCTAGATAAGATTAGATTTTGAAAGAGGAAAGCAAGGTGGTTGCCCAAGGGGACAGAACCTGTAACCTCCCCTGCCTAATGGCTCCCTTTGCTGGGTTAGGGCATCTGAAAAGTTTGCCAATGCATCTGACCCTCTCAGTGTCAGGATACCTTTGTGGCATAAGGACTTTTTATTATAATGCATTTTCTCCATGGGGCAGAGAGGCGAATGGATGTTCACATTTTGAGTCTTTACCCCTGTAACAAATTCTGAGAGGTAACTCTTTGTTGATCTAGAAATGAGACCCTGCATCCCTGGGATGGAGACCTGAAGGTTGTGGGCTCCTCAAAGGCACAGGTGGAACTGGGTGAAAAGGCACCAAAACAGTTTAGCCTGAAGTAGTCCCCCTTTGGCTTTCTCTACCTTCATATGTATATAATTGTGGTTTCAGAAGAAGAAACAAAATGGAGGACATTTCTATTACTTCTGAAAGTTTCTTCATGCCTCTTTCTAGTAACTGCTCCCTCTCCCCTATCCAGATACGGTAACCACTATTCAATTTCCATTACCATAGCTTAGCTTTGCTGAGTCTTAAGCTACATAAAAATGAGATTGTGTGGTAGGTACTCTTTCGAGTCTGTCTTGTTTTCCTCAATGTTTTTGGGATTCATCCATGTTTTTGTACTTATAAGTAGCTTATTCTTTTTTGTTGCTGAGTAGTGTTCTATATGAATATGCCACAGTTTGTTTATTCATTCTCCTATTTATAACAAAGACTTACAACAAAATTCAAAATGAAAGGAAATTCTTCAACTTGATAAAGGGTATTTATGGCAAAACTCTAACAAACATGTGCTTCCTCATTCTGGCCAATTGGTTCTGTCTTAATTTGTTCAGGCTGCTATAACAAAATACCATAGGCTGGCCAGCTTAAACAACACAGTTCTGGAGGCTGGGAATCCCCACAGTCTGGATGCCAGACAGCTGTCCTATTGTTGTGTCCTCGTATGGTAGAGGGAGAGACAGAGAGAACTCTGTTTTCCTTTCATAAGAGGACTAATCCCATCATGAGAATTCCACCCTCATGACCTCACGTAAACCTAATTATCTCCCAAAGGCATCATCTCCTAAAACAATCACATTTAAGTTAGGGCTTTAACGTATGAATCTGGGGAGCACACAAACATTCAGAACATAACATTCTGCTCCTGGTCCCCCCAAATTCATGTCCTTTCATGCAAAATACATACATCCCATCCCAACAGCCCCAAAGTCATAACTCATTCCAGCATCAACTCTAAAATCTAAGGTCTTATTAAATGTCATCTAAGTCAGACATGGGTGACGCTTGAGGTAAAATCCATCCTGAGGCAAATTCTTTTCCATCTGTGAACCTACAAAACTGAACGAGTTATGTATTTCCAAAATGCAATGATGGATCAGGTATATGATAGGCATTCTCTTTCCAAAAGGGAGAAATAGGAAGGAGAAAAGGGGTGACAGGTCCCAAGCAAGTCCTAAAGTTAGCAAGGCAAATTCCATGAGATCTTAAGGCTTGAGAATAATTCTCTTAGGTTTGCTGTTTGCCCTCCAGGCCCAGGGGTGACAGCAGCGCCCCCCTACAGCTTAGCAAAGTGGCCCCATCCCTTCAGCTCCATGGGCTGCTATTCACAGAGTTCTCTGTGATGGCTCTGCCCCTGAGGTACTACACTCCAAACCAGAGGGGTGGCCCCACCCTTTGAAACCCAGTAGAAACTAGACCTGTCCCCTGGGCCTATGGTAGGAATGGCAGCTCTGATGGTCTCTCAATCACCTTTGGTATTATTCTTCCCTTTCTTTGAGAAACATCACATGTTTGCAGCCTGCCTTCATTTCATTTTATTTTCCATTTCTTTTAGTTCTAGCTTGCAGTATTTCTGCAGGTAAAATCCTATCTCTACTCCTGGCTTCTGTTGAGATGACTGATTAGGTCCTTCGTTCACACTCACACTAATCTCCTTATTGGTTAGCCACATGCTTGGTGTTCTCTTCCAAACACGCTTTCTCACCTTTTTTTTTTTTTCCTCAGTATGGATAGACTGAGAATTTTCCAAATATTTAAGTTCTGGTTCCTTTATTTTTAAATCTTGTTTCTTAAATTCTTTAATCAAGATCTAGTTATCCAGACTCCTTGTGGTTTTATTTCACAAAACATTCCTCCTGGAATTTATTTCTGTCCTCTTGTACTTTATTATAACCAGTCAGAAAGGACCAAGCATCTCCTTCAACACTTTGTTTAGAAATCTCCTCAGCTAAGGGCACCTGGGTGGCTTAGTCGGTTAAGTGTCTGACTCTTGATTTCAGCTCATGTCTTGATCTTGGGGTCATGAGTTCAAGCCCTGAATTGGGCTCCATGTTGGGGGTGGAGCCTACCTAAAAAATAAAAATTAAAAAAAAAAAACTTCCTCAGCTAAATATCCAATTTTATTGCTCACAAGTTCTACCTGCCACAAAACACAAGAACACAAACAGAATCCACATGAGTTCTTTGCCACTCTACAAGGATAGCCTTTGCTCTATTGTCCAATAACATATTATTCATCTCCATCTGAGCCCTCATCAGGATGGCCTTCATTGCCCATATTTCTACCAACATTCTGTACATGATTATTTAGGTATTCTTTAAGAAGATAGAAGCTTTCTCTACAGCTTTCCTCTTTTCTTTCTGAACTCTCACCAGTATGCACCTCAAAACTTTCTCAGCTTCTGGGTGCCTGGGTGGCTCAGTTGGTTAAGCGACTGCCTTCGGCTCAGGTCACGATCCTGGAGTCCCAGGATCGAGTCCCGCATCGGGCTCCCTGCTCGGCAGGGAGTCTGCTTCTCCCTCTGACCTTCCCCCTTCTCATGTGCTCTCTCTCATTCTCTCTCTCTCAAATAAATAAATAAATAAAATCTTAAAAAAAAAAAAAACTTTCTCAGCTTCTACCCATCACCCAATTCCCAAGCTGCATTTCTAGGTGTTTGTTAGAGCAGCCCCTCAATTCTCACGATCACTTATTGTTTTAATTAGTTTCATAACAACTGAGCTGTTATAACAAAAAGCTACAGACTTGGGAGGGGGGATGCTTAAAAAACAGACATTTATTTCTCACAGTCTGGAGGCAGAGAAGTCCAAGGTGTCAGCAGATTTGGTTCCTGATGAGAACTTGCTTCCTGTCTTGTAAGACAGTTGCCTTCTCCTTATGTGCCCATGTGTACATGGGAGGAGAGAGGACCTTGAGCAGAGCACACACTTGCTTCCTTCCTCAGATCATCCCCTGATAGGGAGAATTTCACTTTTACCCTGCTGTCCAGTGGCTTACTCTAGAGAAGACCTCTCCCCACTATACAGTCCTCAGCTCTGAGCCAGGCTTTCTCTTCAGACTTCTCCATCCCAGTGTGTCCCCCCACTCCAGGAGACACAGGACAGGAGCTCTTAGTGGTTCTTCTAATGCCTCCATCTCTTAGGTAAAGGGGAGAGAGAAACACTCTCCTCTTTCTCCCACAGACAGGCAAGGGGACATGCCACACTACTCCAACCACTCTTACCAAAGAAATTCCCTCTTCCAACCTCTCCAAATTTATCCTGTTTTAAAGCAGCAGGTGGGTAAAAAATTTTAAAAAATAAAAAAAATAAAGCTGCAGGTGAGTGATCAGATAATGCTATCACCTTGCTTTGGAAGATGGGGCTACTTGGCACTTACCACATTTTTACTGGATCCCAGTCAAAACTGAGTTAAAAAGATCCTCATTTTAATAAACTCATATACGTTAAGCCTTGATAAAGCTGGATGGTAGTTCAGATGTTCATCTTATTATTTCCTATTTTTAATATTTCCCAATAAAGATTTTTTAGAAGATGAGGGTCAAATATTTTTGACCCTTGATCATCATCAAGTGGTCAAACAAGCTCTCTCCAGGGAGGCAGTATTTTAACAGAGAACTGAATGAAATGAAAGGTAGGAAGATTGTCACGGGCCGAGGGGACAGCAAGTACAAAGGATTAAACTCACTAATAAGTCCAGCATGTTCCAAAATAGAAAGATGATCTCTAGGGCTGCAGTGGAGTGAGTGAAAGGCAGAATGACAGATGAAACCAGATAGGGAAGGGCCAGTTCCTGCAAGTCCTTGCTGGCCATGACTGGAGTCTAGATCTCACCCTAGGAGCATAGGAAGATGTGAAGGGTTTTGCACAGGAATGCAACACTAAGTAATGCACACTTCACAAGACCCCTCTTGGCTCCAGTGTGAAGAGAGCCTATCCTGGGTGAGAGTGGGTTCAGGGACCATTTGCAGTGATCTGGGAGAGAGAAGGGGTGTGCCACAGGCCTCCTGGAACTTTTCCTTCCTTGGTTCACAAGGAGGCTATATTTCTCAGTCTGTTTTGCTGTTGAGAGTGGCCATTTTCTTCTTTTTCTTTTTTCTTGCCAATGAAATATACATAAAGTGATGTGCTTCACTTCTGGGCCCAGGTGGTTAGGAAGCAGTACGTTGTCTCCTCCTTCTCTTTGGCCCTCTGTTCCAAGTGTGGTACCTGAAGACTTAGGGGATGGTGGGGAGGTGACATGGAAGTGACCTGAGTTCCTGAAGCCTCCAGAGAGGAAAGCCTCTTGCCAATCATAAACACCTGTGTTAAACTCTTATATGTGGAGGAAATAGCTTTTATTGTGTGAAACCACTGAAATCAAGAGGTTTATTTGTTGCAGCAGTTAGTATTCATCTAACTAGCAAAGGATGCCACAGTGAGGTTGATGAAAAGTGATCAGATTTAGAATACAGGTAATTTTGAAAGTAGACGCTATTTGAAGACTGCCCAAAGACTGTTCTAGGCAATGTGAACATTTTGGCTCTATTCCTCACAAGAGTCCCCCAAAGAAGATATTATCATCCCACTTTTACCATCGATGAAGAAAGGCTCAGCGAAGTTAAATAACTCATGTGGGGTCACATAGCTAATAAGTAGCAGAGCCAGGATTAGAATTCCAGGACCGTTTTAGCTCTCATGCTGCTCCACTACCCAGTATGTTAGCACTGGGCTGCTTCCATGGAGAAAATGAAATAAAGAGACTAAAGTGTTCCTGATATGCTGGTTGTTGTTATCATTATGGAAAAGGAGGCAAGGCGGAGGAGCAGTGAGTTTCTTGTCTGCACCACCCTGGACAAGGCTCATGCATCTCTGATGGGCCTCTGCTGGGATGTAAGGTCTGCTGCATGCATTAAAGCCACTCAGACTGGAAGATAACCACCCAACCAGACAATGGAGAGCTTAATTCAACCATTGGAGTTGACGCTCATGATTCGGTAAGTGTAAGCAGTATAATAACACCCTATGCTAAGCTGTATTATGTGTTGATGATCACTTACTCCCTCTCCACCCAGGCCATGGTTCCCTGTAGGCAGCATATATAATTCCCTACCACACTGATTTTAGGTTTGGCCAAGAGACTTGCTTGGCTACTGAAATGAGAATGTGGAGGTAATATAGGTCCCGTCTGAGAAGAAGCTTAAATATTCTTGGAGGATTTGGCTCTGCTCGTTTTGTTCCTACCCTCCACCCTGAGAACCGGCTTGAGAGTAGTTACCTCTTTAGGCTGAATGTGGAGCCCAGCTCAGTCCAGCCCGGCAGAGGCCAGCCAAACTACACCAATCTGCAGTCCTCATGTAAAGTCAGTAAGAAATAGGTGGTTGATGGTTCTAGGACCCTGACAAATTGGGGTTCTTTGTTACCATAACAACTGCTAACTAATACAAACTCTCATGTGCCTAATGAGGGCTTTCCCAAATACCATCTTCCTGAGCTAATACTTGGGTACCTGTGTGTGTGTGTGGGGGGGGGTGTTTGGGGTGGGTGAGGGGCTAGCCCAGGCTTCATTTTCTTCATGATCAAGTGAAGGGACTGAGACTGAGAGCAACTAGAGGGAGTCTAGAGTCACACAGAATTCCAAGCCAGTCCTCAGCATTATAAATGCAGGGTCCCTGCCATACATCCTAGCTCCCTTACCACACCAAGCCTGGCCCATCCTCTGGATGACATACATCCGAATCTGGGGTGTAGCAGAATCCCCCTGGGGATCCAGCTAACCAGCTAGATTCCCATCCCCCATCCTGACACCATGAGCCCCTTCACTCCTGGGGTGAGTCTCAGACATCCATATTCTTGAGAGATGATAAAAAGCCCAGGAAAGGCCCCGGTCTATCAATCAGGAAAACCATGTGCAACCACATCTCTGCTCCTCATTAGCTGTGACCATAAGGCAAGTCACTTAACCTTTTATCAAAAATTGCAGTAAGAATTTTTGAACTCTCTTCTTTTTAGAGCTCTTGTAAGAACCAAATGAAGTAATTAATAGGTGTGAACGTACACTGCCTGTGGCAAAGTGATGTAAAAGGAGGAGCGACTGTGTGCATCTTGGGCCATTAGAGACGCTGCTGAGAAGCAATCACCGATGTCTCTCCCTTTAAGGTCAGTGCCCCAAACTGACTCGCTTTGCTGGTGTTTGCAGCCAGAGTGGCAGCCTTGCCAGCTCCGAATGGCCTCCGTGCCACCCCCAGCCGGCCAGGGAGTGAAAGTCCGGACGGGCGCCATGTCAAGGGGAGTCATTTGGAAGCCTGGAAAAGACCAACCAAAAACCACCCAAAATAACAGGTCTGAAGGTGCCAGACCAGCTCAGCAGGTTACAAAATCATTAACTGGAAAGACTGAAATGGATTCATCTCTGTTCCCTCATTAATCATTCCAGCTTCTTCTTTGGTTTCCGAGAAGCCCTCAGGGCAGGAGGGGCAGGCGCGCATCGTGTGGAAAAGAGACGCTCTTCCTGCTGGCACAGGGACCGGGAGCCAGCTTTAGCATTCCATGGTTCAAGTCCCCAGTTTTCCAGGTGGAGACATTGAGGCCCTGTTGGGAGGGAGGGTCTGCCCAAGGTCCCACAGTCAACCAAGTCTTCTTCTTTTTTTTTTTAAAGATTTTATTTATTTATTTGCGAGAGAGAGAATGAGAGACAGAGAGCATGAGAGGGAGGAGGGTCAGAGGGAGAAGCAGACTCCCTGCCGAGCAGGGAGCCCGATGCGGGACTCGATCCAGGGACTCCAGGATCACGACCTGAGCCGAAGGCAGTCGCTTAACCAACTGAGCCACCCAGGCGCCCCTCAACCAAGTCTTCTCATTCCCAGTGTAGGGTCCTCTCCACTGCATGCTGCTCAAGGTGGAGCACACTTCTGAGAAGGCGTGTATGTGTATTAGTGTGTGTGTGTGTTGTGTGTGAGGAGGTGATTGGAGATGAGGGTGCGTCTTGAGTGT
The DNA here is from genome assembly GCF_011800145.1 of Mirounga leonina. NCBI lineage: Eukaryota > Metazoa > Chordata > Mammalia > Carnivora > Phocidae > Mirounga > Mirounga leonina. The sequence goes on from NW_023270268.1 coordinate 31,432,183, forward strand.
GTAAGGGGGTGTGAGTATGTGTGTTGTGGGGAAAGCGTGATGAATGGGGGAGCCCAAGGGGAAACTGAGCCCAGGGGCTCATGTCTTCTTCCGTGGACCGCACCACAGAGGCACTATCTGACTCCTCTTGCAATGCCCAGTATCACCTATCGAAGCTTCTCGCATGCAATGTAACTGGAGGTAACATCGGATTTTACTCCATGGTTTCACAGTCTTCTCATCTTCCATTCTCTCTGCCTCTACTACTTCACTAAAATAATGCAGACTGCTCTGAGCTTGTGCTAGACACCACCCCGGACACTCCAGTGAATGGACAAAGGGTGGCAACCCCGTTGGGAAAAAAAAGAAAAGTAGCCAAGGAACGACAAAGCCCACCCCGAGATGATCCGCACCCAGGGCCTATATGGAAAATGTAAAGTTTTGACATATTTTCAAATTATTCTTTCTAATCTTACAAGTTTAAAATGGAAATGTTGGCAGGTCCCCAAAAATTAGTAACTTGGATATATGAAAAGTACTACGAAGCTCCGCTGAACACATGCTCTGGCATATTTAAGCTATTTTTTAAATTTTGGAAAGGCCAAAAGAGTTTGGCTTCTTCAAGAAAAGGGCTGTCAGAGGAAGGAAGGCAGTATGATCCCGTTCACTGCAGGCTCCAGGGAGCAGAGAGTCTGTAGTGTGTCTGAGGGGGCTATTCATCAGAAAAGGCAGGGCAGGGGAGAGGAGGGAGCCAGGCAGGGGGCAGTGAGCAGAGACTTCCTGTGTCAGTGACTCAGTCATCAGGTAACCACAACCTGATTGGAAGGGAACCAGACTGTGAACCACAGGGGCTTTTCATTTTCTTTGTGCTCTGACCACAAAAGGAAAGGAAACAAAAAGTCAATTGTCTCTTAAAGGGACGTGGAGAGAGATAAGGAAGCAGGGACCCCAAGCAAAAGCTAAGCCAAAAGGATCTGGAGGCCAGAAGTTCATGGACAGGCAGGAGCAGGAAAGAGTGTTAAAAGGATTTCTGGAGGATAAGAGGAAACCTCAGGTCAAGCAGCAATTAATGACAGCTCCCACTCAGAAGCACCAATCTGTTCCTCACCGTTCTATTTCCTTCTAGACCCCATTGAAACCTTGAACTTATTCACCTCCTACAGAGGAAAGTTAATTAGTGCATATCATTTTTTTAAACTTCTTTTTATAGAAGAATCATGAATGACTGGATCATAGGCACTTCACTGTGATATCAACTATTTATACCCGCAGAAGAGACACCACAGTACCCCTCGGTTCCCCAGCAGAACCTTTCCTGTGTCACCCTTGACATGTGTCGACGGTAATGGCCCTCACAGTAGGAAAGATGTGTTAGAAATAAGATAGGTGGCAGGTCATGCAGAATTGCCTTCCGAGCTGTAAATTCCATCCCTTTCTATGCCACTGGAAAGAGATTCAAATGTGAGGGAGTGTCGTATCATGATAAAAATAACTCTGAATCTATTGTTGAGAGGTGGGCACGTGAATCATCTTTAGTTATTACAGGTGTGGCCACATATCCTTGTGCTGTGACCTCCAGCTGAAAACCAAGGTTTTAGACACATGAAAGGGAAAGTAGTGCAAGGGAGAGAGCTTCTAGGTCTCCAGGTGCTGTTGAGATCTCGGGCTCTATGTCCCAAAGATAGAGTACAAGGATATCTCTGGGATCCCTTTCCTACCTGTCTCGAGGATGCTCTGACACCTTCCCAAGCAGGAGGAAAACCACAGTTATATGATTTCGCTTGGATTCTCTTCATTATATAGGTATGCTCACTCACAAAATGCTTCTGCTGTTCATTTAGAATATTCTTCATCTCAGAACCACAGCAAGATACATCCCACTCATACCAACACCAGGACAGTTGTCCAGGTGCTAGGACCTTCTGAAAACTTCTTTATTTTTCGCAATTTTGAGAAGGCGCATCTGTCTTATTCCCTACCCAAACAAGCACTGACTCTTTTAGGACATTTCTGATCGATGTTTTAGTTTAATTAGTCTGTATTCTGATTTAGAAAAAAAATTGTATGCAAAAGTAGTTACTTCTTCTACTATGTTCCCTGGCTATTTTGTATAATTCACTGTTACGGAATTTACCAAACAGCATTTTATTTTTTTATTTATCTAACCTGTCTTTCTGTCCCTTGCCCAGGTGATGATCTCTTTGAAGAATGGAATCAGGTCTTATTCATATCTCTGCATACTCCTCACCAAAAGGCCTGCATATAGAAATGGATCAATAAATGTTTGGTTTTGGATGGACGGATTGATGGATGATGCATGGACATACAAGTACAATGTGACCTGTTTCTCAAACTATACGGATGTGATCTGCTTCCCGTAACGAGACGGGGCCCGTAATTTCCTAGCTAAGTCGGTACAGCCCTACTGCTCCAATTAGAAAATTCACCGCTATGTAGCGATGGCAGCTGGGTCAGCAGCCAGCAGCCTAGAAATGATCTTTATTGGGGCAAATTGTGGTTTGTCTTAGTTGTCCAGGATTGTGATCCCCGCTCAGACTGCACACAACTCCAAGGAGCTGGAAGCCCGAAATAAGTCTCACGGTGCCCACTGCTTGCTCACAGGGCTGTCTCGAGCCAGGGGAGCTCCACCTGCCTGACTACAACTTCCCTGCTACACTGAGCCAATTGCCCTGTGTTGCTTCCTGGGATTGACTGTGATGACATTTTCTAGGCTTAGCCATTTCCTCTCACTCCATATGCCTTTTTAGTTCTCCTGGCCAAAAAGTGTTCTCTGTGAACTACTGAGAAACTCATTTATACCAAAGAGTAAATGATTCACAAGGCTTGGTGTATTATTCCTCCTCAGAATCTTTGCAACTTCAAGGGGATGACATCTTAAGTCAGAAAAGGAATGTCAGGGCCGCCTGGGTGGCTCCGTCTGTTCAGCATCCGACTCTTGATTTCAGCTCAGGTCATGATCTCAGGGTTGTGAGATGGAGCCCTGCGCGGGGCTCCGCGATGTTGTGGCAGAGCCTGCTTAAGATTCTCTTCCTCTCCCTCTGCCCTCCCCTTTCCCCTCCCCCACTCACGTGCGCGCTCTCTCTCTCTCTCTTAAAAAAAAAAAAAGGAATCTCAGATTGTGGCATTTCAGGCGTAAGTGTACCCTTTCCAGGGCTATTGGCCGTACTACCTTCTTCCCCTGCTCAATGCTGCTATCTTCCTGCCATTCTCATTCATAGATGACTCTGGGCCAGAAGTCATGTGACTTCAGGGTCCACATGGATGACCATCCAATACTCTGACCTCTCAGTCTCTTGACCTCCTCCTCCCCAGTGCCATTCTTCCCTATTCCACATTGGTCACTTATTCCTCAAACCACCTAAATCTTGTCATCGTGATTCCCTTTATGCACAGGTCTCCATTTCCTCTCCAGTTAGCTTGGTCAACTTCTCCCCAGTGGTTTTAGAATCTCACTGGAGCCACCAGACAATTAACCCCCCTTTACTCTGTGCCGACCCGACAGCTAGCTTCTCTCTTCATTCTCCTCTTTATCAAACTTCGATTTCGTGGCCTCTCACTCCCTAACACTTTTCGTCAGAACTCTCTACTCCTCTGCCTTTCTGACTTTATATCACACCCATCTGGCAAAAAACCAGCTCTGAAAGGACCCAGCGCTCCTGGTGTCCTGAGGCAGAGTGCAAACTGCTGAGTTTTATTGAGAAAGTACCACCGGGCAGATCAATTTCACTACGTATTCACGGTAACTATTCTCAGATAGACTCCCAACAGCACCCAGCAAGCACGCTACTTTCCTCTCATCAGCTCTGAGGGAGGGAGATGCCCTCCTTAAACCTCTGACGCCCTCACTTCTTGCCTCACTCTTGGCTTACAACCCTGCCTCCTATTTCCCGGGGAACACTGAGTCTGTTCCCCAGAACTCTCTCGCCCACCCACCACCAAACACGCAAGCCCACCCCCTCCCTCCTGTTCCCTGGCCTTTTCTCCCTCCCACCAACAAAGGCTGGTTTGTCCACATGGCTTAAGATCCATCTTCTCCTGCCTTGTCAGGAGAGGTACCTTATCCACAATTCCTCCTTTCTCAAGTTCCCTCTCAAATGGATTTCTCCCAAAGAGGAACACCCACTTTAAATACCCACAGTCTTTTCCACTCAAACACTGCCTTCTCTCAACCTTGCATACCCCTCCAGCTATTGCCTCATCCCTCTTTACCCTTGATACCAAATGTCCTGGAAAGGTGGATTCATGCTTCCTACTTACACTTCTCAATCTTCTTCAACCTACTCCCAGCAGGCTTTAGACCCCATCATTCCACTGGAACAGCTCTTGCTTGGGCTACCAGAGACCTCCACGCCCCACATCCAATGGGCATGTTTGGGTCCTCGTCTCACTCATCTGCCAGGTTCTCACTGACCCTGTTGGACGCTCCCTACTTCCTGATACCCACTCCCTTCCCTTTGCTCTGGTGACACACCACTGACCCACTCCCTGATTTCCTGCCAACATTTGTTCTGTCTCCTTTGCAAGTCTCCCCTCCTTTGTTGACTCCTTCATACTGGGATTCCTCCTGACATGCTCCCAGGCCCCTCTTCTCCACACTCTGAACTCTGCCCCAGGGTGAGCTTATCTGCCTCATGGCTTCAGATGCTACTTCCGTACCCACAAACTCTGGAATCTGCCTCTGGCCCTGGTCTCCAGTGCTTTCACATTTTTATTCTGCCAGACTATCACGTCCCTCTTTGAACAGCCTGGGCAGGGATTCCACATCCACCACCACACTCATATTTCATCCAGCTGGTTTAAGGGAATTCGTATTTTTTTAAAAGATTTTATTTATTTATTTGACAGAGAGAGACAGCAAGAGAAGGAACACAAGCAGGGGGAATGGGAGGGAGAAGCAGGCTTCCCACAGAGCAGGGAGCCCGATATGGGACTCGATCCCAAGACCTTGGGACCATGACCTGAGCTGAAGGCAGATGCTTAACAACTGAGCCACCCAGGTGCCCCGGTTTAAGGGAATTCTTAAACCAGTTCCCCCCATGGCATCCAGCAATCCTCCTGACTCCAAGCTGCTGGGAAGCATCCTGTGACATGGCTCATTCGCTTCAACTCAGGGCTTTGCACTGCTGTGTTTCAAAGTATTAAGGCTGACTTTGGTGTCCAGTACACTGACTAAAACCCTAGTTCTGTTATTTCCTTAGTCAACGCCCACAAGGTTATGTTATTTAATGAGGTTTTATTATTTAACCTCTCTAAGCCTCAATTTCCTCATCAAAAAGTGGGAATAAGGATAGTAAGAATTACAAGAATTATACTAATTGATTATCATGTAGTAGGCATATTACAGTGTCTGCCATAGAGTATGCAATCATAAAGGTAATCTTTTATGATTCTATTTATATCCAGCCTTAATGATTCTTTATTGTGTTCTCTGCACAGATCCTAAATGTTCCTATTATTCCCAAGTCTTTGATGGGCAGACATTCATCTCTCTATATGTTTGTTATGAAGATCAAGGCCATCTACCACGTGCTTCCTCAGTAACCTCTCCGTACTTCAAAGGTCACTCCATATGGAGCCATGTAGTCCTTCTTCCTGTGGGCCCAGAGGCTGTACCCCATCTCCTGACAGGGGCAGCCCCCTCTTCTGCAGGATATCCTGGCTGCCATAAGCTTAGGGGCCTCCCTCCACCAGCGGTCCACTCTATCTATCTTATTCAGACTCTCTTCCTTCTCCCTCTATCTCAGGACTGAAATGGCCTCAAGTGTCTCCTAGCCCAAAGCAAAACAAAACAAAACAAATTTAAATCTTCTCTTCTGGGTACTAACAAGCTTCTTTTTTTTTTTTTTAATTTTACTTTACTACGTTATGTTATGTTATGTTAATCACCACACATTACATCATTGGTTTTTTTAAAATTTTTTATTGTTACGTTAATCACCATACATTACATCATTAGTTTTAGATGTAGTGTTCCATGATTCATTGTTTGCGTATAACACCCAGTGCTCCATGCAGAACGTGCCCTCCTCAATACCCATCACCAGGCTAACCCATCCTCCCACCCCCCTCCCCTCTAGAACCCTCAGTTTGTTTCTCAGAGTCCATAGTCTCTCATGGTTCGTCTCCCCCTCCAATTTCCCCCCCTTCATTCTCCCCCTCCTGCTATCTTCTTCTTCTTCTTTTTTTTTCTTAACATATATTGCATTATTTGTTTCAGAGGTACAGATCCGAGATTCAACAGTCTTACACAATTCGCAGTGCTCACCATAGCACACACCCTCCCCACTGTCCATCACCCAGTCACCCCATCCCTCCCACCCCACCCCCCACTCCAGCAACCCTCAGTTTGTTTCCTGAGATTAAGAATTCCTCATATCAGTGAGGTCATATGATACATGTCTTTCTCTGATTGACTTATTTCTCTTAGCATAACACCCTCCAGTTCCATCCACATTGTTGCAAATGGCAAGATCTCATTCCTTTTGATGGCTGCATAATATTCCATTGTGTATATATACATCTTCTTTATCCTACATCGTTGGTTTTTGATGTAGTGTTCCATGATTCGTTATTTGCGTATAACACCCAGTGCTCCACAAGCTTCTTGACTGACGTCTACTCAAGTTTCCCTTCCCATTCTTTTCTCAGACCCCCGTCTTATGCCCTCTGTGCTCTCAAAAGCTTCCCAAGTGGATCGCTGCCCCATCCACGGCCTTCCTGCCCTTCATCACACAACTCATCACTCTCTTCTTTCGAGCTGTCTCCTCCCCAGAAGCTGGTGGTTCTTGTTCTCCTCCTACTCTGTCTGCCTCATGTTCTCCTCTCATTTAGTAGACTCATATTGGGTATGAATTTCGGTCTAGAGATGCAACTGTTCAAGAAATACTTCATTTCTTTATTTCCTGTTAATTAACTAGCTTTTAAGCCTGAGCTCTCATCCTGCTGGGTTGGTGGGAAATTCAGCCTCAGATATTCTCGGAGCTTCCTAGCCTACCCCTAAGGTGTTGTGCCATGGTCCTCAGGCAGGACACAGGGCTAGAACATAGAGGAGGACAGTCTGCTAATAGGATATTGGTTATTTTCTGGATTACCACTGCGAACTCCACCGGCTGAGCTCCTTAGGCCCTGTGTGGCTCTGTGACTTCCCCACCATGCTTGCCCAGGGGAGGCTTTGGCAGGGCTGGCAGGCCACTCTGCCTGGAGTACTGGCCAGGGCAGGGAAAAGGACACCGCTGTTCCACTCCAGGACCACAGTACTTGCTCAGGGAACTCTGTTCAATCACCGGGGAAATCCTCCTTTCTCTACCCTGCCCATCTTCTTCAGATAGCCTTGACTGCATAAACATCCGGAGCCCTGCCTCATAAGCACAGTCTGTGACCTACCTGGGTCAGGGAAGGAAAAACAAGAGGAAAAGATGAATTGGTATCTCAAAAAATCATCCTGCCACCAAACTCATGGGTATGCTTGCTGGGAGCTTAGGGGTTAGGGTTGTAATATTTTCTTTCTTTTTTTTTCTCAGTGTAACAGATAGGATCAAATATATTCATGATGATGGAAATATGAGATTATGTTACATTTTTTTTGCTTGCAACTGCATTTTTAATGTCTCAAAATGAATAACAAAATTTAAAATCCCCAATAAAAATTTATTTTCCAAATAGGCATTTCCCAAATTATGCCCCTACACAATCTTCTTTGTACATCTCACCTATTCCCTTTTACCCACAGCACAAGTGATTCTGAAATTGATCTCATGGCCTCTAAACCATCTCCTACATGTCAGAATGTCATATCCAAGTGATCCGGGGACATCTGCATTTGCATATCCGACAGGCAGCTCTAGCTCAACCTGCCACCGCCACACTGACAGAGCCCCCGCCCCCCCATCCTAATCCATCATCAAGTCCAGTCAACTTGACCTCAAACCTCTCAAATCAATCTCCTTCTCCCCATCTCCTCTGCTAACCCCAGTCCAAGCCACCCCCACCCTTCATCTGGAGAACTGTATCGCTCCTGAATGTTTCCTACTCACTATCCAATCCGTACTCCACGGAGCAGCCTAAATGAGATTTTAACCCCCTCACATCACACAGGGTCCCTCCTGCCTCAGGCCCTCCGATGGCTTCCTTTTATATACTCCATAGAATGGCTTACAAGGTCTGAGTTCTGAGGGGGTCTGAGTTCTGTCACCACTCAGCTAGTTTGCCCCTCATTCTCTACGCATGAGTCACGCTCGCTTCTTTCATTCCTCCCACAAGCCAAGCTAGTTCCCCCATCCAGGACTTCCTACATGCCACACCTCTGCCTGAACACTGCCTCCACCCCCAAAAATCACCCCTTCCTTCCACACTCTCTTTCTAGAACCTTCTCCACATAGCCTGGTTTTGAACTGCTCCCCAGAGCATGACAGGCCATGATTAACATTTAATATTTCCCATTCCTCTTCAGATGAGGTTCAGAAAGTCAAGCACGACCCAGGAGATGCTGCAGAATCCAGCCCATGCCAGGCATCCCCTGTTTCCTGTGCCTGAACCACCCTGGCCTGCTTCTAGCACCTCACGTGTGCCAGCTTCCTTCCCACTTCCAGATTTCTGCTGGTGCTGTTCCTTAGTGTGGCATGCCTTTCCTTTTACTTGTCACCTGGGTAGCTCCTAGCCATCCAGGATTCAGCTGAAGGGTGATATCCCCAGAGAACACTGTCCCGATTTCCTACCTAAATCAGGGCTCTTCATATTCCCATATCCCCTTGTGAGAGCTTGCAATGATGTTTTATTAATGTCGGTCTTCCTCTGCATGAGGGTAGAGATCGCTGTATACCCCATCCCTGCCTGTTTTCCTAGCAGGCTAGTTCAGTGCTGGGCACATAATAAGTACTCAATAAATGTTGACTGAATGAATAAACGTGTGTCTAAGTTTCAGGCCGTCCTATTCTCCTCTCCTCTCCCCACCATGTCCTTGCCTTCTATTGTTTCCTCCCTCAGTCGCTGGTACTTGAAACCAGCCTGCCCCTCAGCCTCAAGTTCTAATGTTATCTCTGACTCCTTCCCCTCCACACTTTTTCTGTCCAGTATGTAGGCAAGATACATCGTCTACCTCTAAATAAATATAACTCTTTTCCACGCCCAGTACTTGACCCAGGTGACCTCTCATTTGGATGATTGGAGTTGCTTCCTAGCTGCCCCCTCCCCCAGTGACTCCAGCCTATTCTTCCCAGAATCTGCAGAATTACTTTTCCTGAAGTTCAGATAGACCTCATCCTCAAAACAGTTTACTCTTTCACACAATGCAATCTGAATGGAGCATTATGCAGCAATTAGAAGAAACAGATTAGATTTAAACACAGCAGCATGAGTGAATCTTAAAAACATAGTATTTAGTGAGAAGAGTAAGAAATGGAGGGAGATTATATAACACAATACCACTTACATACATTAAAAATACATGCAGCAAACAGTAAACATTTTATGAAAACATATAGAAGCAAAAAAGACAGACATCAAATTCACAAATGCAATTGTCTCCAGGGAGGAAGGAAATGGGAATGTGGTGGGGGGGACAAAAGGGAGAAAGTAAATATATATTTTTTAATTTATTTATGAGAGACAGCACGAGCGCGAGTGGGGGGGCACAGAGGCAGAGGGAGAAGCAGACTCCCTGCTGAGCAGGGAGCCCCTCTGGATCCCAGGACCCAGGATCATGACCTGAGCCCAAGGCAGACGCTTAACCCAGATGCCCCAGAAAGTAAGTAAAGGAAGAGAAGGCTGGGCATGCACCAGTAATGGTAAGTGGGCCATGAATTGAGGAGGAAAAACTCCACCCACTGCAAACAACATCCTCAAGGAGCAAAAACACAACAACAACAAAACAAGTTGTATCCCAGACAAGTAGGATTCAGTTCAATTCAATTCAATTGCATCTTTCTTCATAGTTCTTTTTTTCTTAATAATTTTTAAAAATTTTTTTTAAATTTATTGTATTTATTTGAGAGAGAGAGAGAGCACAAATAGGCAGAGTGGCAGGCAGAGGGAGAGGGAGAAGCAGCTTCTCCGCTGAGCAGGGAGCCTGATTGTGGGGCTCGATCTCAGGACCCTGGGATCATGACCTGAGCCAAAGGCAGCCGCTTAACCCACTGAGCCACCAAGGTGTCCCTCTCTTCATAGTTCTTAGGACATTCCCTTGCATATAGTTGGGGCTGTCAAACAATGTGCAAAATGTGCATTTATTTTTATCAGGTGAGCTCCCGGACAGGCCTCAGCACTGAGAAAATAAACCACCCCTGTTCTAATCTTACCTGACCAGAGGTAGATTTCCAGGTAATGGCTTCTCTGCCCGATCACTTCTTGCTAATGATCACTCCACACAAGCACAGTAATTCTCTTAGCAACATGAGCTTAAGGCATCACTTAAAAAAATCTGATAAACAACTCTGAGTCTTTACCATAGATTTTAAGTACATTAGAGGCAGTATCCTAATTTTATCAGACAGAGTCACCCATAACGTATAGTCACATATTTCAAAAGAAGTGAGAATTATATTTTTATCCTTTTTTGGTGCCCAGTGCTCAAGCTCCTACCTTGCCAGAAATTATGGAATCCAAAATGAAAATGCAGTCTCAGAAGACATGAGGTCACTTTGAAATCAGCTTTGCCGGCAAAATTCAAGTTTCAAGGAGAAGTAATAAATATTGTGGACTGACTGGTCTAGTAATCTCCACTTGTCCCCTTCCAGCCAGCACAGAACTGAAAAGGATAAGTAGTTGATCCTGGATTTCTAATTCCATCCGCTGATCTGCGAGACACTGAGAACACCTCCTTGCCTTGGGATGAGCATGAAATGTTTTCATAAACTTTTATTTAAAATCTACAGACAAAAGGGATCTTAGTGGGGAAGCCAAGCCTCTCACGGCCCTTGATTCTGGCTAATGAAATGTTAATGATTTCAGTAGACATTGTAAAATAAATACTCATAAAAGTTTGCACAGCACACAGTTATATGGGCTCATAAAATCCACAAGGCAATTACAGAGTTATGAGCTCTCTGCCCATCTCCCTGGGCACCAAGGTTAGCAGGAGTGGAGGTGAGAGAGGAAGCTGGCAAAGGGGCAGGGGGAGCACTGATCCAGGGGAGACCAGAGCTCTCCATTCGCCCTTGGTTTCCTTGTCTGTGAAATGGACGTTTGATCTCCAGTCCAAGCCCCCTCTATTAGTCCTCATCTCTGGGCTTCACGCAGAGAAGAATGTTGGTATGGAAAGTGCAAGTCTGGGCTCCATACCTGTTTCGTTTCTCAGGACTGAGTGACCTCAAGCGCATCATCTAATCCAATACCCTTCTGGTTATACTTACAGCCAATGTTCATGTGTTCATGGTGGCCATACATGGTGCTAAACACCTTACACTCTGTATCCCATTTAATCCTCACCTCATGCCTGTGAACTAGGCATTATCATCTTCCCCATTTTACAGATGAAGAAACTCGTTCAAGAGCCTTGGCAACTAACCACAGCCACATAGCGGCTCATAATAGTGAGAATGCAGCCTGCCGCATAGGTACACTGCTGAGCACAGTTAGTGCTCGGAAAGCGTTAGCCCCCAGCCTATGCCTCTGCCATACATCACTCTCACCGCTTGACAGAACAAGGAGTAAAGATGTCATAATTGTGCAGCCATGGAGCACAGGGGTGGGGGGAAACTGAGACACAAAAGCATCGGCTGGACATTGAGCGTTGTATTCAACACCCTGTCCCCCAGCAGTCCTCACCTGCCTCTGCTTCCCCTCCCCCGGGGTCCCTGGCAATATGGTGGCACCTTGGAATGGTGCCCCAGTCGGGCATTTCGTCACCATCATAGACTTCATCATGGAAAAAACTATGAGAATGATCTTACATTGGTTTGATGCTATGCAGTTTACAAAACCCTTGCATAGAGTATTGCCTTAAATACTAACATATTAGGGAAAAGAGGCCAGTTATTTTGTAGAATGAACCTTGGCTTGGTTTCTTCTAATGTTTCCTCAGTAGTAAGTTCAGGTTGTGCATCTTTACAGGAATGTCACCAGAGTGACGGTGTGTCCATCTGGCAAGTCCTATCAAGATGCACACAGTATTGATTTGTCCCCTTGCTCATGATGTTAAGTTTGATCTCCGGGTAAAGGGGGCATCATCTACTAGATTTCTTTACTGTAAAGCTACTCTTTCCTCCCTATAATTAAGGTATTTGAGACTATGTAAATATCTTATTTCTTATCATTCTTTCAGCCATTAATTTGGCATCCACTGATGAATCTTAGCCGAAACAATTATTACTATGGTAGGATAGATAAAGAAATGAGAGAGAGAGAAAACACAAGTGTGGTAAAATGTTAGCATTTTGGGAATCTGGGTAAAGTGTTTATGGGTTTATCATTTTTGCAGTATTTTACAAGTGTGAAATAATTTCAAGATAATGTTTTTTAAAGACTACTGGGTCACTCACAGAATTGGCAGGAGAGCTAAGGAGCCAGACTTAGGAGAGGCCAGCTAGAGCAATGTTCAAAATGTGCTCAAAATCGTGCTGCCAAACAGTCCTCCAAGGTCCCAGTGCCATCCCCAAACCCTTGGGCGGCCGCACCCCCACCCCAGCCCTGTGGCCCGCAGAGCAGCTTCCTCAAGGCCCCCGCTTCCCTACCACCGGTGTGTGCCAAAGCTGGGGGGGGGGGTGAGTAGGGGAGCCCATGTCCTGGGCGCCACCGGGCTGCAGGGGAGCCTGGCAAAGTGACAATATGCCGTTTTCAGCTTCTCCCTCCTGGGCGCATAAGATGGAGAATTCTTCAACATAAGTAGGAGGGTTTAGTTTACAGAGGGGCCAAAAAGAATGAAAAACGCCATTAAGCGCCAGAAAACATCCGTGCGATCTCACGATCTTGCCTGGCTCTCTCTATTTCTCCGTAATCAATCCTTTTATTCTGTTATCCCATTCAGCTCCGTAGTCGTTTCTGATTTTTTTCAGCTTTCTAGAAACCATCCTCCATCTCACCACTGACACCTCCCTTGCGGTCATGTCCTGACGTCCTTCTACAGAGAAAAGAGGCTCCCCTCCGTGAGAGTACCACCTGGTCCCATGGGCATAAGGTCAGGCTCACCTGGGTTCAAATTCTGACTCCCTCACTTACTGACTGGGGACACTGGGCGAGTTACTTTCTCTGGGCCTCAGCCTCCTTGCCTGTGAAATGAGGCTGGAGATGCTGATGCTGCTGGGAGTGATCTGGAGGTGAAGTGCAGGTGTGAAGTGCAGGTATAGTGTCTGGGGCAGAGTAGGTACCCTGAATTTTCCTTACCTGAGCTGGGCCTGGGGACAGCGCGGTATGTTGTCTACATGGGAACTGAAGGACTTCACCCCCCCACCCCCAGCAAATGGAAGTGCTACTGGGGCTGCCCACCCTTGCTGGGAATTCTCCTGGACTGAAGCGGGTTGCCTCACCCAGAGTCACACCTCTTCGTGGGGCAGCCTGCACCCAGTGACTGGCCGATGCAAAGGGAGAAAGGCCCATTTCCCTTGCCCCAACTCAGGACAATTCTGAAGGGTCATCCCAGCTCTGGAGCACGCCAGGGGGAGGGTTGGCTGAGGCCTTGTAGTGGCCGCCTCACAGTCCAACTCCTCCCTCTGCCTAATCTTGACCTGTTTCCTTTTCCTGATCTGTGCTGACTCCGAGAGCACCCTCTCATAAACTCCGTGCACACCAATCTCTGTCTGAGTCAGCTTCCTGAGCAAACCCAACCCATGACAGCCCTTGTCTTTGGCTCTTCTTCAATCAGGCCTAGCTTCTTCGACTATATACCTCAGGGAACCTGGTCCCATCAAAGTCTGGTTCCATCTCCTATCATCTCAAAACAATCTCTCCTTCATATTGGATGTTACCTTCGGTTACAGATGAGTGTTGTCCGTCTTTCCATCACCCACCCCTAGCCTTATTGATGAGATCCTCTTTTTACTTTGAGGCCCTCTGCAGGTAGTGCCTCTTCTAGAAAGTCTTCCTTGATTTCCCCATAAAAAAAATATCCGGTCCCTCCTCTGGGTTCTTTCACTGCCTTCTCTCCCTCTCCTCATCTGGCACTGGGCCTGAGTTGGTGTGCCAGTTAATTGCCAATGACCCTCAGATCCGTCCTTATCCCCCTCACTGCATCGATCCTCAGAGGCCTGACGCCGCCAATTACTTTTCCCAGGTGCACACACTCACCGGCTTGTGGGTAGGCTCTGCCAGTGGGAGGCAAGCACAAGAGTATGGAAGACAGATGAGGGGGAGAATCCAGGGAATTTCTCCCTCTTTCAACCTTGGGGAGGGACATCACAGGCAAGAGATATGCTCACCTGACCTCAACTCCCAGCAGGCAGCCGCAGTTCCTGGGCTCTAAGTCCCTCCGTCTTCACCCTTTGCCTCATCAGCCTGGGTGATGGCAGTTCTCTTGTTGGCCTCTTGTTAATCCCTGGGTTGCCCCACCATCCCCTGTTTTCAGTTCTTCCAACCCTGCTCTCACTATTCGTCCATAGCAAACTCCCTCAATTGAACTATCTATTCTGGGTTCTGTTTTCCTGGATGATAAAGATGGCTATTTTTGTATTTCCTTACCCTCTCTCAGACTGGGAAGATCTCCAGAGCAGAGACTGAGTCAAGGCCCTGTGGTCAGCAAAACCAGAAATGACTATTCTTATTGGTAACAAGCCAACTGGCAAATACAAGGATCAGATGCATGATTCTTTAAAACAAAGAATCTCACTGTTAACCAATGTGACCTCACCTTCTCACTCTCCAGTATCATTTAGAAGAATCCAGGAATCCTTTGCCATCTTGTACAGAATCAGCCCTCACCAGCCTAGCTAATCTTCTCAAGAACTGGGAAAATCTACCCTCAGCATCACATTGAAACAAAATGTGTTTTACCCACCTGATGTCTCAAAGAATTATCTCCAGATCTTGCTTGTGGTTTTGAAGATTAACACTAATAGTTAATCTGTTTGTAAATATTTTGAACAGATGCTACGTCTTTAATTATTTTTTGCATTAAAAATTGACAACAATCGATATTACCCACCAATGAGCTACCAACACTGTGTGTGTGTGCGCGTGCGTGCTTAGGTATATATTCTTTTTAAATAGCAATTATTGCTCTGTGATGACTGGGGAAATTGCTCTGAGGTTTAAAAGCGTATTTGCAGCTATACCCAGGGGATTGTGGAGAGCAATGCCTACTGTATCATCCACCTTATTTAAAATTTGCAATAGGAAACACAATTCAATCTAGTGCATTTCTAAAGGCCAATGGGAAATAGATTGGGCAGCAGAGTCAGGAAATGCAAATCCAATGCTAAACTTGGTCCTGAACCCATCTGCCTGGATTTTATTTGCCTTTTTTCTTCCCCAAGGCCAGTGGTGCTGACTCATTAGTGCATTAAACACAAATGTGTGGGTTCGGCCCTGACCAGCCATTAATCAATGTGCAGCCACAAAGACAGCATCCATGGATCAGCAATCTACTGCAAGGTGCCAGGCGCGTGCAGGGAGAAATGAAACCAGGCTTTCCGGAGGTAGACGGGGGCGTAGGCCACTTACGCTGAGAGGTCCCAGTTCATTGAAAAGAGACGTAAATGCCAAAACAGAGTTATAAATGTGCGGTATATTTTAAAGACTTACATTTAGCAAGTTGACTCCTTTAACAGTGGCAAACAAAAAAAAAAAAAAAAGAAAGAGAAAAAGAAAAGAAAAATGTAAAGAGGAGCAATGGTTGTGATTTAGTCTCATTTGGAAATAACATCAAAGTCTACATTTGAGACTTTTGGGGAATGTGAGGCCTGAAAGAAGGGCCTCTGCTCTGGCCCCCACACCCTTGAGGCACTGAGACAAGAAGCTCAGGTTCAAGACTCCAGCCACCCCTGCCCCAGGTTATAGAAGCCACTGTGTAGCTGTGCTGGGACAGAGTCTCACGAGGAGGAGGGCTGGCCTTGGGCTCTTCATCCTGATTTTCGCCTTGGATTGCTGTTCAGCCCAGAAGGCAGGTGCTTTTCCCCTCAGAAGCAGCCTGTGTCCTTGGACAAGGGCAGCCTCCTGCCATCAGAACGGAACTCCTCCTGGGGCCCTCGAAGGATGCAGGATGCGTGCTAGGTTCTCAGGAAGAGCGCAGGGCGGAAGGGAAGGCTCAGAGATGATTCCTTCCCGGGGAGTCTCTCAAGGCAGCGACTGCCCTCTTTATCCCCTCCCTGCCTCTTTAATCTTGCTTGCACGAACCACGTGATCTGCACATCCAGCCCCACCTGGGGAGGTATGCAGAGTGCCCCTGCATACCATGCATACCATGCACATCCTCCCTCTCTCTCTCTCTCTCTCTCTCTCTCTCTCCAGGCACTCTCTCACTCTCTTTCATATATATATATATATGAGAGAGACCCCAGAGTCTCGCCTTCATTAGGGGATTGGTAAGCCCTACCCTGCCAGTCCCCTGCCCCTAATATCACCAGGGGGAGGCGGAGCACCTCGAGCATGGAAGTCAGAGGAACCTCGAGCAACAGTAACCTAGCAACAGTGTCTCAGGATTTGAATGTAATTATACCCCGAGCGTGATAAATACTCGGAAGGGCTCCTTATGTGCAGATCATACTAAACAAGTCTTTGAAATTACCCTCATCAAATATTGATAGGAGAAAAGTTTTTTAAAAAGGAAAGAAACCTGAAGTGCATGGACAACCTTTCCCACCGAGTGCCCCGGGCAGTGAGAAAACAGGAGCCAGGGCGGCTCAGAAAGCCTCAAAAGCCCCTTCACAGTGATGTGACAGGTCTGGAAGAGTTGCTTAAGCGGGGGGGACAGCAGTTTTCCTGCCCACGAGGGGCGGTGGCTTGGCGCCGAGGGCGACATTCAGATTCTGAGGTCAGGAGATCAGAGTCTGGGGTCCTGGCGCTGCCCTCCACACCGAGGTGTTCTCGTTCAGAGTAAGCATGTTGACCAGGAGGGTCCCCCAGTGTGCTCGGGGTGAGGAGGCTGGCAGGGGTGCAGCGAGCCGTGTGAAGAGGGAGATGCGGGAAGAGAGGTCCTGGCGGGGTCGGCACGGATGCAGTGCGGAGGCATTTGCACCCTGGGCTCCGCGTTGACTTTGACCAGATCCAAGAGGTGAGGACGCTGTGTGCAGGCCGAAGCTGGAGAGGTGAGTAGCCCCGAGCGCCAAGGGCCTGGCGAGCCTCACTGAGCCCAGGCTTTGTTCCGAGTGAGAACGGAAGTGGGTGCAGGTGTGGAGGCTGTGAGGGTGTGTGTGGGCCCGCGCCAGCTCAGGCCCAAGGGCATGGGGAAAGGTCTGTAACAGTGCTGTGGTGGAGCTGACCTTGAAGTGCCTTCATTCAGGCGATTTAGCAGAAACCCCCAGGACAAAGCCCAACGGTGCCGCCGTCCACCCAGTGTGCATCACCTTGAGGCATCCGGGGACTCCGAGCAGAATGAGCAACAGGCTCCTGGGATCAGAGCACGCCTGACAAAAAGTCCGGAGTAGGATGTTTGCAAAAAGGAGAGAGGCGAGAGGAGCCGGGGATTTCACAGTGGGCGAGAGGGTGTCTGTCGCTGGGTTAGCCATGGTACGGAGCTGGGCACGCTCCTCAGCCCTGTGCAGCTGGAGACTAAGATCTGAGAGAGGAACAAGACAGATGTGTCCTACATAGAAACTCGGCCTGTGTCTTCATGATTTAGAAGGCCCTGCCCAGCCTGACCTCTCACCTACCGTGTGAACCATGCCAATCCCTTTCCCTCCGGAGCCAAGTGCAGAGTGAGGGCCCCTCCTGGCTCTGCCTTCTGGGACCCTGAGATTCTAGGACCAGGCTGTCAGCCTGGCCTGGGTAACACAGAGCAAGCCACAGTGCTTCCGGCCCTGTTCCCCACTTGCTTCATCCCTGAATGCCCTCGGCACAGGGGACAGCCCCCTTCTCTGATGTCTCTCTCCAGGCCTGCCGTGCATCTGTCTCCTGCCTGTTAGAGGAAATCCTCCTCTGTTAGATGCAAGATCTTTAAAGGGCCTCAGATCTCATTTGTGAGCTCTCTTCTCTGGGCTGGGCTCCCTTGACAGCACTCTGGTGTCTCCCAGCAAGCAAGAGGAGGGAGGCAGGGCTGTAGGAGGATGAAAGGCCCCCCTTTCCTGCTGTGGGATTCAAGGCTGGATCAGTGCCCAATTACACTTCCTCATTCATCCAGTTCAGTGTTCTGCCTGAACACTGATGCCTCTGACAGCTCTGCTCTGGCTAAAAATGGCAAGGTGAACCCTGCTTTAAGGAAACTCCATTTACAGAAATCCTCCTGAACAAATCAGCTAAAGGAAGGCAAGACTGTCTCACCAGCCCCTGCCCAGGGGATCCCTGTAAACCCCGGCAGCCACAGGTCACCACCAGGGAGCCCATTTGGAGAGCACTGCAACACGGGCGGAAGGAGCAAAGGGTAGAAAAATATAAACACCAAATTATTAAAGGTCCCTGCCTTTCAAAACCAGTGGCAATGGAAGCATGGCTGACACTGGACAGAAGAGTGGAGAGAGACGTCAGCATCAGGGCAAAACTTTCCAGGGCTCCCCCCCGGTCAGCAGGAAGAGGACTGGAAAAAGCATCTGGCCTGTTACTTGGAGGGAGTCTCCTAGCTTTGGAAAGCACGGCTGTCTTCTATATATTTGCTTTCTGGCTCAAGAAAGGAATCTATCTATCTATCTATCTATCTATCTATCTATCTATCTATCTATCATCTATCTATCTATCTATCTATCATCTATAAACTAGATATTGCCAAATTGTTCTCACCAGCAATTTGTGATAGTTGCCATTTCTTCTTATCTATCTATCTATCTATCTATCATCTATAAACTAGATATTGCCAAATTGTTCTCACCAGCAATTTGTGATAGTTGCCATTTCTTCGCATCTTCCTAACATTGGTGGGCTGAATCATGGTCTCCAGAAATATATGTCCACATTCTAGTTCCTGGAACCTGTGAGTGATTCCTTACTTGGAAAAAGGTGGAATTAAGTCAAGGGTTTCAAGACGAGAGCATCTTAAATAATGTGGGTGAGCCCTAAGTCCATTGTTGAACTGAGGCAGAGGGAAATGAGAAGACACATACAAAGAAAGTGACGTGAAGGAAAGAAGCAGATGTGGAAGAGATGTGGCCACAAGCCAAGGAACACCAAGGATTGCTGAAAGCCACCAGAAGCTAAAGAGAGCCAGCCGGTGAACCCGTGGAGTGGATTCTCCCCCCGAACCCTGGTGGGAGCCTGGCCCTGCCAACACCTTGATTTCAGGCTTCCGACCTCCAGAACTGTGAAAGAGTACATTTCTTTTCTTTTAAGTCACCAAGTTTGTGGGAATTTGTTACAGCTGCCACAGGAAACTAATACAGTGGGTAAATATAAGAGATTCTTTTTTTCTTACTTTAAAAATTCTCTTTAAAAGATAATTGACTGTTTAAAGCCAAAGTGTTAACAATGAACTAGAGGGTTTATAACATATGCAGGAGTAACAATAGCGCAAAGAACAGGAGAGGGGGAGTGGAGAATTACTCTTGGAGAGGTGATTTTTATGCTATACCTGGATGATATAATATTATTTGAAGACAGACTTTGATACGTTAAAGATTTATACTATACCCCTTAGAGCAGCCACTTAAGAAAAAAAAAAAAAAAAACAGAAAGCAAAAAGAAAACTATGAAGCCAACAGAGGTAAAATGGAACCAACAAACTATTTAACATCCATAATTTGTAAGTATTATAATAAAATATAAAATGATTCAATGTTGCTCGCTTCTTTAAAAAAATCGTTTTTTTTGAGTTTACTTTGTTTACCTCTGCCATATTGTTGTCTATAGTGATTAGTTTCTTGTTTCCCTACGCAGATCAATAGTCTCTGTGTTCCCCGTTGTCTCTCCCATCCCATGCTTTCCTTCTTGGTTTCTTCTCCTACTTTATTCCAAGAGTCCCTCTTAAGATTTTTGTTTGTTCGTCTGTTTTGTGCTAGTAGAGATATGTGCTTGGCAAACTGTCTTCATTTTTTGATATCTCGAAATGCCTTTATTTTGCCTTTTCTCAAGTGAAAATTTGCCTAGGTATACAATAAAAATTTGGCATTTCAGGACTTTAAATACATTATAGTCTTCTCTATTCTATTTGTTTCTGAGGAGGAATCTGCAGTCAATCAATTGTTGTTTACTTTGAGCTCTATCTTTTCTCTCTAGTAACTTCTGAGATTGTCTTCTTACCCTTTATGTTCCACAGTTTCGTGGGATGCATCTCGGTGTAGACTCAAATGGAATTATTTTTAAGTACTCCAAAGCTAAGTTAGCTTCTGAGGCTGCAGTCTTTCTTTGATGCTGAGCAAGTCTTAGCTATTTTCTCTTTGGTGATTTTTTCTCTACTGTAATTTTTATTTTCTCTTAAAATCCCTAGGAAATTCTTGTGGAATAATCATAAACTATCCTCCGTGTCTTTTAATTATGTTTTTTTTTTTTAATTTTTATGTCTTTTCTCCCTTCTGTCCTGGATCCTGAATATGTTCCTCAGTGCCATTTCCAGTTCCTCCCATTTCTCTTCAGCTATATCCAGGTTAGAATTTTATTGCACCCATTGAGTTTTTATGTCAGAGACTACACTTTTTATTTCTAATATTTTTGCTTAATTTTTATTGTGAGCATCTGTTCTTGTTTCATTTTACTGGCTTTGTTTCAAAAAAAAATTTTTTATTTTAATGAACATTATCTCCTTCATTATTCAGATATTTAAACCTATTTTTCAAATCATTTTTTTCAGATTCTTAAAGGCATTTCACCAGGAATAAATTTTCTGTTCTGACAGATGTGGTTAGTAATCTTCATTGGCTTGAGGTTTCTTCAATTGGTTTGAATTTTGGATTTTAAGTTCACTGTAAAAAGGCAGGATTTTTTTTTTTTCCCTTTCTCTCTTCCCTCTGTGAGCTCACACTACCTGGTAGTTTTATGGCTGATTCTCTTCAGTGCTCCCACTGGGCTGACCTCAGTACAGAAGTCCTGGTCTAACATTGGCGGGCAGAGTCCCTGCTCCAGAAGGAGGTTGGGGGTAGAGAAGATCCAGTCACAAGGGTGATGGATGGCCTGGTCCATTTCTGGCCACAAGGCTGAGTCTGTGTTTGAACCATCGCCCCTCAAGCTCAAGGGTGCTGGGGCCACCACTCCAGGCAGTGTATCCTTGGCTCTTTTTTCTTCCAGATTTTTCTTGATCTAAGATGTCCTTCCCCAGGGCCTGGCCCCCGGCAGTAGGCTATTCCTGGCCTCCCATCTTACATGGAGCCCCTCAGTTCTACTATCCAATAGCTAATGAACTAACTTACTCCTGGCTGCAACTGATGACCTCTATACTTTCTGACAGACCAGGGATGAGCAGGCATGTGCCTTCAGCTTTTGCTCACTTCATTGTCTTTCTGTTAACTGAGGTCCACGGACTTATATCTGTTACTGTTATTCTACCCCAATGTGATGTCTAAAAATGTCTCCTGTATTTTTGGTAAAGGCAAGACTGCTTTAATATATAGTAGTGCAGTTCCTCATTTTCTAAATAATTTTTCACAGAAGGTTGATTCCATTGAGTGCTCATTGGAATTACCTAGAAAAAAGAGTTTTTGCTTTCAAAAAATTCTGGAGGGGGAAATATTGAATTAAAAGTTTTTATTTTTCATTTTACTTGAAGAATTATTCAATCCTTTAATACTATCATGTGCAGTGTGATTCCTCAAGACAAAGATCAGGTATTTCTTTTTTCTAGACATATCGGATCATGGAAACTTCTCTTCCAGAGGACCTTCAGGAGCTTCTATTCTGCAAAGCCCTCTGTGAGAAATGCCAATAAAATCTAACAAAAGGGATCCAGGGTGCCTGGGTGGCTCAGTCGGTTAAGTGTCTGCCTTCAGCTCAGGTCATGATCCAGGGGTCCTGGGATCAAGCCCCACCTTGGGCTCCCCACTTGGCGGGAAGCCTGCTTCTCCCTCTGCCTCTACCCCTCCCCCCTGCTCATGCTCTCTCTCTCAAATAAATAAATAAATAAAATCTTTAAAAAGGGGGGATCCAATGTTGCCTGATGTTTTAAAGGAGAACGATATTTCACAGTATTCTGCGGAGAATCAAGTACTTACTTCCAGGTGCTTTGCAACTTTGAGAACCGACCGTTATTTTTACAACTCCATCAGGCGGCAGGGCCGAGTGCAGGCTGCAGCAGAGCGGCCTGGCAGGGGGTCCAGGAAGGCAGACGCTGCGGTAGGAAGACCACACAGTCTGCAGTCTGCTGGAGAAGGGCGTGTGGGTTCAGGGCAGAGCTGAGAGAACTTATATGTCTTTGCGTGTGAGCAGTGAAGGGGAGGGACACCAAGAATCTGATCACTTATTCATTCAACAAGTATTTATTGAGAACATCATGGGCTGAGCAACTGTGAATGTAGCAGTAAACAGGAGATAAAATCCCTGACCTCTTGGAATTCGTGTCTTTCCTGTGCTTTAGGGTGACGAGTAGGGTGCTACACGTGAAGAGAGGGGGCACCTGAGGAGAAGCAGCCTCCATGTGCAGGGTAGGAGCCTACCACTCTGGAGGGTGCTTGGGCACCTGATGTTCAGGTGGAGAGGTTGGTGAGGAAGCGTGAAATGCAATCTGGAGCTCGGAGAGAGATGTGGGCGGGATGTAGAATTCACATGTACAGGTGGGAACTGAAGCTGTGAGAACATTTGCAGTACCCACGAGAAGTGGGGTGAGAAGTGGAAAGAGTTGAAGCTCCCTTGGTTTTAATGAGAGGAGTACAGAAGGGGTCAGCAAGTACAAGGAAATGTTCCAGTAAATGTTTAGTGAATGTAAATAAATGAGACTTGGCCTGAGAGATGGACACGAGCCAGGAGAGAGGGGCACTAGGAAGACAACAAAAGGAAGGTTTCAGAAAGGAAGGTGATATCCATCAAGTATGCCAAGAGCCTCGGGAAAAAAAAATAAGGGCACACCTTTTTTTCTAGCTCTAGCTAACTACTGGCTTCCCTTCAGCTTTTCATGGGGAGGCCCTGTGGAATCCCCAGTTTATTATAAGCAGATTTCCCCATGGCCTTAACCTCCTCCCCATCCCACCATCCATTTCCTGCCACAACCAAAATCTGGGTGTATGCCTTCACCTCCAGCTTCTTACAGGAATAGAGCTGCTGGGAAGTTTCTCTAGGGGAGGCAGCTCATTCTCCCACATCCTAACTGACTCTCTCGGGGTCCAGATCCAGGCTTGGGGATTTCTTTCCTCTTCTAACTTTACAACAGCTCGCTGCTGTGGCAAGTAGTGGGCAGTGGGACACCTGACCTCCATCTTACACTTCCATGTCAAGCCCACCATTGTCTTAGTGATTTCAGTCTCTGTTAACCAGCCATCTAGCATCAGCCTCAAAGTCCTTTCCTCTTGGTTATAACATCTTTCACGTTCCACTCCTGCAGCCTATTTTAGGGCCCCACCCTGGATTTTATAATTCCTGAGAACTCTCCCATTTATGGCCTCCTTCACTCTCAGCCCTGGATTCATAGCCCCCCTCTCCCTCATTGCCTTGGCTCCCCTGAGAAAGGTAACCAGGGCAGAGGTCCAGCATATCCTGGCCCCTTGGAATCTGGCCCCTTGCTCATTTTCCTGGCCTTGTCTCCCCACCCTGATTCATCTTCCACCTTGCTACCTTTTAAAATCTAAAACTTTCGGGGTGCCTGGGGGGCTCAGTCAAGCATCTGTCTTTGGCTCAGGTCATGATCCTGGGGTCCTGGGATCGAGCCTCATGTCGGGCTCCCTGCTCAGCAGGGAGCCTGCTTCTCCCTCTCTTTCTACCCCTCCCCCTGACTCATACTCTCTCTCTCTTTCAAATAGATAAATAAAATCTTTAAATAAATAAATAAATAAATAAATAAATAAATAAATAAATAAATAAATAATAAACCTTTCATCTGACCCTGGCACTGCTCTATTAAAATTCATCCAATGGTTCCCCATTCCTTATAGAGCCAAACACTAATGCAGCAGGACTTAGGAAAACCTTCATGGACTGATCTCCGTCCCTCACGCCTTCCATGCCCCTTGCTATCTGCTTGCCCCAGACACACACCTACCCCACATCAACCCGGCTGCCAGAAAGCCCCTCCACCCAATCTACCAGCACGACTCCTCATTCCTTCCAACTCAGCCCTCAAAACCCAGTTCCAGCTTCACCCCCTCTGTGCCTGCACCAATAGCTACAATTCATGGACTCAGTCTCCATATGCCCCCTATACCCACTCCACCCCAGACAGGCCTCCATCACAGATCCTGCGAGATTACCACGCATTGGGGTGTTTATTTCCCTGTCTCTCACTAGACATCAACCTTTCTAAAAACAGACCTGTGTTTACTTCACTTCTTTATCCCACAGAACTTGGCCAGTGTAGTGGCAGTCGGTAAATGTTTGATAAACAAATGAAGATTTAGAAAAATGAGAGGTTAGGGGAAAAACTGAGGTTAAAGAATTCTGATGAGGTATATTAGATAGGTAATAAATTTGGAATCCAAAAACTCATTCAAATCCCAGTCCTGCCGCTTACTGTTATGTGACCTGGGACAAGCCACTGGTAATAACAATATCATTCACTGCATGCGTGTCACACATTGGGTGCTGTCTCCTGCAAGCCCGATCATAAATCATTGTCATCTCCATTAAAGAGGAGGGGCTAGTGGCCCTCCCTGTTAAGTAACTTGCATAAAATCACGGCTCTAAAGGGGCAGAGCTAAGACTCATACGTGAGCTAATGTCCTGCTCTGCCCTGAGGCCCCCGTGTCCTTGCCCCCAGCAATCCCTGCCAGGCTGCCTCCGTGGGGCTGCAGTGAGGATGGAAACAAGTGAATGTGTATTACAGAGAAATGCATCACAAATGCCAGTCCTCATTATATATTAAGTCATTCATTGACCGGCTCTCCTTCCGACCCCCCAAAAGCTAATCATCTCGACATCTTTAGTAGCTTAAAAGTAGCTGTTAATGGGGCGCCTGGGTGGCTCAGTTGGTTAAGCAACTGCCTTTGGCTCGGGTCATGATTCTGGAGTCCCGGGATCGAGTCCCGCATCGGGCTCCCTGCTCGGCAGGGAGTCTGCTTCTCCCTCTGACCCTCCCCCTCTCATGCTCTCTGTCTCCCATTCTCTCTCTCAGATAAATAAATAAAATCTTTAAAAAAAAAAAGTAGCTGTTAAATAGAAGCTGAATTTAAGACAGGAATGAAGCCAATTACGGCTTCTGATCGAGTTAATCTGTTTTAATTCACTATTATTATGATTACCATCATTGTTATTATTAAACCCAAGCCAAAAACTATTTCTGGCTCAGAGACAGAGGGAGCAAACTATTTCTTGAGCCCAAGACACAAAGACCATCCCTCCCCAAGGCTCAGAGGTGGCCTAATAAAGAGCTCCCGGAGTAATCTTTGCTGAGTTGCATTGTTAACGCTCTCCTAAGGGACGCCAGGGGATGTAATTGCTCCTGTCTGACTCGGCCTGCTGAGCTACCTGAATTAAGTGGGTGAATTGGAATTTTCAGTGGAACCGTCTGGGACATCACCTTTAACCCTCCCCCGTGCTCCACCCAGCCCACTGCTCATTACAAGTGGAGACCTCTGTCCCCTCCACCCGCCTCCTCCCATGAGTGTGCACAAGTCTCCTTCTCCTGCCAGACCTGGCAGAGCATTCAGTGAACCAAGGCGCGCTCTGCACCTGAGCACCAGGGCCTCAAAACCCAGCTTTAAATATCAAGGGCAGCACCAAGCTTTCAATTAACCATGACGGAGCTCCAGGCTAAGGGCCAGTGTTCAAGCTTCCTTCCGCCACTTATTATTTCTGTGGAATTTAGCCAATCGTGTATACTCCTGGGCACGAAGTTGAGGGTGGCGTTCCATGCGTGCGCAGAGAGGGGGGCTACCTCATTCATCAGGCGGGAGGGTTGGAGAGGCTCCCTAAAAGAGCAATGCCAGACTTAGTTTTTAAAAAATGAACCAGAATGTGGAAGAGAAGCAAGACAGTGTCCGTGAAATGTGGGTGAGTGGCAAGAGAAGCTGAGAGGTGGGGAAGGGTGAACAGGCGGGTAGAGAAGAGGAGTCGGAACACCATGTGTAGGTGAGAGGAAATCGCTGGGCAGTTCGCACTCAGCATGTTCTGTGGAGAGAGCTGTGCACTTTAAAAAAAATCACCCCTGACACTGTAGAGGGTTGGAGGCGATCACACGTGGAGGAAGGAAGACAAGTCAATAAGCCTCTGCATGAACGGAGGCAAGAGATGAAGAAGGAAGTGATAGTAGAGATGGAGGAAATAACTTTCCTTTAAATTACTAAAAGGAAGATAAGCAGCCAAAATAAAACTATTAAAGAGAGGAATAACCAGGGGGCAAGGCACCAGCTAAATAGCCCATATCAGACTTCAGCATCCTAAAACGGGTCCCCTTAGGGGCATCCTTGCAAGGCCTCGTGTGGCCTCCTGGCCCGCGGTGGGTAACGTTCGGGCAACATAACATACACACAGGTACACGCACATGCGCAGCTGATAAGTTAGAAGTACACAGACATGTGTACACAGACATGGATGTATGTCCATTGCATCAGCACACGTGAATATGTGGAAACACACGCATATGCATGAGCACACACATGTATTGCGTGACACATACATGAATACACACATGCACACGCACAAACCCATATGCGCATGCACACACCTAACCCATTAAAGAAAATAATCTTGTTATCCCCACTCTGCAGATAAGAAATCAGAAGCACAGAAGTTACCCAACTACAAATCCTGGTATCTTACTCCCAATTCTGTCCTTCTGACATCCATGTAAAATAACTTCTAGAGACAAATGCACAGGTCACTTACAAAACAAAAGATCACTCTGGTCTCAGATATCTCCTTTGCAACACAAAAGTCCAAAGTCAGTTAGCAATATCTAGAGTTTTGATAAAAAGAAACCTCTACCCCAATATACCTAGCCCATTTGTTTTTCAGCCATAAAAGCAAAAGAAAGATACCCTTCACTGTGTAAGTGCCAATCTTAAAAGATTTACTCACAGCTATACTTTCACCATCTAAGGGAAGAAGCAGGTTAAGAGTTCAGAAATTGGGCGCCTGGGTGGCTCAGTTGGTTAAGCGACTGCCTTCGGCTCAGGTCATGATCCTGGAGTCCCTGGATCGAGTCCCACATCAGGCTCCCTGCTCAGCAGGGAGCCTGCTTCTGCCTCTGACCCTCCCCCCTCTCATGTGCCCTCTCTCTCTCATTCTCTCTGTCTCAAATAAATAAATAAAATCTTTAAAAAAAAAAAAGTTCAGAAATTATAAAATCAAGGTAGGAGTGGACTGGTGGTTAGTACTGAAATGAGTTATAATAGATAAAAGACTAATTAATAATTGTGAATATATACAAAATTGAATAACAATGTCAAAAATCATTCTTGAGAAACTACTTCTACCATATGGAATAATAATTAAATTTTATTATATTTAACACCCTAGATTATATTGACCACAGACCAAAGAGTGCTTGGTTGGTTAGGGGAAGCAAAGAAGACACTCAATTCATTATTTTAAAGTAGGAATTCAAAAGATACCATTTTATCCTTAAAAATAGATTAAAGAGGGGTGCCTGGGTGGCTCAGTCATTAAGCGTCTGCTTTCGGCTCAGGTAATGATCCCAGGGTCCTGGGATCGAGCCCCGCATTGGGCTCCCTGCTCAGCGGGAAGCCTGCTTCTCCCTCTCCCACTCCCCCGCTTGTGTTCCCTCTCTTGCTGTCTCTCTCTCTCTCTCTGTCAAATAAATAAATAAAATCTTTTAAAAAAAGAAAGAAAAAAAAGAAAATCCTTTAAACAAGAGATTAAAGAATGTTTTAAAAAAAATTTAATGGTAATTACTAAATTGAGAAAAATGGAGTACATACCTTCCAACCCCTCAAGACAAAATAAAAGTAAAGACACTATTGTCCTTATAATAAAAGAAAATTAAAAAAAACAAAGCTTAGATGCAGAGCTAACCAAGACCATTTAGAAGGATGGCATAAATAAGAATAAGTGTACCCATTGTAAGAATACAGCTGTGTTCGGGGCGCCTGGGTCGCTCAGTCGTTAAGCATCTGCCTTCGGCTCAGGTCATGATCCCGGAGTCCCGGGATCGAGTCCCGCATCGGGCTCCCTGCTCGGCCGGGAGTCTGCTTCTCCCTCTGACCCTCCCCACTCTCATGTGCTCTCTCTCATTCTCTCTCTCTCAAATAAATAAATAAAATCTTTAAAAAAAAAAAAAGAATACAGCTGTGTTCAAGGGACTAGGAAAGCCCCAGGTCCCCCTACTTCTATGCCATCTTAACTCCTCCCACATTATAAGAATAAATGTAAACAAATTAAATTTCTTACTATTTGAAAGGGACGTTAGGATTCTGTTAAAAAAGAAACAAGCAAAATACTTTGTTTTTTGAATGTCACCCTTAAAACAAGTTATACAGGAAGTTGAAAAGCAAAAAAATGGACAAAGATATTAAAGCAAATGCAAGTATTAAAAAAGGGTTTTGATATTAATAGTTGACAAAATAGAAATCAGTATTGGTCAAAATAGGTCAAATAAAGGCATTAAAGGACATAAATTTAACACTAATGATAGGAATTTAATATTGAATGATATGAAGAAAAATATGAATTTAATATTTATAAACAGATACTTTACAGGGAAAAGATAGTAATTATCAATCTTGCATCAATATGTAAAGCACAAGTTGTTAGAAATATACTTTGTAGAAGAAAAATTTACAAGAGCACAACGGAGTTGGGCAATTTGAACACATCTGTATTAGTCAGCCTTCTCCAGAGAAACAGAACCAACAGTATGTAGCTATATAGCTAAAGAGATTTATTTTTAGGAATTGGCTCATGCAGTTATAGAGGCTGGGAAGTCCAAAATCTTCAGGGTAGGTCAGCAGGCTGTAGAACCCTGGGAAGAGTTGCAGTTTGAATCCAAAGGCAGTGTGTTGGCAGAATTCCCTTCTCCTGTGGGGATGTCAGTCTTTTCCTATGAAGGCCTTCAACTGATTGGATGAGGCCCACCCATATTCTAGAGAGCAACCTGTTTTACTCAAAGTCTACTAATTTAAATGTTAATCTCATCTAAAAAAATACCTTCACATAGACATCCAAAATAATGTTGGCCAAACATCCAGGTACTACGGTCTAGCCAAGTTGACACGTAAAATTAACCATCACCATACTTTGTGAATACCAGACATACCAAATAAGCAGCATACAAGGATTTGGTGATGTGAATAATATATAAAAAGAACACTTTAATTTCATATATTTCTTTGTTTCTGTGTATTTATGCATATGTGTGATATCTACATAACTGAACTCTGTACCCCAAAATCAGATTACAGAATTACTTTCTGTGGCCCATGCCATACTTAACAAATACTGATCCTATCTCATGTATAAGCCCACGAAAAAGAACAAAATAAAAATTGTACAAACTACATGAATATGCTCAAATTTAATTCCACAGTTTATATTGAAAGGCTTCAACCACTTTGAAATGATCTTAAAACCAACTCTCCTAAATAATTCTTAGGTCAAAGCAGAAATAAAATTTTCATATGCACACAATCTTGAAAAGAACAATAATAGGAAGCCTCTGGTTAATATATACTGGATGAGTCCAAAACTAATCTTAAAGAAAAAACTAATAAATCTCAAATGCTTTCATCATTAAACACAAATGAATGAAAATATCCCCCCTTTTAACTACAGAATTAAAAAGGGAAATTTCAAATAAATCAAAACTGACTTAAAATGAGGAAAACCTAAGGAGATAAATAACCCAGAAATAAAGTTAGCTGTGTTCTCAAAAAATTGACTGCTTTCAATAACAACATCAAGCCTTGAGAGTTTTACAAGCTAAGGTATTGCATACTTTTAAGAGAAAGAAAACTTCCTATGTTACATAAGATGTAATATTTTATGATCTCTGATTCATTTTAGGAAGCTAGAATAAGCCTGATTTTTAAAAACATCTCGCAAAGTTGACCTCCAGTACAAACTGTAAACCAATTAATTTCCCTTTTGAAAATAGATACAAAAAAAATTTAAGTACAAGTAGAAGGACTATTTTAATAACACATTTATTTCAATATTATAATATATCATATTTCATTAAAAAATAAAATTTATACTTGATGAAGGTATAAGAAAACATTGATAAAATTCAAGTAAGCATTGGAGAGAGTGAAATAAAAGTGAGTGTATCTCTTAGAGTGGTCCAACCTGGAATATAACAGGTTACTTGCCAAAAATGTAGAATTCAGATCCTCATCCTAAACCGAGATCCTGGCAATGAATTCCCAGATTCTGCATTTTTAATAAAAACCCAAATAATTCTTATGCACACCAAAGTTTGAGAACTACTAATCTAAACCAAACTAGCTAATGGCATAGTTAACACTGCAGTAATAGAAGCCTTCCACATGAAAATCAGGAATAAGATAATGGTGTCTGCTTTCAGCCCAATTTAATTTTTTCATCTCTGAAAAAGTTTGGTTATTGAAATAAAAAACACAAAATAAGAAATAACAGATACAAACATTTGAAAATATTATGCACATTATTATTATCTGCATGCCTATCATTGGTAAATTCCAATTAACTAAAAATCCTTCACTACTATTGGTAAATTCCAATTAACTAAAAATCCTTCACTACGAGTAAGAGCATTCAGTAAGTTGGTTGAATAAAAATTGAATATATAAAAATAAATAACTCCTTATATACTAGCAATAACTGGCCAGAAAAACAATGGGGAGAAAGGATTCAATTTACGATAGAAAAAATTGATGTATAGGAATAAACTTATCAAAAATTGTTTAGGGTCTTCATAAAAAAGAACTTAAAACTTTACAAAGGCACATAAAAGTATATTTGAATAAGTAGAGAGAAATAACATTTCTTAGGAAGAAAGACTTAATAACATAAAGTACCAATTAACCCATAAGTGATTTAGAATTCAGCTGCCAAATGTGTAAAACTGGAACACCATTGTCTACAAAAATAAACATACAAGACTAGCCATAAAAGTTACCATAAAGAAAAACGGACGCCAAAGACTAGCTAAGAAAATTATGAAAACCGAAGACAGGGGCTTACTCCACCTGATATTAAAATCTATCATAAAGCTACAGGAATTAAAATTATTTATTACTGGTGCAGAAACAGCTGGAAGAGTCAGACATCAAAGATTATTTACCTGCAAGAATGAAAAGTGTCATGCTTCCTTGGCTCTTTTCGCATCCCCTTCACCTCTGCAATCTCTGAGAGCTGGGGTGCTCCAGGGCTCCATCCCGAAACTCTCTCCTCTCTGTTACACTCAGCCCTGGGTGGTCTCATTTCTTTTCAGGGTTTCAAAGACCTTCTCTGAGTATCTGAACCATGAATTTTTATTTCTAGCACCTATCTCTCCTAAAACTCCAGATTCCCAAGCCCATGTATGTGTCTGCTCAACATCCTCCTTGGATGCCACGTAAACAAAACAAACACCTTCCTTCCCAGCTCCACAAACTCAGAAACAGGCACCAACATCCTTTCTGTTGCTCACATCAAAAGCCCTAGAGAGATAGATTTTTAATCCCTCTTTCTCTCGAACCCTATATCTAACATGTTAGGAAATCTTGTGGACATACCTACAACGTGTATCTTGAACACAATCACTTCTCATCACCTTTGTCGCGACCCCAATCTAAGGCCTGTCATCTCTCCCATGGATCACCACAAGAGCCTCCACACTTGTCTCCCTGTGTCCCCTCTTACCTCCTTCAGCCAATTTTCAATATGGCAGCCAGAATGAGTCTTGCCAACCCAGTGACTGGCCACACCATTCCTCTATTCAGAATCCTCTAAAGAGCTTCCAGTCACACTTAGAATAAATATCCTTACCTTGGTCTACAAAGGCCCATTTGTTCTGCTCTTGGTTCTAGTGGTGTACTGGTAAACGATTGACAACCAGTACTCAAAAAAAAAAAAAAAAAAATGTATGTGCAAACATTCCTAAGTTTTCCTATAAATTTTACTGATAAAAAGGATGTATAGCACACAATTTACAAATACTAATAAACCCTTTCGTTTTCAGCATTGTAAATTCCATACACCAAATTGATTCTCACACAACGCTTCATTGGGTTTTGTTTTTGTTTTTGTTTTTGCCAAACTCCTGCATCCTGAGCAAACCTATGCCTGCATTCGATGAAGGAGATAGTTCTGAAATTAATGTTTGGTTAATATAGATCTTTACATTAAAGAGTAAGGAAAAAGGGGAAGAGTGAAAATATGAGGTGGAACTTTCCTTGTTCATCAGTGATGCAAACAATTTTCTGCTGATAATAGTTTTTAAATACTGGAGGAAAATATCCTCAAGGTTTTGTGTTCTTCCCAACGCAGCAGCTGCAGACAGGACACGCTTTTAAGTTTCATCTGTATCCTTAACTTTTTCCCCGTCACTGTGAGTCAGTCTACACACCAACGGAACAACAAGGGAAGCCCAGCTTCGTAGAATTTGCTGATTCCCACAGTGCAAACACTCTCACCGCCGCGGACTTGCAGCTGCCAACATGACCTCACTGAGCGCGGAGCCACGAAGAGCGGTAACAGAGCGCGCGGTGCGGTAGACACAGCTGGCCTCGAACGCGGGGAGAATGGTCAAAGGTAGATAAACAATTACAAAGTGATGAAATGTGAGTACTCGTTCCTTCCTTTTTAATGCAATGCACTTAGTTCTAAGTTTACCTAATTTTATTTTTAGCAATGGCTGTGTTCAGTAATGGGCTGGCGAAAGTCCTGAAAATGTGATAGCGGGCTCTGCTGAGCAGGTGAGAACAGCCCCCAGCACACCACCACCCGGTTTCCCCTCTCCGTCATCTTCGCTCTGCTCCCGCCGCCCTGGGCTCCTTGCCCCCTTCCTCACGTCTAGCACTCTTCCACCGCTGGACGTCCACATTTGCTGTTCCCTCAGCCTCAAACACTTCTCCAGCTGGCCCTACAGCTGACTCCCCTTACCTCCACTCTCTGCTCAGAAGCTTCCATCATCCCTGGCCACTCCAGCTGGAGTCACACTCGGGTCATTCACTTCGCCCTTGCACTGCTTTGCTTTGCTTCTCGGTGTTTATTATTATCTGACCTTTGGCGCATTTTATTTGTCTATTGCGCGACGACTCCACCCTCCAGGAAAAACGAAACCCAGGAGGGAGGGCATTGTCTCATGTGTCTCTGCTATATTCCTGTTGCCTGGGACAGTGCCTGGCATGTAGTAGGATCTAAAATGTCTCTGTTAAATGAATTTAGGAATGAACTTAATGCTTTCAAAATTAGTTTAGGACATGTCAAAAAAAAAAACTGTAAAGAAAATCATAGAAATAGGCAAAGAAGTAATATCATGAATATATAGCAGCTCTTCTAAATCAATCATTATGTAAAATATGAATATAGGGATAATAAAACAAAGGACATGTACAAGGGACATAAGCATGGCACAAAAGAAGAGAAATAAATCATTTAAAAATGTTCAATGTTTTGTTATACAAATTAAAACAATAGAGTTCCTGAATGTTTTTATAGAAAATATATATATTGTGTGTGTATATATATAATATATATAAACTTTTATACATAAAAGTTAATAATGTAACTTTAGCACAGTGAGCTAAACACTTCAAGCAGAGATATGAAGTTAGTGTAGACTTTCTGAAGGACAATTTGGTATTTTAAAAAAGCATAGAATTTCCATGCACTAAGATCCAGCATTTACTTCTGTGAATTTATACTACTAAGGACATAATCAAGGATTTATACAAAATGGGGCTTATGCCATCAGAATGCATTTTTATAATAATAAAATCAAAGAAGGAAGAAGACCTAAATATTCAACAACCAGAAATTAGAAAATTATCTTATGGTACCTCCATAAGTGGAATATGACTCAGCCATTAAAAATGGAGTTATAAGGATGCCTGACTGGCTCAGTCGGTAGAGTGTTCGACTCTTGATCTCTAGGTTGTGAGTTCGAGCCCCATGTTGGGTGTAGAGATTACTTAAAATTAAATCTTAAAGAAAATGGAGTTATAGTGGAATACATAATAACGCGATAAAATACCCAGGGCATATTTTTAAGTAAAAACCATGGGATACAAATGGTTTGTAGAGTAATATTACATAGGTAAAAAATAAATATAAACATGGAAAAGCAACTAGAAGGAAACAATATTAAAGCATTCACAATAATTATCTTTGAATAGTGCGATTAAGGTGATTTTCTTAGTTTTTTAAATATTTTCTAGTTCTCTACAACAAACATTTGCTATATTTGAAAGATAGAAAAATTAAGGACCCTGTTTTTAATACTTAAGGAGAGAATGATATCATCTTCCGGAAATTCCCAAGATGCTGGGGAACTGTTCAAGATAACCTCACATACAAGGAGACTAGTGAGAAGAAGGCAGGTGGAAAGAGTTGTGGGTGTCTTTGGAGTTTGCCTCCCTTACCTCCAAGGAAGAAACCCAAAGGCAGAGAGCAGAAACACCCAAATGGCTTATGTGTGGGTGTTGCTAGCAAAAGGCCTCAGCTTGAATGCACTAGGCCTTTCCTAAACTGTTTCTTTAACCCCTAAGGAGCGCTCAGCAGAGAATAAATAGACTTGACAGCCTGGAGGTGCCCTACTAAGTAAACTTGCCCACAGAAAAGGAAGGTATTGGAGTGGCTCCTTGGGGGTCAATGTGTGCACATTACAGAAGGACTCCTCTTGATGAGCTGCACAGTCTGGAGTCATGTGACCTGATGTGGCTGCGGGTGCCCATGTCATGCCTGCTTCTCCAGCTGATCCACCCTTGCCTCACAGCCAGGACAGCCTTAGAGCCTCCCTTTATCCTGCCTGGTCCCCGTGGTAGGCGCAGCGGATGAACCCAGGCAGGTTCCACTCAATTTTTAATCAAGATGCTAATAAAGCATATTAATGTTAAGACAGGCGGGCAATTTTTTTTAAATGTCAGAAAACTTGAAAGAGCAAGTAGAAAGGATGCCAGAATGAGAATCAGGCACAGCCACAAGACAGGGGCAGTGACAATGGCTCCCAGGCATAATTGGGCCTTTTGCTGTGATGCTCTGTAGGAGGCTGGTGGCCTGGGGGTCCAAGCAGGGCTGAGAGAAGAGCGGAGTCTGATTAGATTGACTTTGCCTCCTAATGCAGGCTCAGAAAGCAAAGGCAGATCCTTCCCCAGATAGGACTCAGTCCCCCAAGGCCAAGGGAGCCTGGGAGCAGATTACATGAGGCTCTCCTATGGATCAGAGGCTGAACCCCAAGCATTTTTCCTATGGCCAGTCCTTCTTATTCAATGAACAATTTTACCTTGTGGGGATTATCTGACCTCAGAGTACGGTATCAGAGGTTTGAGGGCTGTCAAAGATGTCCCTGAATTGTATGAGGAAAAGAAGTATATTTAAACAAAGTATATTCAAAGACAACTCCCCACCCCCAGCAATTTGGGGCATGAGAATCCAGACCATCTTGGAGTTCTGGATGATATGAGAGTTCCATTGTGGTGACCACCATAAGTTACCCAAAAATTCTTAGATCCACAGATCGGGTGCTAGGCTGGGGATCTCTACATTGAGAAGGCACCCATATTTGGCTAGATACAGTAATCCATCTCTGCAGATTTTCTGTTGAAGTTTGAAGACCAGTCTAGTGGTCAGTGCCAAATGGCAAACACTACAGAACCCCTCAAAAATGGGAGACGGAGATATGGATAGGATAAAATTCTAATAAAATTAGAAATAGCAATAATTAATTACCATTTAAGACCATGAGTTTAACTCTTGTTTCTCCCAAATTCCCACTGCAGTAGTCAAAAGACAAAGGAAAAACAAAAACAATAAAAACCCCAAGAGAAAATAGACCTTTGAGGATGTTTGGTAATTTTAATTATCCAGGTGGAGGAATCCTACACCAATTTCTGTTCCACCACAAATGAAGGAAAAACCTCCCTGGAAAGCCAGGTTAGGTGAGATTTCCCAGCAGAATGTCCCATCCCCAAACCTCCAAGCTCATAGAAATAGTCTAAAACTGAAGGGGAGCCAAGAACAGTTGGTGGAGGAAAGCCTACTCTTTTGAATCACTGAGAGTGGATTCAGAGCTTGCCCCCAGACAATCTTCCTAGAATGTCTATGCGACGTCCCCTGGCACTTAGACCTATGGTGTTGTCCTGGGACCTCAGGGCCAGGCCCTGTTTCTTAAAGAGTGGCCTGATGAGCAGATTATTTCCATTGGCCGGTGCATTATTTCTTCCATGGCAGGGTGTGAAACTGAACCACCAGAATAGTGCTGACACACTGATTTTGGGTGAACTTCACTCATGTTGGGTACACACTAAGTTCAGGTGTCTGAACTACCACCAACCCTTGGGCTTAGGCTAGATACAGGGGACCATACCTTGGTGTTCGTCCATCTAGGTTCCAACCACATGCTGCTGCCACCCCAGGGCTCTGGGGTGGAGGCAGGCCTCCTTCACCTTGTGTGGCCACCACCAAGGTGTTCATGTCACCCCTTCATCAGGTTCAGCACCATGTGTCAGGCCATCATCTGGGGATGACCAGGCCAGTCTCTCCCAAGGGCATTTTGTTCTAAAATGCCAAAGAGCCCTTCCAATGTCCTCTCTTGCCTAATAGAATTGGTGGCATTATGCTCTTCTGGATCAGTCTTAAGCTGTGCTGGATAAGAAACAGACGTTCTTTGGGGGAATGAGACCACTCTTCTTGCTTCGCTTGCAGCCTCTCAACTATCTTGTCTGTTTGCAGCAGGGGTGCTGTCAACATTGAAAGAGATCACATTCTGGGAATGTAATGAACACAGCTAAAGAGTTCAAGGGAAGATGTGGTTGGAAGAGGTGTCATTCTCCATTTATGCTACAAAATTTCAAGGTGTAAATTTAACATGACCAGAAAACAAATTATTCACAATTTCCTTCACACTCCGAGGAAGACTTGGTGTTTGTGGGCAACTAAAACAAAGCACAGAAACAGCCTTTGAGAGTCCTTGGAAACCAGTATTGACAGGCAGCTCTGGGTAATGCAGCTTCATGAATAACAATATAACCAGCATGAGACAAAGGCATTAGGGAACTTCAGAGTCAAGAAAATATACATTGTTTTACTACAAACAGGTTTGGAAGAGGCATGGCATTGTGTATAATAACATAATCACTGGCTTTTTCTCCTTGTGAGACACAGGAAATTAGTCAGGCACTCTATATTTTTTTTTTTAAGATTTTATTTATTTATTTAAGACAGAGAATGAGAGAGCACATGAGAGGGATTAGGGTCAGAGAGAGAAGCAGACTCCCTGCCGAGCAGGGAGCCCGATGCGGGACTCGATGCAGGGACTCCAGGATCATGACCTGAGCCGAAGGCAGTCGCTTAACCAACTGAGCCACCCAGGCGCCCCAGGCACTCTATATTTGACAGTAAATCGAGCACTAATAAAGAACAGGACAAGAGGAGTTCAAGACATGTTCGAGAAGATATGGTGCTTGGCCACTACAGAGAGTATTCACATGCACTGACTGGGTAATAAGCTGTAAGACAAGTCCCTCCTCTCTATCCATTGTTCTAAATCTTCATTGACAATTCACTATCCTTCACGTAGGCACATAAATTTGTAATATAAATTTTAATTAAATTGTTATGTAGAAAATATTTGCCCAGGACCCTACACAACCAAGAAATAGCCCTGAAGTTGTAGGTCTGAGATGGAGATTTTCATGCAGGTGGTTCTTTGGAAAGTGCTCTTGGGAACAACACCCAGTAGTGAGTAGATACATCCTAAACAAATGTGTCTAAACACAATGTAATTATAAATTTAATGCATATTTAAAAGATAATTCTTAAAATACGTAATACATAATATACAAAAATAAAATTAAAAATGATACATCTAAATGGCCAAATTATTCTGTGAGGATGTAATGCAAGAGGGTAATCAGAGAAAATATATTCTTACCTCATATAGGAAGAGAATAAATATGGGTTTGTTATTAAACTCTAGTAGAATAAAACATGGGTTTTTTCATTAAACACCAATAGAATAAAAATAAGTGTGAAACAAAACATGCTCCCAAAAAGACCAAGACAGGCCACAGCAATATTGCAAAAAGCAGCCAAAGAAACATAAGAAAACATAAAAATAACAGAAATTAAAATAACAGAAGTATAACAAAATATGTCAGACACATATTGAATGTATCATGGCTAAGCATCTACTAAGGTAACTCAAATCAGTTTAGTAAACAAAATGCAAATAATTACTATTTAATAAGAAACATATTTGAAACAAAATAATGCAAGAAATTTAAGATAAAAGGATGATTGGGTCTTCTGTTTCTGGCAATATTTAAGACTAGATAGCTAAAGAAACCCTCCTGATACAAAATATAAAAAATGTAGGATACTATATTGTTTCAGAAAAAAACTTTTAAATGTATGGCAAGGAACATGCATTTACATTAAAAATACATAAAGCACAAGAAGAAGAATGCTTCCATGAGCTAAAATCTGCAGGAAAAAACAAACTACGTAATAATACCTGCAAAGACAGCAGATGTTAGAATTATCAGAGACTGAATAGAACATTTATGTATTTTAATATTTTAAGAAAAAAAAAGATATTGAAAGCATGATAAATGAACAAAAGATCACCAAAATACCTGGTTGGAAATAATACCAAGTATACTCCAGAAATAAAAAATATAAATGAAACTAGAACTACACGGATTCTAAGTTGAATGTCAGCAGAAGAGATCATTGTGAACTAGGTAACACATAGGAGATGTTTCCCAAATATTGCACAAAGATAATAAAAATATGACACAGAAGTTAAGGGATATAGGCTATAAAGTGAAAAATTCCAACATACATTTAATTGTAATTTATGATAGAACTTATAAAGGTAATAAAGGAAAATTATTATTCAAAGAATGGCTGAGATTTTTCCCTAAGTTGAAGAAAGGCATCAATATCAGATTCAGGAAGTCCAACAATTCCCAACAGGATGAACAGAAAGACACCTAGAAAAATTTAGTACCATTGCAGAACAAAGACAAAGAGATGATGTTAAAATCAGCCAGACAAAAAAGATAGATTACCTGCAAGAGATTAACTGCTGATTTCTTGAGGGTGGTGGGGAAGCCAAGAGACTATAAAATGATATTTTCAAAGTTCTGGGAGAAAATAAGTGCCAACTGAGCATCATTATACTCAGTAGAATTATCTTTCACACACAAGATAATAAAGGTATTTGAGACAAATGCTAACAACAAAAACCCATTTACTAGTAACTGACTAGTACACACTTCAAGAAGAAAATGATCACTGAAAAAGTCTGAGATGCCAAAAAAAAGGTGAACAGAAAGATGGCAAACATGGATCTATCTATAATAAAATATTGTTTTAAAAATAAGAACAATGTCTAAAGTGTAGAATTTAAAAAATCCTAAAATGCTGAACAACAATAGATATCGATGGGGGTGGATCATTAAGTATTTGAACCTCTTCATATTGTTCAAGATACAGATAAGGACACAATTGATAATTTAGTTATAATTTTGTTAACATAAACACACATGTTAAAATGTCTAAGTGACTACTAAAAGAATAGAATTAGAATGTATGTCAAATTAGTAAAAGAAGAAAACAGAATAGAGGTGGGGGACAAATAAATCTAGAAGAATGAAAGAAAAGGAAGCAGGGAGAAACAAAAGCTAGGGCAAGTAGTTCAAAATAAGGTGGTAAAAAATATTTTACACACACAATCACAATCACTTTTCCAATTAAATAAAAAAATTGTCAAACTGGATTTACAAAATAGCACATTTTAAAACACACACACACACACACAAGCTGTAAGAACAACAGAGAGGTTGAAAATCAAATACGTAAAAAGATAATCAGAAAAATTCAAGCCAAAAGAGCACTATTACACATATATTACTATCAGACAGAATTATATATATATATATTTTTTTTCTTAAGCAGTTTCCATGACCAGTGTGTAGCCTGAGGCGGGTCTTGATCTCACCTCCCTGAGATCATGAGCTGAAACCAAGAGTCAGACGTTTAACCACCTGAGCCACCCAGGTACCCCCAGAATTAAGTTTTAAAAAAACATTTCAAGATATAATGAGGCCCATTGCATTTTTACAGTTTATTTTTAACAGCTTTATTGAAATACAATTCACGTATCATACAATTCAGCCATTTAAATATACAATTCAGTGACTTTTTGTATATTCACAGGTAAGTGCAACCATCACCATAATTTTAGACGATTTTCATCACCTCAAAAGGAAGCCCCATTCCCTTTAGCTGTCACCCCTCAGCCCCCTAAGTCTTCCTCCGGTTTAAGCAACCAAAGTCTACTTTCTGTCTATTATTTTGCTATTCTGGACTTTTATATGAATGGTATCGTATAATATGTAGACTTTTGTGATTAGCTTCTTTTGCTTACCATGTTTTCAAGATTCATTCAAGTTGCAGCATGTATTGGTATTCTGTTCCTTTTTGTGGACAAATAATATTCCATTGTTTGAATATACATTTCATTTATCCCTTCACTCATTGATGGACATTTGGGTTGCTTCCATCTTTTGGCTATAAATAATGCTGTTATAGGGCGCCTGGGTGTCTCAGTTGGTTAAGCGACTGCCTTCGGCTCAGGTCATGATCCCGGAGTCCCGGGATCGAGTCCCGCATCGGGCTCCCTGCTTGGCAGGGAGTCTGCTTCTCCCTCTGACCCTCCCCCCTCTCATGTGCTCTCTCTCATTCTCTCTCTCACAAATAAATAAATAAAATCTTAAAAAAAAATGCTGTTATAAACATCAGTGTACAAGTTTTTTGTGTGAACATATGCTCATTTCACTTCCTGGGTATATAGCTGGGAGTGTCATTGCTGAGTCATGTGGTTCGTTTATGTTTAATCATTTGAGAAACTGTCAAACTGTTTCTCAGAGTGGCTGCACCATTTTATATTCTCACCTGACGTATGAGGGTTTCAATTTTCTCCACACCCTCATCACTATTTGTGGTTATCTCACGTTTTTATTCTAGCCATCCTAGTGGGTATGAAGTGTTATCTCATTGTAGTTTTGATTTACATTTCCCTGATGACTAATGACATCAAGCATTTTTTTCATGAGCCTATTGGCCATTTGTATATCTTCTTTAGAGAACTATCTCTTCAGCTTCTTTGCCCATTTTTGAATTGCGATTTTTTTTTTTAGTTGTTGAGTTGTAGGAATTCCAGGAATTCTTTATGTAGTCTAGATACAAGTCCTGTATCAGATATATGATTCTCAAGCATTTTCTCCCATTCTGTGGGTTGTCGATTTACTTTCTCAATGGTGCTCTGTGAAGCACAAAAGTTTATACTTTTGTTGATGTGCAGTTATTTTTCTTTTGTTTCTCATGATTTTCCTGTTATATCTAAGAATCTTTTATCAAGCCTTTGGTCATGAAGATTTACCTCGATATTTTCTTCTAAGAGTTTTATAGTTTTATAAGAGTTTTATAGTTTTAGCTCTTACATTCAGGTCTTTGATCCATTTTGAGTTAATCTTTGTATGTGGTATGAAGTAAGGGCCCAACTTACTCATTTGCATGTGGATATCCAGTTATACCAGCTCCATTTGTTGAAAAGAGGATTCTTTCCCTATTGGAAATTTGACAACTTTGTCAAAATCAATTATCCACAGATGTGTGGGTTTATTTCTGGCCTCTGACTTTTGCCATTGATCTATATGTCTATGCTCATGATAATACTCCACTGCTTGATTGCTATTGCTTTGCAGTTAAGTTTTAAAATCAGGAAATGAGAGTCCTCCTACTTTGTTCCTTCCCAGAATTGTTTTGGTTATTCTGAGGCGCCTTCAATTTCATATGAGTATTAGAATCAGCTTGTCAATTTTTACAAGGAAGTCACTTGGGATTCTAATAGGGATTGTGTTGAATCTTTGGAGCAGGTTGGGAGTATTGCCATTTTAAAAATGTTAAGTCTTCTGATCCATGAACACAAGATTTTTTCCCCATTTATTTAGATCTTCTTTAATTACTTTCAACAGTGTTTTGTTTGGCTGGTTATTTGCTTGTTTTTTAAGTTTTTAGGGTATATGTCTGCACTTTTTTTGTTAAATTTATTTCTAGGTAACTTATTCTTTTAGATGTTATTGTGAACACAGTTGTTCTTTTAGTTTCACTTTTGGATTGTTCTTGTATGTGTATACATATACAATTGACTTTTGTATATTAATCTTGTATCTTCCAACCATACTGAACTTGTTTATTAATTTAATAGTTTTTTAATGGATTCTGTATGATGTCCTATAGTTGTGAATAGAGATAGTTTCACTTCTTCCTTTCTAATATGAATTCTTTTTATCTACTTTTCTTGCCTAATTACCCTGGTCAGAATGTCCAATACAATGTTGAATAGAAGTAGTGAGATGGTGCATCCTTGTCTTGTTTCTGGTCTTAGGGAGAAAGCATCCAGTCTTTCACCATTAAATATGATATTAGCTGTGGATTTTTCAGAGATGCCCTTTATCAGGTTGAGGAAATCCTCTTTTACTCCTAGTTTTTTGAGTGTTTTTATCACGAAAGGGTGTTAGACTTTGTCAAATGCTTTTTTTTTTGCACCTAATGAAAGATCATGTCATTTAAAAAATTATATTGATATAATGTATTTTATTAATTGATTTTCAGATGTTGAGCAAGTCTTGCATTGGTAGGATAAATCCCACTTGGTCATGGTGTATGATTCTTTTCTATATTGCTGGATTCAGTTTGATAGTATTTTATGGAAGACTTTTGCAGCCATATTTATAAGAAATATTGATCTGGATTTTCTTGTGATATCTTTGCTTTGAGTATCAGGGTAATATTGGTGTCATAAAACAAGGACAGAAAGGTTTATCCTCTTCTTCCATTTTTCGGAAAAGTTTGTGAAGAATTGGTAGCAGTTCTCTAAATGCTTGGTACAACTCAGTGGTGAAAGACATCTGGGAAGCCATTAGTTTTACTTCATAAGAGAGATAAAACTACTTAAGTACACAATAATAGATATATAGAGGAAAAAAGAGAGAGAGAGAGAAAATTGTAAAAGAAATTAATAAAACACTAAAATTTGGGGACATTTAAAAGTAAATCTCTCAGCAACTATTGAATCAATACCACAACTATTACACATCAAAACTTAGGGGATGCTGTCAATGGCTGTTGGAGCAGACTGTCCCCCTGTGTCTCTTCAGACATAAACCAGTTTTATGGCTGTCAGCAAAGGTCATATTCAGGTTCCTGGGAAATAGCCCTGGTCTCTATCCCATGGACCTGGACCACCTGAATCACGAGGTCCACCTCCATGCCCACCAAGGGAGCATCTTCTGCCAATGTCATCAAAGATACATTGTTCACAGGTGGGAGAAGAATTCTGGCTCTTAACAGAAGCTAGACGTGAATGTTGCTCTGATAAGAACAAGTTATTAACCTGGGCTGTCTCTATAATCACACTCAATTCTTGTTGGTCTTGAGAAAGGATAAATACTCTGCTTTTCTATCAAAGAAGGAAGAGGTGTGGGTGGGCCACCTCATAGGAGGCCTGAGTTTTGCAGTGAGGGCTTCTTAGAGGGACAAATGAGTGAACAGAGTGTGCAATGTCTACTTGTCAGAAAAGGATGTGTTATTGGTGGCTCCCTCTGGCTCTAGGTAGATATTCATCAGTAAATATTCATCAATGGATCTTGCCCACAGCCATTATTAGTGTAGTGATTAGGTGATTTTCTGTTTCTCATTCTGAAATGAATTTCTTTGTTAAAGCAATTTTATTCTCAAAAAATAGAAAGTGACTTGACTTTTATTTCTGGCAGTAGTCTGAACTAGATAACCTGAAAACTCTTTACAAATATTACAAACATCCTATTATATGTGTAGCCATGATCCTAGGAAAGGAAATTCCCAGATGTCAAAAACAAAGAGAAAACTAAAAACCAAAGAGATAAGGACCTGAGCTGATCC
This sequence comes from Mirounga leonina, assembly GCF_011800145.1. Classification (NCBI taxonomy): domain Eukaryota; kingdom Metazoa; phylum Chordata; class Mammalia; order Carnivora; family Phocidae; genus Mirounga; species Mirounga leonina. The sequence goes on from NW_023270268.1 coordinate 31,476,328, forward strand.
TGTAGCAGTCCTAAGGGTGTTTTTTGGTCTCAGTAACTAAGGGATTTTGATTTTAATGACCTCAGAGGGGAATGAAATGAGATCTTGATCCTGCTTATGGTGAGCAACAGAACTAAGACTTCTGTGTAAAAAGCCAAGTTCCTAGAAAAGCTCCACATTCTATAAAAGAGTCAACTAGAAAATATCAACCCAATAGTACAAGGATAAGGGAAAGAAAGTTTTTTTGTTCTGGTTTAGCCTCTCAGTGGGAAGAAAGTGTCTTACGGGCTTATGCTTACACAGTTTTAGAGATTGAATGTAAGCTTTCTCCAGGACCCCTTCACAAATATACATAAAATAATGGCTTGTTTTATGGCTTCATATGGCTGGTAATATCCTTAGAGCATCTGACATATGTAAAAGAAAAATCACTTCGGGGAGACATACCTTCAATCAGGCTGCATAACTTTCCTACAAATTAAGTCCTCTAAGTATGAGCTCACAGTGAAAAATCACAAAATATATGAGGAAACTAGTTTCATGAGATCAGCAGACACGACCATGTGCAGATAGTAGGTTTAGATGTTTGAGAACACCAGATGATGCAAATATAGGACACGATTGACATACCAAGTATGATTAATATGATCAAAAGCATAATAAATAATGAAAAATAAACAGGAACAATAACCCACGATCTAAGAGAAACCAAATAGTACCTGTCAACAGACCCCAAATATAGGAAACAAAAACTGACAGAACTGAAGGGACAAATAGACAATTCATAACAATAGTTGGAGATCTGAATGCCACACTGTCAATAATGGATAGAACAAAGAAGATCAACGTGGAAACAGAAGATTTGAACAACACTACAAATCAGCTAGACCTAACTGACACCTATAGAATACTCTACCCAATAACAGTAAAACAGACATTCTTCTCAAGTGCACATGGAACGTTCTCCAGATTCAACCATAGGATGCCATAAAACAAGCTTCAATAGATCTGAAAGGATTGGAATAACATAAAGTATGCCCACCAACCATAACCAAATGAAATTAGAAAATAACTACAGAAGGAAATGTATGAAATTCACAAATATGTGGATATCAAAAACACACTTCTAAATAACCAATGGGTCAAAGAAGAAATGAAAAGAGAAATTAGAAAATACCTTGTTGCAAGTGAAAACAAAAACACCCCGTACCAAAATTCAGGAGATACAGCTAAAGCAGTGCACAGAAGGAAATTTGTAGCTGCAAATGCCTATATTAAAAATGAAGAAAGACATCAAGTCAATAACCCAGCTTTCTACCTGAAGAAACTAGGAAAAAAAGGAATCAAGTAAACCCAAAGCAAACAGAAGAAATAATGAAGATTAAAGCAGAAATTAAACAGAAAATAGAAAATACAGAGGAACAGTGAAACCAAAAGCTGATTCTTTGAAACAATCCACAACATTGATTAACATTAAGTAGCCCTCACTTGCCCTGAAATTTCATTACTCTACAGGTCTGCACCCACCTGGGAATTAATCGCTCTGGTCTGTAGCTCACCCCACTCTCCCCATGCCTCCTAATTCACGCCTCCCATTTTTCTCCCCTACATAACAACATTAAAATCATAAACACTCACAAAGCGCATGATTTCTTTCTTTCTCTATAACCTTACTAATTTCAAAGTGGTTTTGAGAATACTTACACACACACACATACACACACATACACCAGGAAAAAAGTAAATAATGAAATCAGAGCAAAGGAAAATTTCAGGTAAAGGATATTTTACGTATAAAATCCAATATATGCAACAGGTCCTACACACTGTACTGAGAGGGGCCAGAAATGATGAAAATGAGCTTTCCAGCTCTTCGCCCTCAACCCCTTTTGTACTTCACCAAAAAAAGGAGGAGGTCGTCTCTGAAGAGTCACAGGATCCATGAGTTAGGAAACAAACAAACTTCATGGCAGTGTGTGGTGTTGCCCTTTAAGAGAACCTCAGTTTCATCTGATGGAGCAAACTGAAAGGTCTTCCTTTAGATGCACTGGGTTCTGGGTCACTGAGGAAGTACTGCATATTCTTGAGCATCAGCCCCCTCCGCCCCTTCCCATCTGACCTGAATGTCTTATTCCCTTGGGACTCTCTGTTCACTGTGTTCTCTTGGGGGACAAGCGTTAATTAAAGTTTCATAACTGTACGGACCTGCAGAATATTCCACTAGCTCATCTTCCCAAATTGACAGAACTGATCAGGAAATTGACATCCAAGTAGCATCCTAAGGATGGTTCCTATATAAACCCACCCTGGTTCTGAACAAGTGGCATTTTAAAAAGGTGGGTAGACATAAGGGAAGTAAGAACAAAGATATGTCGTAATACTACCAATTTATACTCTAGGCCACAGTCATTTAATTACAAAAATCTGTGAGTATTTTTAGAGAAGTACTATATTTGGCAGATTTTAGAATGAAATTTGTAAAGGATTTATATTTACAAAAAAAAAAAAAAAAAGACAAACGATCATCTAAATTCACCAGATATTTGAATGTTCAATCTATTCTTTGAGCTATCAAGCACCTTCCTGTCAATTCTGAAAGAGAGAAAGCTTAGTCAAGACAATAGAAACAATTCAACGGATTCCTCAAACATTTGCTCAAGGAATTATTTAAATACATCAGAAAGACTTTAAAATCCAAAGAGCAATATATGCTTTCTGAAAAAAATCCAGGCAACGTATGGCAAAAAGAGCTTTTCCTGACAGTCCAGCACAAGTGCAATTTCAGATCTAAAGGTTATGTCATCAAATCATCAAAGACGATTTATTAACCGCCCCCAGGAGCAGGGCCTGCAGCAGCATGGTGTCAGCCCGTGATGGTGGCGTTTGCTCTTATCAACACACATGTGAACAACCTAATCTCTGCTTGTGGGAAACAATAGAATGGCAACAGCCTGCACAGAAATGATTTAGCAAAAAAGAAAAAGAAAAAAAAAAAAGGTAAATTCTTAGTAAAAAAAAAAAATCGAAAAAACATAACTAGTTGCATTTAGAGAAATCTACCTCATGTGCTCACCTCAACCCCTGAAAAAAATTATTCCTCTGAATTCTATCCATTCATGGTATTTAGGGTACACATCTGTGATTCTCAGACTTTTTTCTTTAAGAGTTGAGACTGATACCCTGTCATAGCTTGTCTGATTGCAGCTGTAACAATGTTGAAATCCTCAAAGGCATAAATGGTAAATATTTATCACTTAATTAATGTTAATATTTTAGGATATTTATGACAAGTCTCAAGATGATTGACAACATGCTGGGGGTACAGCAAAACCAGGATTTGGATTTCATGATGCAGAGTCTTGGTGAGGATGAAGATCAGGTTGAAATTAAGCCAGACCCTGAACAAAGCTCACTATCATTTAATTAATTCAACAGAAAGGGCTGTCAGTCAAGACTTTTGGCTACTGTATGGTATAATACGGCAGCCAACAGACAAAGATGCCTAGTTTTAGAATATGCAGTGTAGCAGATGGTTTTTTCCGAGGAGGGCCACAACATGTCCCCTGTGCCACGTGCTCTTCCCAGAGTGGTGGAAGCTCTTCCATCAAGAGGTGGAGTCTAATTGTCCTGCCCTGACTGTCCTATTCTGATGACCCCTTGTTACCAACTGAATGAATTGAATGATACTGCTGAGTTCTGTGACAAAGCCAGAAAAGGCCCTGAAACTTCTGCCTGGTTCTCACGTGACATTCACTCTGGGAGAAGCCATCTGCCATATAAGAAGTCCAATTATTCTGAGACCACCATGTGGAAAAGGCCACAGAGAGGTAGGTGCTCCTTTAGATAGTCCCACCTGAGCTCAGCTTTCATCCATTCTGATACTGCACCCAATTCCAACAGATGGTATTTTTTCCACACTACAAAGTAATTCTCCAACGCCAACTAGACATCCTACAATTTAACTCAATTCTGACACTGTCTACCTGGAGATAGCATCAGACCCCACAGCTTAAGGCTGGGTCCTACAAGACTGCACCCCCCCTTCAGATGCCAATCACAAATCCAGGTTGTCACACGGGTTTCTAACCAACAGGCTATAGATGAGAAATTCCAATGATCCCCACCATGGATTCAATTAATTTGCTAGAGCGGCTCACAAAACTTAGAGAAACATTTTACTTACTAGAGTACTGATTTATTATTAAAAGGATGTAACTCAGGAATAGCCAGATGGAAGAGTTACACAGGGTGTGGACCTTCCGTCCTCTCTAAGTTTGCCACTCTGTACGTGCTTACCAACCTGAAAGTTCTCTGAACCCCATCCTTCTGGGTTTTTATGGAGGTTTTATTATCTTGGCATGACTGATTACATAATTGACCATTGGTGACTGATTTAACCTCCAGCCCCTTTCTCCTCTCCAGGATTGGGGGAGGGGTGGGCCTGAAAGTTCCAACCCTCTAAAGACTGAGTTGGTTCCCTTGGCAACTAGCCCAGAGCCTTAGGTTACCTAGAAGTTTTCCCAAAGTCACCTTATTAACATTAAAAAGACACCTTTATTGGTCTCATCACTTAGGTAATTCCAATGGCTTTAGGAGCTTTCTGCCAGCAACAGGGACAGAGACCAAACAGATTTCTTTATTATAAATTCCAGTATCATATCCATCGCACCAAAATATCAGATGTATATGCTGTCTTACACTTTCCAGAATAACAATCCACCAGCTGAGAAGCACTGAGTGACCTGAGTCCATGCCACATGGACCAAAAAAATAACTCAGCCAAACCCTGCCTGAATGTCAAACCCACCAAATGGAATGTAATAAAAATGGTCATTGTTTTAAGCCACTAACTTTACAGTAGTTTTTTAATGCAGAGTAGATAACCAGATCATGCAGGCAAATGTTATACCTATATCATCGGGAAAACCTCAGCGGACCCATCTACAAACCATGGCCATGTTCTTTTCCACAGAATCTCTATGGGACGCCACATGGTCTGGGCCCCAGCCATGCGGGGATGATTCCCTCTCTCTAAAAGTGTTTATTTAAATGCCAAGTGACCCTAGTACATTTAGACACTTGCTTTCACATCATTAACCATTTGACAGGGACCCTTGGAGTACAGAGGATGCTAACAGATTAAAAGCTTCTACCCACAGAGTGTTAGAGTAGGCAGTTAGTTAGGTTCTAACAGGATACCTGGAGGTCAGCAAGGAGGAAGTCTTGGCCAGCTATTGGGAAAGTCAGAGACCTGTCCTAACATCACTCCACAAGAAGCCAGATCAAACCAGACAGACCCAACATGACAGATGCCATGATGGGAAACCCCTGACCAAATTAAGGATAAAAGCGTGAAACCCTGCTTCCCACCCCAAGTAAAAAATGTTCCACCCCCTAGTCAACAACTGTCAATAAAAGCTAGAAATCCAACCCCCAGGACTTGCAGCTCTCTCTCTCTCCCTCCCTCTTGCCTGGTTTCATATATCAAGAGTGTACTTCTCCCTTTAATAAACTTTCCCACTTGTGTTACTCATCCACTGTGCTGCATGTCTGCCCTTGAATTCATTCCAGTAACAAGACCAAGAACCTTCACGATTCCTTGGGGTCTGGTTGGGCCAAGCCCCAGGGCCCTGGGGACTCCCCAGTTCATCCGGCAACAAGAGGAGGAAGCAGAAATTAAAATAAGACATTTCTGAAATTGTCATGTGAGTTGGTGAGTAAATCTATCTTGTTCTACAGGAAACTTCAAAAATATCTTCACTGATTAAATAAAGAAAGCTGAAGACAGTTGTCAACTCTGTGTTCTCTGAATGCTGATTTGTAACTGAGCATATACTTCTCCAAAAATTTCTAGGCATGAGTCCTAATAACACTAATCTAATCCATGGGCCAGAGTCAGGAGCTAAAGAAGAGAAAGAAAGATGAATACCATATTCTCTAAGAGCAGGGCCAGCCCTAGAAGAAATTTAAGAAGGTGTAGCTTTGTCTTCAGCCCTCTGGTACCTTAGAATCCCTTCTCCCAGGTTCCTGGGACCCTAGGGTCACCCCCTGATGGTGGAATCATATCCAGGTCTGCCCTCCACTCCAACACCTTCCACCCCTATGCTGCTGGCTTTAAAATTACTTATCTAATTTCTTTTCCCAGTCCCCCAGAGAACAAATTCTCACTGATATATAAATGGTTGATAAATGGATTTAGGTTACTGGGATTTCAGGCTGCTTGGCTAAGGGAAGCAAAAATGACCAGGAGGGCCAGCCAGAAGGTAGAACTGTTCTCCTTTGGGTATCCTCTGGCTTTTCTCCGTTACTTCTCCTCCCCTTCTGAGCCTGTGGGTTATCTCCAGCTCCTAGAGGTGGTAGCAACAAGGGAACCCGGACAGGTTAGAGGGAAGTCTGGGGGTAAACTCATCTTTGTGTTTGGGTAGTTCGTAAATGGAAAACTTCACGTGTAACGTTTATCCTAAGGGTGTATCCACAGAAGATAGTTCCAAAACCAGCATCCAGTGCTTAACAACCTGTTCTCTGCAGAAAATAAATCCTGATCAGTAGCCTTTGTCAACCTCCCTGGTGTAAACGTTCCCGTATCTGATTTTAAGATACCCCTGTGCCATCACTGAATGTGGAACTGGGAAGTGATGTGCATTGTCTGCCCTCTTAACCCAGCAGGAGGCAGCCCCAGCCCCCGCTGTCAGCATCTGTGGCCGCCATGACTTACTTCCAGGCCCAAGCAACCAAAATCAGCTGCTCATGGGGCTCCTTCTGGAGACTATTTTTGAGAGGAAACTTATCTTTGAAGTCCAAAAGATACCCTTCTCCCTTTGCCCATGCAACCTTGTTCAATTTCCTGTCTCCAAAGTCCTTTTCTCACACCTAGAACCTCCTGGCTTTGAACTCGTTGCTAAATGCCGGCAACCACAGTGGGCGCCTTGCTGGTTACCATGTCCCTGATTTGCTTTATGTACCCAGATTTCTCTTGGCCAAGTGACTCTTGGCCCCTAGCCTCTGTCTGGAGACTGGAGCCCCAGCACAAACTGATCCCTATGGGCGGAGCCTTGCTCCTTGCTGACCGGTATCCCCAAGGCTGATCCAGCCTGGTCTGTCTGGGGAAGGAAAAGGACTCCAACTCATCTTGAGGGTCCCTCATGTTTCACACATCCAGCCAATGTAGGGAGTGGAGTCTTTCTGCCTTACAGGTAAGATGATGAGGCCTAGACACAATCCCAAGGCTGCACACTGATAAGGGCAGGGCCAAATTTCAAGCCAGATTTGGTGAGGCCAAAGATGGGTCTCCGTAACTGTAATGCTGTGTCTTACCCTGGCATACTCCGTGGTTTTCAAACTGTTCCCTAGGAACTAATAGTCCAGAGAAGGTGACTTAAGGTCACTACAAATATCTTATGCCAATTTTGTGTTTTAAAGTGTCTTAACCATTTTCGTAAAACTATACAAGTTAAAGCAATATGCAAAGTCAGTGTGTTTTATACCAAATACGGGTGACTTGTGCTGACAGGTTTTGTGCTTATAGACCTCAAGCTAAAGTTTTCTTATTATCTTATGAAGATGTAGATTTCTCCAGTAAAGTTCCCCCATCATTTCATGAATGTATTTCTACTTTTTGTGTAGAAAACTGGGCACATGAATAGAAGGAGAGCGAAGTCATTACATCATGGCCAGTGCCTAAGTTTTGGTTGTTGTTTTTATTTATTTTTTTCCCAGGAATGTAAGTTGAATGAGACATCAGCTCCATGGGTTGGGGGAAATTGCATCTACAATAAAGAAGCACTCCTTCCCTTCAATGTGCTTCATGTTCTCATCACCTATGTTTCAAGGGCATGTTTTACTCTGCTTCCTCCAACATCTTTCCATCATAGCCTCAACAGGACTGCCCGTTGACTTCAATCACAGATCACTGCTGACAGATGTACTCATTATTCTGTGGGCTTACTGTCTATTTCCACAATGTTCCTCTCCCGCCCACCCTCCACATGGAAGCTCCAGGAAGGAAAGGACTTTATTCTGTTTATCGCTACATCCAGAGCACTTAGACCACTGCCCACTATGTATAGGAGGTGCTCAGCAAAAAGTTTGTGAATGCGTGGATAAGATGAACAAACGCATGAATGAATAAATAAAAGTCAACCTCAAGTGGCTTTGAAATTTTGAGTGACCCTATGGCAGAGACAGGTACTAAAATATAGGAGAGTTTTTTAATGGTATTGCTAAACATCCCATAATGTTACAACATAAATTTGAAAATTGTTTTCTACCATATAGTTGTGATTTTAAACTAGCTGAAGAACCCATCCATCAACTCCCTCCAACTTGTACATTTACTGATTAAGGAACACAGGCCGTTCTTAGCCACAGAGAGTAATTCAACTTTGGAACAAAAATATCTTGTCACTTCTCTTTCAAATCTCTGGACCTGCCAGAGTAGCATTTAAGAGTATGCTGAGATCATAAGACAGACTTTCTGAAATTAGTATGTGCAACTAAGACCTGTGTGAATCAGGGTTTTGTTTGTTTTTTTTTTAATATTATGCGACCTAATAAAATGCAGACATGAATGGAACGCTGAGACTGACCTAAGATTGCAAATATTATCCAAAAAGCTGATTTCAAAAGCTGTGTTGATGTAAAAAGTCTCACTTTTCTGACTATCAGGTTTATAATGAGTAAATATTATATATTTGAACTTATAAAATCAACTCATTCCTGTCAAACAAACCTTACCTGTTTTATAAGTCAAGTTTCTTTTATCATTTGAGAGAAAGAGAGAATTCTACTGCTAAAAGAAATTGAGATGTGAAAACATAAGCCCTACTCTGCAGCGTGTCCATTCTCCTGAACTGTAACCGCCATGTCTGTAGGATGCTCTGGGGTGGTGTTTGGTCCCTCGCCTGTACATCACTGAGGTCCACCCCGAAGACAGGACACCAGTGTCCAGCCCTCTGCCATGATGCTAACCTACAGTGGTGAGAACCTAGGGCGCAAGCGTGGAGCCAGAGAGCTGGGTTAACTCCATCTCTGCCACTTACCAGTTGTGAGGACATGACTCAACTTCTCAAGCAACGCTTCCTTCATCTGGCAAAATAATAATGTTAACTACCTCACAGAGTTGTTGTAGGAATTAAGGTGGTAATGTGGGCAAAGCATTTAGAGCTGGGGTGGTATTATTATGTTTATTATTTCTATTTTTATTACCATTATGTTTTAGCTGTTCGGTTCGATTCAAATACATAAGGCATCTTGCTTTATGTCTGTTTGACAAATGTGTTTAGAAGAGTCCAAGAAAATAATAATGAATTGTAAATAAACAGAAAAATATAAAAGATTATGTAATGGATTGCAGTATTGCCAAGTTTTGTCATTTTGTATTTGACTAGTACACTGCTCCTGAAGGATATATCCAGCCTGAGTGTTCCAAGTGGAAAGGAAGGGCCCTGCCATGCACGCCATTTATCACCGATATACATTTGACCTCCGCCAGCATTCCTCACTGCTTATCTGTGGACTGTTTGAAAGCAGTAAAACAAAAACATCCAAATGCTCCTAACTTAAAAACACATCCATAGGGTGCCTGGGTGGCTCAGGCAGTTAAGCATCTGCCTTCAGCTCAAGTCATGATCCCAGGGTCCTGAGATGGAGCCCCACATCTGGCTCCCAGCTCAGCGGGGAGCCTGCTTCTCCCTCTGCCTGCCAGTCCCCCTGCTTGTGTGCTCTCTCTCTCTCTCTCTCTCTGACAAATAAATAAATAAAATCTTTAAAAACACCCAACACATCCATAGCATTCATACCCTGAGACAGGAAGAAGTTTGAGAAGTCAAAATGCGCCAGCCCTGCGGGCACTTGAGAGGGTTTCACCACCTTCTTAGGGAAGAGATGGTACTGAGAGGACTCCCCAGATTGGAGGTGGGATGGCTAAACCACGGGGTGCCCCTAGGAGCCTCCCCACAGGTGACACTCTGTGATCCAGCCTCAGAAAAAAGGGCGTGGGGACTCCCCTGCAAGAGCCAGGCCCACTCCTTCCCACCACCCACCACTGAGCTTGAGCTGTCTGGCATGCGGCACAATTAGGTGCAGCTACCCCACCCCCCATGGGGCCCCTGCTTCAGGGCCCCTCTGCCCTCAGGCTGTGGTGAGCTGGGCTGGGACCCTGAGGAAAACCAAGGCCACTCCCTTTAGAAGAAGTTCTAGCTTTCCCAACCCAGACTCTTTTCCCTGACCCTTCTCAGATCACGGCAGCCTGCTAGCACCCTGACTGTTTTGCTCAGAGAATTACTGCCTCAAAGAGGAAGAGAAAGCTGAAAAAGAAGCCAAAAGGCCTTGGAAAGCTCTTTGACCCTCCCAGTGAATGGTGACAACCGTCAGCCTGGCACATTCGTTTGTACCCCCGGCCATCACCTGGTGAGTACCTACTATGTTAGGCACTATGCTAGGCACTGGGCATTGGAGAAATGGACAAAGCAGAGCACCTGAGTCAACCTGCTCACAGTGTAGGGAGAGACACAGCCCAGAAGAAGAGGGAAGTTTAGGGGCTGTGAAGGCTACCGAACCCAGCTGGAACACTGCCCAGGCCTCCAGCTCACAAAGCACACTGAGCTGAGTCAGCGGTCAGGGCTTACTAAGGAGTGCCCTGGGATTGACATCTGTGGAAAGGACAGGACAGAAGTGGGTTGCGCAGAGGGAGAAACCAAGTCATGACAGAATGACACAGGCCCAGCGACAACCTCAACCGACACCATGGGACCTGAAGTTTAACCCAGTAGAGTTCCCCTATACACAAACCTTTATACTCCTGCATCAACCTGGCATTGAATTGAGCCACCCAGGAAAAGGCAAGCCCTTGGACACCAGCTCCCAAATTCCTGAGTATATGGTCCCCCTTATTCTGGACCATCTCTCAGAACTACTGCCCGCAGAACACATTTTAGGTCCCCAGTCCCAGTGCCCCAATCTCAGAGATCACTTGTTTCACGGGGTTGACAATGATGAGCTAGATGGCCACCTCGGGTGGGGCTGCCCTTCAGGCCAGGTCATGAGTCACCAGAGAAAGCCGTGTGCCCCTGGGGAAGCCTTGGCTACTCAAGAGCTGGGATCCCAGCTCTGCTCCTGCACCACCTCAGAAGTAGGGCTTCCCAGGAACACTCCCAATGCTAGGACACTCTCAGGTGACAAGGCTACAACCTCTACTCAAACTGGTTCAAGACCAAAAGTAGAGTAAGCCTTTACTGGCTTGTGTAACAGCAAAGTCCAGGGCTGGTTCTAGCTTCAAGAGAAGCTGAATCCAAGGCCTGGCTCCCTTGCCATCCCGCACCACGGCTCTCCCTGTGTCCGCTGCATTCCTAGACATGCTCTTTCTTAGCACTGCCAGTTGGAAGCTCCAAGCTTACACATCTGCCATCTTAACCACCCCCACTAATAAATACAGAGCTTCTACTATTCCATATGTCTTATACAGTCCTGGATCTGCACCTCATTGGCTTGGCGGGCATCACATACCCAACCCTGAACCAATCCCTGTGTCCAGAGGAATGGAATATTGGATTGTCTAGGTCTTTGGCATGTGCTGGGGAAGGTGTATCACTCTCCCCAAATTACCTGGCCCGGCAGTAGTGGGGAGAAATGGCTCCCCAGAGGAAAAGCTAGACTCACCTTCAGGAGAGGCAATGGATACTGGACTGACAGAAACAACCAACTACGATACCGTTTGCTGACACAACTTGTGGGGATGGCGCTGGACTCAGCCCTTGTTATGGCCTGATGGAGGCTGTAGAAGAGGCTCGCACTGGGACCCCTCCCTTCTCCTACCATGTCCAGTGTGACATGTCACGTCTCTCCCTGCCAAGATGGTCATCTGTCCTGCACTGAGGAAACATTAGAGATGCACGTGGGCAGCAGCTGTCTGCATAATGACCACAAGGTTCCTTCCAGCCACTGGCTGGACAATTTACTCGCCAAAGTCCCTGGAATGAGTTTGGCACTAGAGACATAGGAGGGGGCCAGAAAGAGGAGAAAAGTAAATACACAAAAACCTAAAAACCTGTGCTAGTTATTAATTTCAACTTCCTCTGCAATCAGTTCTCTCCAACAGGGAGGAAAGCCAGCTGTCTGAAATCTCAGACTCAGATGATGTGGGGCTGAGAGGGGGCCTTAAAGACTTTCAACCCAACCTTCTACCCCACATAAGGCATCCTCTCAGCAGGCTCCCTGATGGGAGCTTGAACACCTCCAGCCACAGAGAGCTCATTACCACACAAAACAACCTCTTTCCTAGCTGAGCAGGTTATTTTGAGTCACAATCTACTGCCCAGAAACATCCACCCCTCAGTCTTGTTTTTGCCCCCAGCATGATCTGAACTCCCTTGTGCTAGCATTCCCCAACCCACCTCCAATGCTGGTGCTGCCAGGACAGAAATAAATAGTGGCAGCCAAGCAGACACTTGTGATTGTCATCAGGCTTTATGACCGTGGACAGCCATGGGCCCTTTAGAAAGACTGATCACAGAGAGTGACCCAAAAGAGATCTTTGGCTTTTCCCCACCTTTTATTCACTGCTCGTGCTTTGGATCTTGACTGGCCCTTTGGAAGCTGCTTCTACTCTGATTTCCAACTCGACATCCATGCTGTTGGCTCTGTTCTGATATCACTGGACCTGATCCTGCCTTGCTTCACAACTATAGAGGCTCCTGACCATTCTCTGCCCAAGTTTCTGGACGGACCGACTTCTCTGCGGTCTGCCTACGGGGCTTCCTCTGGCCCCTCATGTCTTTGTGTGAATCCACAGGCTCCCGTTTTTCTGGACAGACACAACCACGCCAGGACATGTGGCTTCGTGAGTGAAAAGTGAGCGGGGCTCCAGTCCCCCCAGGTGCTTTGTCTTTGGGCAATGAGCAACTTACCCAGCCGTGAGCAGCAACCCTGCCTGGCATCTCCCTGACTGGCACCGACCACACAGGGGCCCCTGGCCACAGGCTTTCTCCACAGGACCTGCCAGACCCAGAGCGGACCTCCCCGCTGCCTTCTGTAGTCCAATTCACCGTCAGTAGTGCCCCCGACCTGGGGGTCCTGAGAGCTGGAGCGTGTCCTATTACTCCCTGAGCTCCTCCCAAAAAGACGAGTGACAAGAAGGAAGAAAGGAGAAAGCAGCTCTCCACACCCAGGATGGCAGAACCTTGAATGGGCGAAGGGTTTTGCTTTACTGATTTTAGCCCTGCCTCTCCGGCACTCATCTCTTCGATCAAAACCCGTGACTTATGGGCTCCCTGTCCAGCGCTCCCTTCTTCTGTCCTAGTGGGCCTTCATCAGTCAAGCCTGCTACCGAGGAAGAGGGGCAGAGAGGGACCCCTCATTCCTGACGGAGGAGACCCTCTCCCCTTTGCCACTTTTCCCTTTCTCCACCCTTGGGCCTTGACCCTGGCAGGCACAGACAGGGGCACACCCCTGCCAGAGCTCCTCAGGTAAGAGTGAATGGCCTCTTGGCAGGGATCGATGAACCCAGGGAAGGGCCTCGGGAGGGGAGCAGGTGTTGCAGGCCTGCAACGGGGGTCATGCGTGTGCACATGCAGACAGCCCCACCTGCCGCCCTGCCCTGCCTCCTCAGTTCCACCTAGAGACCCCCTGGCCCTGCCTGCCCGACGTGTGCACCCAGCACGGTGGCAGGGGAAGGGCCCAGCTCTCCTGCCAAAGGTGCGGGCTACACACGGAATTACACTGCCAAGGGGCAAGCAGAATGGATGGTGGAGGCTGACAGGCCCGGAGACCCCAGAGCAATTTCACTTGGTTTTGATTCATGGCTTGTCAGAGCGCTAACCAAATAGTCCATTTTCATTTTAGCCCTCCTCTCTCTCCCATTGACCGGCATCATAATTGAAAATTCTGGCATGAGGGGCTGAGGCCACCTGTCTGCAGGGCCCTCAATCCCACCAGCTCAGAATGTCTTGCTCCTGAAAGAGGGGCACAGAGGGGAACATCAGCGAGCAGAGTGTGGGGATTAAATCTGCACGGGCCACCTTCAGGGGCCTCCGCTGCCCCACCGCCATCTGAGCTGGAGAAACCCTTGCCTCTCCTGCCCCCCTGCTCGCCGCCTGTGGAACTTGTCTCTGCTCCTTTGCTCAACTATGAGAAGGATGTGGGCCGGAAAGGGGGGCCGAGTTTGAAACTCCTTCGCTCCCTGTTTGAAGGGCTGCCCTAAGGCAAGCTGGCAAGAGGAGAGTTTTACAACAGTGTCAATCAACTTGGGGAATCTAAAAAATTTCCTTTTCTCACATAAATACCTCTTTGAGGCTAGCCCGAGTAATAATAACACTTCACATTTATTGAGCCCTTACAACGTGCCAGCTATTCTAGGACGTTTACATACATTAGTTCATTTTATCTTAGCAAGAACACCATGTGCCAGGTATCGTCGTTATCCATGAAATTTACTTGAGGTCAAACAGTTAAGAACTACTGAAGAACTGGATTCCAACCCAGCCAGCCATCTTAACTCGTATGTCATGCTTCCCTGAGCTCAAAGATCAAGACCTAAAAATAAATCAGTAGTTAGAGAAATGATGGATGGATGGATGGATGGATTCTAGATAGATACAGATATATTCATATATACATAATACACAGGTAACAGTAGTAAATACAAGAGTCTCTAGCAGTATAGTAGAGGCTGAGGATGGTGCAAGAATCTGAGTCGCCCATGTCTGTTGGGGGTAGAATGGTTCAGCTGGACCCAGTTCTTGGGTCCAGTTGGCAAGGGCAGGAAAGGAACAGAAGGAATTAAAGGGCTGAGGTTCTGAGCCTGCACGGTCAGATATGTGGTGTATTTGTAGAAACAGGAGGGGTCCAGACCCCTGCGCTCACTGACATGGTGCTGCCACCTCGTCCAGGCAGCTGACTGACACAGGAGTGAAGCCCAGGCTGGACAGGACTGGGCTGGAGAACTGAGGGCACTGGGTGCCCACCCCAGGACAGTGACCTGCTGACCACCACGGAACAGGTCAAAACGCCACCAAATGAGGCACTCTGGGCTGAGGTAGGAGCAGATGACGGGAGGGTAGAGTGGAAATCCGAGTCAGGAACCAGTCATGGGGACCCTGTGCACATGGCTGGGGCTCAGGGGGCACAAGATAACACACTGGGGGCAACAAATAGATAATGCCTAAGGTCGAGCTCCTCGAGGACCCCAGGACAGGACCCAAAACTGTATTTCCATCAGACACCCAGATGATTCTGATCATCAGGCAGGCATGGGAATTGTGGAGGTAGAAAAATGGAAGTCTGAAAGAGTCCCAATCTCCTGGTAGCCTGTCCCCAGGCTACCTGCCTGGGCTGGGTGCCCTGCCTCTAGCCAGGTGGGTGGTCCTGCTGGCTCTTTCCCCGTCTGTCCTTCCATACAGGCAGCCTGCTCAGCCTCAAGCTTCAGGGCTGTTCATAATTGGCTTGCCCAGAATCCTGAATCCAGCAGGGTTTAAATTTGAAACCTCTCTAGCTTTCTGCCACGGTTCTACACCCTGACAACCAGTCTTCCCCCAACTCTTAGAACCTCACGATGCAGGAATGAGCCCCCCCATTCCTAACTGCCCCCCTGCTTCCTAAACACAGTGGCCAGGCCCAGATGCTAGAGGTGCTGTTTCACGACAGAAGAGGAGTCTTCCCCTGTACCTGTCCTGCAGCCGTGCCCCAAGCCTACTAGTTTGTACTCATTGTCATTGCTGCCGTAACAAAGTCCCACAAACTTAATGGCTTAAAACAATACAAATTCATTATCTTACTGTTCTGGATGTCAAAACTCTGAGGTTGGTCTAACTGGACTAAAATCAAGCACTGCATGCCTTCTGGAGGTTGGAGAGGGGAGAATCCATTCTTTGCCTCTTCCAGCCTTGAGAAGCCACCTACAGTCCTTGGCTTGTGGGTCCATCCGGCTCAGACTCTGCCTCCACCGTCACATCTTCTCTCACTCTGACCCTCCTGCCTCCCTCTTACAGTGACCTTTGGCATTGCTCCATCAGACCCACCCTGATAATCCAGAATAACCTCCTCATCTCAAGGCCCTTAATTTAATCACACCTGCAAAGTCGTTTTAGCCGAGTAAGGTGACATATGCACAGATTCTGAGGATTAGGCCATGGCCATCTTGTTGTCTACCACAGGTTAGTAACACACACCTGTGTTCCTTCTGTCCCTGCGCTGGCGTGGACTTGGATGACTGGGCACCCCTCTGCCCACTCGGAAGTCTGAGGGAAGGCCCTCTTGCCCGAGGGGAGCTCCGGCTGCTCCTGACTGGGGGTCAAGTGAGTGGGACAGCCACGGAGGATGGTGGGGTGCTGTGCTGTGTAGACGGGTATCAGAGAAGTGGCTAACTGAGGCTCTGAAAAGAGTAGGGCTGAAATGGCAAACCCCAGAGAGAACAAGGGAAAGGAGCCTGGTGGCATTCTCTCTTCAAAGGGCCTCATAAAACATGCATGTCAAATTCCCAAGACTCTTCTTCATTGCCGAATCATTTCTCCACGGAAGCCTAAGAGTTCGAGAATTCTCACACCCTCATTGCATGGAGGTCTGAAAAAAACAAAATACCTCCAGCTGTCCCCTGCTTGCCTGCGTGTGGCTGGCTGGGGAGGCCTGGGTGGTGGTCTGTCGCGCAGCCTGACCAGGGCCTCTCAGTATGGATCTGCTGATGAGACCCAGCACCACTCAGAGCTTTTCGAGACCGGCTCTTCGGCTCCCAGTGTGGAAACTTCTCTCCTCAACGCCCCTGCTTGAGCACACCTGGGAGAAAGCCCCTGCAGAGGTGCTCTGGGCCAGGCTGCACGTGGCCAAAAAATGCTGGGGTCCAATGAGGCAGCTCCGTGGAGGCCACTGGGAGGCTGGGAGGAGGCTCCTACACTGTCGTGTAGGAGGGGCATGGGGAGCACCCTCTTGGCTCAGGAGCACCCTTGGAAAGGGAAGGCGTCCAAGAGGCACCACTGGCATCGAGGAGGAGGGATAGGAGTGGTCTCTCTGAGAAGCCCACACGACACAGCTTCTCCAGAGCTGCCTGGAAGGGCTTCAGGGCAGATGGCGTCCCCAGACCCTCACTCTGAAAGGGATGTCGCAGGCTTCTCTGGGTCCATGAGGTTTCTGGTTGACCTGGCATTTCTAGAGAGAGGAGGGAGACCCCCTCCTGGGCTGTGTGAATTCCAATAATGCTTCAGAGGAATCATCCAAATAACCCAGCTGACAGCCAAAACCCATCTGGGAGCTTTCAGGATGCAGGGGAGACAGTCTTCGTTCTGTTCCACATGAAGTTAAATTTGTCATGTTTCATTTCTGAGGATCTTTCTTTGTTTTCCTACCTGTGACTTTTTCACACTTATTTCCTCTATTTGCATCTCATTTTCCTATCAATTTTATTTCTTAAATATCCTTCCCCACCTGTCTTACCTTCCCTTCATTTCCCTCCCTCATGTTCCATGATTTCCTCTCAACTCCCGAAAAACATTTCCTTTCCCAAGAGAGTTCTCTTTCCTATTTCCAAACCATCTCCTAAATACATGTTTTAATAAGCTCCCAACACCGATCTCCTTACAAACCACTCTTTGCCATTTTGCAATTGAACCAGTGTCTTGGTTAAAATGAATATTCCCCAGGGCACACAATAAATAATAAAAAGGAAAAACATAATCAAGAGGGTTATGATTCTAAGCAGAAGGAAATAATGTGAAGCAGTTGGACTGTATTTTGTGAATCTTCTGTTCAAAATGCAAAAACATGGGGAGAGGGTGGGCAGGAACCAAGATCTACAAGCCCTCAGACATTCTGGAAACTCTAAGCAGCAGCATGTGTGGAGGGGACTGCGTTTGGGAAAATAAATCTCTTTTCTTACAAAGCCCTGCCCTTGGCGAGATTCAGGAATCATGCTTGGAGAAGGAAGAAAGCCAGCACAAAAGAAGGTTCATGCCACATTAACAAATGCGTGGTGCCGGGCATTTGGTGCCAGGGACAAACAGTCAGCCCCTGCTCCCTTGGGCCTTGTGGACTGCGGTGTGAGGACGAAGAACAACAGCCTCTAACAGTGACACAGGAGGACCTAGAGTTACAGACCCTAGACCACAGCCCTGGCTGTGTCTTTGTGGCTTTGGACAAATTGCTCAACCTCTCTAGGCTTCAGTTTCCTCCTCTCGCAGATGGGGATAGTAAGGGGATCTCCTGTTGTTTGGAGGGTGAAAAGAGATCATCCCTATAAAGACCTGAGCCCAGGGCCTGGCACCGAATGGACACTCATTAGATGGGAACCCCATGACAAGAGTTAATAGGCCTCACAAACTAAAACATCAAGTCCACTGGAGCCCGAGGATGAGAGTCAGAGACTTGAGCAGCGGTAAAGTGAGGGGGCGCAGGGTGTCACATGGGATCCCAGACATTGTGGCTAAAACAAGACCACGGAGCCCCAGCTTGAGGTTGAAGCCAGAGCCCCGCCCCTGGAGGCATGAGGCTTCTCTGCAGCACTGGGCACCCCAGAAAGTGAGCCTCTGTGAGCCTCCACCTAGACGGAGGGGGCTCCTCTGACCAGGTGCCCCCGCCCCAGGGAGTCAGAAAGATACTTCTCCCCAACACTGCTGTGCCTGGTATTTGGCGGTCTAGTTCACAGGTGGAGAACTGAGGCCCAGAGGACAGTAATTGGCCCAAGGCCTTTCAGGGAGGCCAAGGCAGCAAGATCAGACAGACATCTGCCTGTTGACAGGATGGATGTGAACACATTTGTCACAACAGGAGGCGGCAGGAGCCTCCCAGGCACAGTAAGGGCACTATTACGTAGAAGGCCTGGCCCTCTTGGAGGACACAGAGCACTGAGCACAGACAGGTTTGCTCCCCCAAGAAATGGCCGTTTTGTCTCCCAGTCAAGTGGGCCCCAGCACAGACTGCCCTCGCAATTGGGAGGCGTTGGACAAGTCACTTCTGGTCCCCAAACCTAAGTGTACTCAGGAATGGCTTGGGTTCGAATCAAAGTCTTAGACTCATCGACCCAGCTCGCTGGGCGCTGCCTCCCTCCCTGCTTCCTCCACCTCCCTCTTCCTCTCCCCTCTCTTTCTTGCATGGCTCTTGGACACCAGCCTGCCCTCTCCAATCAACACAGGCTCTGCCATCCCAAATTGTCGTGCTCCCATCACCATCACTCACTGCCCAACTGGCCCTGAATACATTGGATTTGCAACCCTGGACAAGATTTCCTCCAGGACCTTGCTACTCAAAATGCAGTCCGTGGACCACCGGCAACAGCATTCCCCGGGAGCTTGCTGGAAATGCAGAATCCCAGGCCCCACTCCAGACATGCTCAAACAGAGCCTCTATTTTAACAGATGGTTCGAACGTTCAAGTGTGAGAAGCGCCGGGTAGTCCATGGGCCCCCTCTGAGATCCTTTGCAGTCAATCCCATGTCTTCTCTGCTTCTCAGAGCACACTGGGCACCCCCCGTGCTCCACCCCCAAAAGGGACCATTCTGTGCATGGAGGCTTGGAGAGTTTCCACTGGACAATAAGAGCACTTTCAGGAATTCTCTTTCACTGATAAATTAGCCTGGTCTTCAGAAAGTTCCCTTTACAGATGCAGTGCCTCAAAGATGGGCAGTTCAGCACCTATGGTAATCATAGGCATGGTACCCTCCTGGAAAACTGGGGAAGCTGGAGAGAAATGCAAACGCGGCAAATTTTAATCCTGCCGAAACATAATCAGCTTTTGCTTCTGCAGCAATTAGCATAATATTACCGATAATGTTTTACATGGCAATTTTGCTGTAAACATTTGTGCTAATTTGCCATGACCTAATTATTTTATGACATATAATTACAAAGTATTTTTCAAGTCGAATATTTTTATGTTTTTATAATCCTTTTCTGGGGAGAAAAAAATAAAATAAAAATCAGCACTCCCCCAACTTTAAGTACTGTTCTCTCTTTAGCTGTTGTTTGTGACACCTTCCTTCGCGCAACAGGAGGAATTCCCTAGTGCTGGGATGCTGACGATCATGCATTTCCTCGTGACGAATTTGAACTGGGCGTCACTGAATCTGCCTGCTCCATTATTCTGCTGCGAGATTGTCAACTCCACACTCCCAGCCTCCTACCAACACCCACTCACTCCCAAACACACACACACTCTGAAGCAGACTGGGGGAAGGTGGCAAATGCTCGCAATGAGAGAAGGGGGCTGGGTTTCATTTTTCACGAATGTGAAAGCTTTGGCTAAGAGGAGAACATGAACACTGCATTATCCTCCCTCAGATTCTTCCTAACAAACTCTTAACTGCTTCCCCAAATCCACAAGACGCTAAGTGAGCAGCCCCGACCATCCCTGAGTTGTGGGTGGTGGGGAGAAGGGGGTATAATGCTCTGGTCACTGTCCAGACAGTCCCAGCATCCATCCAGCCCTGCCAGCGCAGGTCTAACTAACTGTAGGTAATAAGGTCCCTGGACCTTCTGTGGACAACAATAACTGTCTGATCCCAGACTCCTGGAATAGATTAAGGAGATGACCAGTCTACGGAAGGTTGGCTGTGCCCTCAGGGGTATCCACTGAAGCAAGTGCCCAGACAGGGTTCTCCTTCTCTAACCCTCTCATGGAAAGAGTGAGCTCTCAAAGAATGGGACCACAGAAGAGAGGGCCAGAGGTCAGAAAGCAGGGAGGGTGCGAACTTTAAACCCCAGGAAAAGAGAAGGCAGCAGGACCTGGTAAGAGGTTGACCATAGCAGCCACAGATACATGTCTGCAGAGGGGCTTCTCTAGGACAAACATCACCGACGTGGGTTCGTGTCCTGCCCAAGTGCAGTGGGTTAGAGCCTGGACCTTATAGCTGGATTCAGATCCAGGCTTCACCGTTTGCTCAACATGCAAATTGGGGCAAGTTCTTTTTTTTTTTTTTTTTAATTTTATAGGGCAACCATCTTTATTACTCTATTTTATCTTTTTTCCTCTAATATTCTTATACATGTTCTTTTACAAAATAATTTTAGAAACATTTCGTCTAGTCCAACCACCTATTTGTGGTTTTTATTAAGATTACATTACATCTGCCGAGTAAACCGGGGGAATTATGACATCCTTACAAGTTTCGGAAGGTCTCATATGGAAACATGGCACAACTTCATTTATTCAAGTTTTATGACTTTCATAATCTGTACAGTTCTCTTTGTGCAGATCTTACCCACTTCAGGATATTTTTGTCCCTAGAAATATTGTAGTTTTGTTGCTATCATAAATGGGATCTTTTGTATTTTTACATTACACTTGGTTGTTATTGGCTATCATAAAGTTACCAGGTTTGGAGTCTACTAAAATTACAAACATTAAAACACTTTGTTCTAATATGTTTTGATTTGATTCTCTAAGTCAGGTCAACTATAAAAAATTACAGTAAAAATTATTTTATATTATATCATATTTTCAAGATTTGCATTGACTTCAGAAATAATATCTGAGAATTTTTGCTTTAATAGGAAGGGCTAATAATTTGAGATAAATCGCTTTTATCTTATTTTAAAATATTCTTAGAAATATTCTTCTAGAGGGACTTTGGAGAGGGTATGTGCTATGGTGAGTGCTGTGAATTGTATAAGACTGATGAATCACAGACCTGTACCCCTGAAACAAATAATACATTATATGTTAATAAAAAAAAAAGAAAAGAACAAAATTTTTCTTAGTCTGTGATTCATCAGTCTTACACAATTCACAACGCTCGCCATAGCACATACCCTCCCCAATGTCCATCACCCAGCCACCCTATCCCTCCCGCCCCCCCTCCACTCCAGCCTGGGAAACAAACCATAAGAGAGTCTTAATCGCAGGAAACAAACTGAGGGTTGCTGGAGTTGCTGGGGCAAGTTCTTAACATCTCTGTGCCTCAGTTGCCTCTTCTGTGAATTGGGAATGATGATAATATTCCCTATACCCTAGGGTTTTGGCGAGGGTTTAATGTTTTTAAAGCCTTTGGAATAAGCACTATGTAAGTTTTTGCAAAGTAAAATAGAATTCCTATATTCTTACAGCTTTCTACCAAGAACAGCATCTGCAAGGAACAGGTCCCACCAGACTCAAAGAGGTCAGCAGCAATGTAAGTTAGGTTTAGTAATTATTGAACTGATGATCATTAAACATTTGTTGCAATAAATATTTTTTGATTAAATGGATGGAACATTTACAGAGCACATACTCTATGTTAGGCCCTAGCTTGGTCCTGGGGGGATACAAAGATGAATAAACAAAGCTACAGCCTTGAAGAAGCCACAGTCAGCAGAAGTAGGCGTGCAAACCAATAATAGTTGCCCATAAAAAGGCAAAACTAATGTGCATGGACTGATTGCAGAAGAGGTAATGAGACTAACACCAAAATCTATGATTTCCTTGTTACTAATTCACATTTGTAATCACAGATTTAATGTACTTCAAAATTTTTATCAGCTTTATTAAGGTAGATTTTATGATTCATAAAATTCACCGATTTTAAGTGCACGACATAATCAATTCTAACAATTGTACACAGCCATGTAAACATTTCCCAACCACAATACAGAACATCCCTGGACCCCTTCATAGTCTTCTTCCCTAGTTCCCTGATCCTGGCAACCTCAAATCTGTTTCCTGTCACTATAGTTTTGCTTTTTCTACAATTTTCTGTAGGTTGGATGACCCATTTTATACTTTTCGTATCTGGCCTCTTTCACACAGCACAGTGTTTAAGGTTCATCCATGCTATTGTGTGTATCAGTAGTTTGTTTCTTTTTATTGCTGAGTAGAATTCCATTATATGGATGCACTACAGTATCCATTCACCAGGTTGTTTCCAATTTAGAGCTATTACAGAGAAACATGCACATTTAAAGTCTTTGTATGGATATATGATGCCATTTCTTTTGAATAAATAACTAGCAGTGGGATTGCTGGTTCATGTTTTGAGTGTTTGTTTAATTTTATAAGAAACTGCCAAACTGTTTTCCAAAGTGGCTGCTCTATTTTGCAACCCCAGCAATGAAGAGAAGCTCTCTGGTTGCTCTGTACCCTCACCAACTCTTGGTAGCTCATTCTTCTGCATTTTAGCCATTTTAACAGGTGTGTAGTGATGTCTTATTGTGGCATCAACAAGAATGGAGAGAGGGAGGCTGGGGTCAGATCAGTTACTGATTATGTTCAGCATATTTTTCATGTGCTTCTTGGGTAAAATACCTGTTCAAATATTCTGTCCATTCTGAAGTCAGGTTATTTGTCTTCTTCTTATTGAGTGGTAAGAGTTCTTTATATATTCTTGATAAAAGCATTTTTATCAGATATCAAATATCAGTTTCACAAATACTTTAGTCCATGGCTTGCTTATTCATCTTCTTCACATCAAGTTTCTAAGAAAAAAAAATTTTTAATGTTGATGAAGTTCAATATAACTTTATGATTCATGCTTTTTGTACCATTAATGTAACCGTGGGTTACAGATAGTTTTCTTCTAAAGGTTTTGTAGTTTTAGCTCTTACAGTTAGGTCTCTGGTACATCTCAAATTAATGTTTATATATTTATGAGATTCAAAATTCATTGCTTTGCATATGGATATCCAGGACTATTTGTTAAAAGACTATCCTGTCTCCATTGAATTACCTTGGCATCTTTGTTGACAACCATTTGACTACATATGTGTAGAATTCTTTCTTGACTCTTCTGTTTCATCAATCTATATGTCTATCCTTATATCAATAGCCCACTGTCAATCACTGTAGCTTTATAGCAAGTCTTGAAATCAAGTAATGATAAGGCCTCCAATTGTGTTCCCTTTCAAAATGTTTTGATTATTCTAGGTCCTTTGCCCTTCCATATAAATTTTAGAAACAGCTTGCCAATTTCAACCAAAAAGCCTGTTGGTATTTTGATTAGGATTGTGTTGAATCTCTTGGTCAATTTGAGGATAATTGACATCTTAATATTACATGCTTTGGCCCATGAATATGATTATTATTATAACCTGTAATGGCTTCATAACAAGATGATAATATAACTTACTTAACCATTCTCTACTCTTGAGTCTTTGTACTGTTTTCAGGTTTTCACTCTTTTAATAATGCTTAGTTGATACTGTGTTAAGTGAAAGAAGTGGGGTACAAAACTGCATGAAGGTTATAATTACAAATAAATACATATGTATGTATATACATATATATGTATATACATGTATAATATATATGTATATACATGTATACATATATATTAAACAGACATAGAGATAAAACAGAAGGAAACAAAACAAATTGAAAATATCATAGTAGGGGGATATATTAACTGATTTGTTTTTTCCCTCTCTGCTTTCTGAATGTACTATGACATGAGTATGCAACTCACATGGGAATGAGAGAGTAGCTCCCAGCTATTTCAGGTAGTAGAGGTCAGAGACTGCATGACAAAAAGGTGGCATCTGAGCAGGGTCAGGGAGGATGCAGTTTTCCAGGTACATGGCAGGAGAAGAGAAAGGGGAAATGCCAGGCCAAGGGAATAATGTGAACAAGGGCACAGTGGTGCTCATGAAAGAGAGCATCATGTTCAGGGAACCCAGTTATCCTGCACAGCTAGAGCAAAGTAGGATGGAGAGAGGGAGGCTGGGGTCACACCATGAAGGGTCCAGATTATGAAGTTTCCCACATGTGAATACAAGGACTTTGAGTTTTATCCTATTAATCACTGAAGAGCCACCAAAGTGTTTTAACCCGGGCAGTGAGCCTTCAAGACTTACATCTTAGAATGACCACTCAGGGAACAGCAAGGGGGAGAGGCAAGAAAGACTGAGTTCTGTGGCACAGTGAGCAGTTAGAGATCCTTGCGGAAACACGGGTGCGGGAGGACAGGTTCCTGGACTCAGGAAGTGACTATGGAGATGAAGACAGGCGGGCAGGATCAACAGACCCTGCAAATGGGCTGGATGTGGGGGTAAAAGACAAAGTGGATATTTTTGCCATTCACTAAAATGAGGAGCCTGAGAGTGGGGTAGGGGTAGGTTTAGTCAGAAATTCATGATTATTCAATATTAACTTGTGATATTTATTAGACATTCAAGTGCAGATGTCAAGTGGGCAGTTGGATATTTGAATCTGTGGCTCAGAAAAGAAGTTTAGGCTTAATGTGTAAAGGGGGGACTCCTTAGCATAAAACTGTTATTTATATTCCAGGGACTGACTGAGCTCTATTCTGATTACCTATTGCTAGATAAGAAACCACTCACAACTTAGTAATGTAAAACAAAATTATTTTATATGCTGAATCCTGAGAGACAAGAATTCAGGCAGAGCACGGGAGGAATGGCTTGCCTCTGCTCCTCAATGTCTAAATGGGCAACCTGGTTCCTTAAATGCAAGGAATGTTCTGAGACAAATTGAGGATATGGGAGAGCATAATTGCACAGAGTGTTCAAGAAGGCACAGGGAGGAATCGGGGGAGAGGCAGAGATGTGGAATCTGATTAGGAGATATACAAAACAGTTCAGCAATGAGAATATAGGAGATTATAGATGCCCTGGAAGGTTTGATTTTTGCCAGAGACTGCTGTAACCAGAGATGTATGGAATGGTGGAACTTGCAAGAATGTTACTGATGGTTCTTGGAGGAGGGCAGATAACAGCAGTTTTTGCTGTGATTCCAAGTGCGTCCCATAGTGGTATATAGAATGGCAGGTCCCCAAGATCTGGTCCAGTTCCCTGAAGCAGCTAAGGCTCACAGGGAGAGACTAAATGAAGTGAGATTCATCAATTAACCATAGAGTATAAGACAGAGATATGTATACAAGAGAGATGGGATAGAAGGAGAATATCCTATTCCTGGAAGCGGGGAATAGGATAGTTCCACAGAGGTGGGAATTAAGATGGGATGGAATGGACTACAGTAGTGAAGGTGGGATGTAATTCTTGTGTGTGGACATAGGTTCATTAGCAGTGAGTTTCCTATGGATGGGAATTGGTTATCCATCCTCAGAGGAGCCAGTACAGAGGCTGAGGGATGGTGACTAAATGCTATTTTGTGTACTGGTGCTAGTTTATGTCAAAGTTTTGGGCCCACCAAAGAGAAGTCCCGATAAACAATGCAAGTTTTCAGTTGAGACCTCCAAAATGCTCTGCCCCAGGATTAAAGCAAACGAGAATAGATGAGCCCTCCAAAGCATGAAACCAAGTTTTGAAACATTTTTATGCATTGTAAGATTGAGGCTACCTGCCCTTAACACTGGACAGGAGAAAATTGAATTTTCTATGGAAGAAAATAACATCAAACAGAATCCCTACAATTTCTCATTTGTAAGTAAAAACAAAGTTTTTCATACGTTGTCCAGTATTCCATAAAATATAACCAAGTATGACAGGAGTCAGGATGAAATTACCAAAACCAAGAGAGGGAGGAAAAAAGAGAAATAAACCAACAGATAAACATTTTGAAATTATCAGATTCATGTTTTAAAACAATTAGTGTTACTATTTTTGAGAAAATAGAGAATGGAGAATTTTATCAGAATCTATAGAAAGGAATTAAATGAAAATTTTAAACTGACAAATACAATGACTAAAATGAATAGTTAAATGTATGTCTCTAACAGCAGTCCAGACACAGCAGGACAAAGGATTAACAAACTGTAAATAGCAGGACAATAAAAATATACAAACTGAAACAGAGGGAAAGAAGAATGGTAAATACAGAAGAGAGTATACATGGTATATGGGACAAGTTAAAAAGGCCTAACGTGTCTAACTGAGATCCAAAAAGAAAAAGAAGAGAATGAGGCCAAAGCAATATTGGAAGAAAAAATGGCCAAGACTGATTAAAAGACATCAGTCCATTGATTTAAGAATCTCCCAAGCAGGTTAAATATACGTGAAAGCATGCCTACACACAAAATGGGAAATCTGTCATAAATGCAAGTCAAAAGAACATTTGGAAAAACAGTCGGAGAAAACAATACAATAAAACTAGCAGATTACTCTTTTTTTTTTTTTTAAGATTTTTATTCATTTAGAGAGAGCATGAGTTGGGGGGTGTAAAGGGAGAAGGAGAGAGAGAATCTCAAGCAGACTCCCCACTGAAGGCAGAGCCCCACATGGGACCCAATCTCACTACTCTGAGATCATGACCTGAGCCAAAATCAAGACTTGGATGTTCAACCGACTGAGCCACCCAGGCACCCTAAACTGGCAGATAACTCTTAATGGAGATGATGGAAGACTATGAAATGTCATCTTTAACCTGATGAAAGAAAAGCTTCAACCCAGAATTATATACCCAACAAATAATAACCTTCAAAAATAAAACAAAATAAAGACATTTAAGACTGTCAAAAATGAACAAATTTGTCATTAGGAGTCTCGTGTTAAAAGAAATAAATACTAAAAGCAGTTCTACAGCAGAAGGAAAATGACCTCATATAGAAACAGGTAAAGTGGAGTTGACCAAAGAAGATCCAAAAGAATAAATATGTAGGTAAAACAAAATGAATACTGACTTGAAAAATAATAAGTCTTGGGCAGGTTTAGTGCAAAAGTAGAATTAAAATGCATTTTTGTGGAAACTGACAAGCTGAATCTAACATTTATGTGGAAATGCAAAGAGCCAGAAATAGTCAAAACAAAAAAGTTAGAGTACTTCCACTGCTAAATAGCAAGATTTTTATAAAGCGAATACATTTAAGACTGCGTGGCATGCTACCTATATGCATAAATGGATCAATAGTACAAAATAGTCTATAAACAGATTCGGTTATATTTGGTCACCTGATTTATGACAAAGGTGTAACTGTGGTTTATATGGGGAAATTGCAGTCTTTTAATTTAATATTGCCAGATCAACTGAATATCCATTTAGGTGGAAAAAAGAATCTTGACCCTAATTCACACCATTTACAAAAAAAAAAAATAATCAGTTCCAGATGAATCATGGATCTAAATCTAAAAGTAAAACAAGGGATGCCTGGGTGGCTCAGTTGTTTGAGCATCCAACTCTTGGTTTTGGGATCAAGCCCGGCATTGGGCTCTCTGCTCAGCAGTGAGTCTCTCCCTCTGCCCCTCCCCCCAACTCATTTTCTCTCTCTCTTTCTCTCTGTCTCTCAAATAAATAAATAAATCCTTAAAAAATAAAAGTAAAACAATAACCCTTCTAGAAACGATAACTTAGGAGAACATATTCATGACCTCGAGACAGGTAAATGCTTCCTAAACAATACACAAAAAGCACTGAACATAAAGAAGAAGGCTGATAAATTTGACTTCATTAAAATTAAATACTTCTGCTCATCTAAATGCATTCTTTATAGTGCGACAGGCAAGCCAGAGTGAGAGAAAATATTTCCAATATGCTTATCTGATATGTGTAAATGTATCACATATGTGCTATATATATATGTAATAATATCACGTCTTACATCTGTAAACATATAAATTTACAAATTAATTTTTTTAAAGACAAACCACCCAGCAAAAAGTAAGCAACAAACTTGAACAGGATGGTCTGTATCCAAGTGGCTAACAAACATGGAAAGCTTATAATGTTTTTTCAGTTAAAAAGTTTATGATAGTGGATAGTAAAATACAAGTTGAATCACAATAAACTGCTACTCCATACCCACCAACCCACCAGAATGGCTAAAATGACAAGGACTGACAAAGTGTTGGCAAGGAGGTAGAGCAACTGGAACTTTCACAAACTACTGTTGGAAGTATAAACTGATACAACCACTTTGCAGAAATGGTTGTCAATATCTACTAAAGCTGCATATATGCATGCTCCATAACCCAGCAATTGCCCTTCAATGACTCCAACAGAAATGGTTACATACATTCAATAAATGACTGAGAGAGAGCACAAGAGAAGCTTCTAGAAAGCTGGTAATGAATATATTTACCATGGTGGTGGATACGTGAATGTATTCACTTTGTAAAAATTGATCAGCTGTATACTTGTGCTTTTTCCTTGCCCTACTTTTGTAAATTATACTTCAAAACAGTTTTAGTTAGAAAGAAAGAACTAGCACCCTAAGCATTATACCTGTTAAAAGCAACAGAACAAAACTAAAAATCACTAGCCTGTGAAATTCAGATAGCTAGACTCTAGAGAGATAGCATAAAATAGAGAAGCTAGAAACAGACTCATTCCTATTTAGTCCCTTGATTAATAACAAAGAAATAACTGTGATCTCTGTGTGGAAAATCATGGTTTTTCAACTAAAATTGCAAGTTTGGGGGAATGCCTGAGTGGCTCAGTCGGTTAATCGTCTGCCTTTGGCTCAGTTCATGATCCCAGGGTCCTGGGATCTAGCCCCTCACTGGGCTCTCCTCTCAGTGAGCGGTGAGTCTGCTTCTCCCTCTCCCTATGTGATCTCTCTAACTTTCTCTCTCAAAGAAATAAATAAAATCTTTTAAAAATTTTTTTTAAATTAAAAAAATTTAAAAATAAAATTGCAAGGTTGGGGTTCAAACATAAGATGAAATTTGGGGCCAGAGCTTTTCTCAGATCTTGACTAACTTCCAGATGCTATGATTTTCTGAAATCTCAGTCTATAAGCCTATAATGGAATTCCCTTAAAGGGAGTGGTATGGAGTGGCGGTTGTCAAGGGAAAGGACGTTCTAACTTGACAATAGACGGTGGCTATTGCCTGTCACACTGTGCTGAGACAATTGTGATTCCCTTCTTTCTCTGGGTTCACTGGCTACAGTCTGTTCACCAGCCAGCCAGACCATTGGTTAAAACCTTCAGAAAGGTCATCATCTCTCTTTGCCAAGGATAATAGGCAGGCCTGCGTTCTGTCCAGGATACACTCCTGAGCCAGCACCATAGCTTCTGGAGGTGCTATTTATGTGGATAATGAAAACATCATGAGATTTCCAAAAAGAAAAAGAAGATGGAGGCCAAGAATGGGCTTTACTATTACCAAAGCAGTTGCAAAGCAGAAGATGTATACCTACTATGAGGCATCTTCATGAGAAGTTTTCCTTTTATGAATTGATTCCCAAATAGGGCAGCTGGAAGATCCTGAAAATGGACCCCTCCTTTGAACAGATGCTGGAGCCTAGGACTTAAGCACGAGACTGATGCATCATCATTATGGGGCCACCTCCAGGAAAAGCAGGCCCAGAGAAGCAGGATACCACAGTGACAGAACGGCATAAAAAGCACATGCCGTAGGACCGTAAGTTCTCACTTCTCTCAGTAAAGGTCTCTTTCATTGGACTCATCTGGGAAGAGCCCTTCCACACGCAACCTGCAAAACCTACGCTGTTGCTCCCTAAACACATCTGGATGGCTTCCAGTCTAGTTGTGCCGGAGCCTTACCAAATCTCTCATAAGAAATTGACAGTTCTCTAAATACCTACTCTCTCACTTTCCCACATTTGGGTCTCCACTTCCAGCATTCTTTCCTGCTGGAATGCCCTCCCCCTACTCCCTCACCAGCTATAAAAATTCTGTTCCCTCCTTATCGGCCCAAGTGAAATGCCACCTCATCCCAAAGCTTTCCTCAATCTTTATCTGACCTAATTATGTCACTATGCTGTTTAAAATCCTCCAGTGTCTCTTTGTTACCTTCACAATGCTGTCCAAGCTCTCCTGAACCCCATAATGCTGTTTAATCTCTAGCACACTGTTAACCTTGATGACTTTTCATCATAGCTACGATCTGTGCAGTCTTCCCTTATCTGGTTCTGTGAGGACAGAAGCCTCTCTGATCCCCTTTCTTCTCCACATGGCCTGGCGTGGGTCTTGGCACACAGGAGACAACATTGATCGACTAAATGAACAAAAGGCAGTAAAAGTTGGATGCATTCACATAGAAAGCTGCAGGGGATATGGTGGAGTCATCCTAGATTCTTTTTGAGCAGGAGTACCCAGAAACCAGTATCAGCTTTTCCTAGAAGCATAATTCTATAGAAACTCCAAGTTGAAAGAGACCCCAAAGATTACCACTTTCTAGGCTTACCCGCAAACCTTCCTTAAGACTAGAATCCATATCTTCCTTGGCATAGCCAGAAGCAAGACAGAAAGAACCATCCCCAAGGAAGATATAACTTTAGGGTGGGAAATGTGGAGCAGGTGTCTTTCTCCCCTGAGTGGGTAGGTAGGTACTTTATTTCTTAGCTCACACATTTGGATAAAGAAATAACATTCATTTATTCAACATGAGCACCTAAAGTAGGCCAGGCACTGTGCAAAGTAATGGCACTATGTGGGTGAATAAATAGGTCATCATTCTGAAGAATGGTGTGCCACCCCCCAAAAAAAGAATGATGTGGCTGAGTGAAAAAATAGACATGTCTCAACAATCTTTGTTAGTAATTAAAATACCTGAATAAAATTTCATGCTGACAAAGAAGGACTCTACCAACACTGTCTAATGAATCTAGGAGGGAAGACTAACATATACACAAACAAGTACGAGGCATTATGCTAGATGCTACAATAGTAATGTGTGCAAAAAACTGTGGAATTCTGGGGAGGGAGCATGGCCAAATCTACCTACAAGGGGTGAAGAGAGGCAATACCGGAGCTGAGTCCTGTGGGATCAGGGGCTAGAATCAGATGGAGGGAGCAACATTTGTGTAAAATAAGGCAAGATATGGAGGTTGTTGCCAAATTGGCTTTGAAAATCATGCCAAGTGTGGACTTGATCTTGAAGACAGTTGGGGGGTAGTCTTTGAAGTATTTAAACTGGGACAAAGAAGAAGATTGGTATAAGATCACCCAACATCAGAGTGGATGGTGAACTGAAGTCAGAGAGTCGTGGAGGTAAGGAAGGTGGTCTGAGGTGCAATGGGGGGCCCGCACTGGGTCTGTAACAGTAAACTGTATTTAATAAACATAGACAAAGAAGACTTGACAGAAGTCCGTGATGTGCTGGTGTGTGGACAAGGGAAGAAGAAGTCAGTGTAACTGGAAGTTTATGCCTTGAATAACAAGTTAAATAGTGGTCTCATTCACAGACACAGGGAAAACAAAGGGGAAGACTCCCATGAGGGAGACAGTGAGTTCAGTGTTGAGCTTGGTGGGTGTAAGGTGCTGCTCTGCCATATGACTGGGGCTAGATTCAGGAGCCATCAGTACATGGGTGGCTGGTCTGAGCTCTCTACCTCCCTGTATTCTCTGCCCCTTCTACCCCTTCTTCTCACTCCCAGCCTGCTTTTCCAATTTAGGTGCCTAGATGCCTTGTTAACTCATCTTGGATCCATTGTAGGCATGGAGAGAACATGCCATTCTTCTATTCCCCTGCTTCTGACCTCTACTCTCTTCAATCTCACTTGTGATGGGCAAGATAATAGACCCCCAAAGATGTCCAAATCTTTGCGTTACCTTACATAACAAAAGGGACTTTGCAATGTGATTACAACTAAGACCATTGAGGATGGGAGATTATTCTGGATCATCCAGGTGAGTGCAACCCAATCACACGAGCCCTTAAAAGAAGAGAACCTCCCAGGCTGTGGAGAACCAGAGTGATGGCAGTAAGAGAAAGACTTAACCTGCCATTTCTGGCTTGGAAGATGGTGGAGGGGCCAAAAGATGCAGATAACTTCTAGAAGCTGGAAAAGGCAAGGGGACAGATTCTCTCCTAGAGCTTCCAGAAGAGAACATAGCCTTCCTGATGCCTTGATTTTAGCCCAGTGAGACCCACATCAGATTTCTGACCTTTAGAACTACATGATAATAAATTTGTTTTAAGCCACCAAGGTTATGATAATTTGTTACAGCAGCAATACCCATGAAAACCTACTATCTTCATTTCAGAGACATTCTCCAAATTTAATTCCCTCCTGGAAGCAATTGACAGCTTTTCAAAAAGGAATCTATAGGGAGGAGAGACCGAGGCCCTCCTTTTATTATCAACAGTCCTGGGGTCCCTAGAGGGCCAAGGACTCTAAAATAAACGTGATTCATATCACGGAAGTAGACGAGATAACCTGGTGAGAGGGTTAGCAGTGAGGTGAGAGGGAACCCTGGGAAGGGAGACAAGTCAGTTAATGAGATCGAGAGGGAGGGAGAGAAAGGGAAATCAAAGATGGCACAATGTCAGCAAAACCAAGAGAGGACAGCATTTCAGTGGTAGGTGTTGGTCAGAAGCATTAAATGCTACGGAGAAGAGAAAATTGAATTTGACAACAAGCAGGTCATTAGTGGTCTTCAAAGGAAGCATTTCTGTGAAGAGATAGGGCAAAAGCCAAAATGCAGACAGCTGGAGAGAGACTAGAGAAAGAATTAAGAAGTAAATAAGCTGT
Source organism: Mirounga leonina (assembly GCF_011800145.1). NCBI lineage: Eukaryota > Metazoa > Chordata > Mammalia > Carnivora > Phocidae > Mirounga > Mirounga leonina. The sequence goes on from NW_023270268.1 coordinate 31,509,541, forward strand.
GAGCAGTCCTTTAAAAAAGACTATGCATTAGTCATCTTTATATCCGTTATACTCAGCACAATGCCTGGAACACAGTGGGTGCCCATTAAACGTTGAACTGAGTGAAGAAGATACAGACCAGCACTTCTCAAACTGTACTGTGCACACAAATCACCTGGGGATTCCATTATAGTAGGTCTGGGGTGACACCTGAGATCCTGCATTTCTAATAAGCTCCCAAATGACGCCAATGATGGGGCTGGTCTGTGGACCTCACTCTGAGTAGCAAGAATGTAGACCACCCCACCCAATCACCCAGTAATCACGGCCTCTCTTGGTTCCTGGGTAACGTTTGATCCCAGAGGCCAGTATGATTTCTAGAACTGTTAGGTTTACTAACCCCAGGGTAAGCATCTCTACAGTGGGGCCAAATCAGGCACCTACCGAAGCCCAGCACTTGGGAGTAAACATTCACAACAGGCTTTATACCCTAAATTCTTCACATTGCAGCACTTTTCACAAGACCTTCAACTTCAACACCACCAACAACCCCTCCCTCATCAACATAACTATTTACATCTCACCACTGACAATACAAAGGGAGATCCTTTGATCTCAGGGGTTCCAGATATTATAGGTTTCAAAAGAGCCACCTGGAGTGGGACACTCCCAGCAGAGCTACTGCTCAGGATGGGACGTGGCTCCCAGTGCCTAGCCCTCTCCCCACATGGGCAGCAGAGGCATCAGGCTGCATGCAGACATCCTACAAAACAAACTTGAGGAAGGTGAATAACCTCAATCTTAACTATCTACCTATATCCCCAATAAAAAAAAAAAGCATTAAACATCTTAATATAAAATTCCAGGGGCGGCTGAGTGGCTCAGTCATTAAGCGTCTGCCTTCGGCTCAGGTCATGATCCCAGGGTCCTGGGATCGAGCCCGCATCAGGCTCCCTGCTGCGCAGGAAGCCTGCTTCTCCCTCTCGCACTCTCCCTACTTGTGTTCCCTCTCTCACTGTGTCTCTCTCTGTCAATTAAATAAATAAAATCTTTTAAAAAAATAATAATAGGGCGCCTGGGTGGCTCAGTTGGTTGAGCGACTGCCTTCGGCTCAGGTCATGATCCTGGAGTCCCTGGATCGAGTCCCGCATCGGGCTCCCTGCTCGGCGAGGAGTCTGCTTCTCCCTCTGACCCTCCCCCCTCTCATGTGCTCTCTCTCTCATTCTCTCTGTCAAATAAATAAATAAAAAATCTTTAAAAAAAAAAAATAATAATAATAATAAAATAAAATAAAATAAAATTCCAGGCAGGGTGTCACTAAATGGCACCACCATAGATACTGCAATGTAGGATGTCAGAAGGCAATGTTAACCTTTATTAAGAGATATTATCAAGGGAATTCAAGGGGAGAGTAGTTTGGGCAAAACTGGCAAGATAGGCCTTTCCCCTTAAAGTGAGTACCCGTCATAGTTCAGCCCCAAACACATATTAGTAGCTCAGTTTTTATGTTGTCCCAACCCACCCATTAGGAGAATTTGATGCATGGGAAAGAGAAGTAGACTAGCAACTAAAGATCAGTGAATCAGCTCTCTTTCAAATGAAGGTCACATAAAATTTCATTCTAATTGTCTTAAGCAAAAGCGAATTTATTTGCTTACATCAATGAAACACCTTTAGATGGGGCACAATTCAGGGCTTAAACGATGTCCCAGGGGCGCCTGGGTGGCTCGGTTCGTTAAGCATCTGCTTTTGGCTCAGGTCATGATCCCAAGGTTCTGGGATTGAGCCCTGAGTCAGGCTCTTGGCTCCGTGGGGAGTCTGCAAAGAGGAAAATGTTACAAATGCCCACCACTCTCAGGTTTGGCCCAAGTCTATTACAAGGAGAGAAATCCAGACTCCTGATGCTATGCCAAGCTCCCAAATTTAAAGAACAGAGAACTGTCAATGCTGCATGACTAAAGAGTGACTCGAAGGGATGGTGTTTCCCAGCAGGGCCAGCAGGGACATTTTTAGTAACCAATGCTGTTGGGAAGTTTAAGAGCCTTTCACATTGTAATACAGTTGGTATACATGTGCTTCCTACTTCTCAATGCTGTTGTGTTGACTAGTCCCTCAACAACCCAAAGAAATCAATCAAGGCTATTTTTCTTCTCAATCTAGCTCACCAAAAATCTGAGCTAGCCTAAGAAACTAACATTCATGCATTCATTCTGGTTATTTATTGAGAGACATCACAGTATGGTGGTAAAAAACATGAATTTGGAAGCCAGAAAGCACTGATTTCAAGTTCCTATTCTATCCCTTTGGCTAGGTAACCTTAGACAGTTTATTTAATCTCTTCAAAGCCCCATTTCCCATGTTTGTGAGGATTTGCTGAAATGATAATGCTTGTAAAGTACTTAGCACAGTAGATAATATGCAAAAAGTACTCAATACACATTCTTTTTTTAAGATTTTATTTATTTATTTGAGAGAGAGAGAGCACGCGCACAAGTCGGGGGAGGGGCAGGGGAGAGGAAGAAGAAGGCTCCCTGCTGAGCAGGGAACCCAATGCAGGGCTCCATTCCAGGACCCCAAGATCATGAGCTGCACCGAAGGCAGATGCGACTGAGCCACCCAGGCACCCCTTAATACACGTTCTTGTTAAGGGCCTACTATGTGCCAGATACTCTGCTGTTAAGATACAACAGAATATTAAAATGAGATGAGATATTAAAGACTAGATTATCTATCCCTGACTAGGAAATCTAGGACTAAGAGGAGGAAAGGACTTGCCCAAAGTCACAGGTTAGTAGAGCAGAGCTTGGGTAAGACTCACTCCCCCGACTCCATCTTTGCACAAAGCTTCAAATCTCTGTGAAGATGGTTCTAAACTGGTTAAGATAAGGAGGCATCCAAAAGATTATTGTTTCAAGCTGTGGGGATCTGGATTCCTTTTCAGCTTAGATTCTTAAACCTGCCCTGCAGCCCAGTCACCCCAGTCCCCAGTTACTACCTGATGATGCATGCACTGCAACTTGCCTTTGCCAGCTCAAGCCTGGTGGCAAGGAAAGAGGGGCAGTGGCTCTCAGCCCAGCTCTGAATCGGTGTCCTGCAGCAAGTGGCTGGTGTCCAGGGCCCCTTGGAGCAGGCAAGGAAGATCATAATCACCGATTAGGTAAGAAGGCAGGTCAGGAAGGGAAAGGGCCATGTCTTTGGCACCAATTTCCAAAATGTAACAGAATGGACCTCTGCAGACGGTGGTCTACTTTGTGTCTCACAAACACCAACCAATCATCTAATCATAAGTGTACCATACTCACTCTCATCTTAGTCCCTTGGTAAGGCCCTAAGGGTCCCAACTTAGATCTAAGACCCCAGCCAACTCTTGATGCTGTCTTTCATTTGTTTTGGCTTCTGGCAAGAGGTGCTGCTAATGGGTATGAGCCACCCTGAAAGTCATATACAGGGGTTTTTAATTCCAGTCCAGATGGGCACCAGTTCTCAAGCAGGTACCATGCCAGGCATTGACACAGATGCCTTGGAGGTCAGAATGAATCCATGACCAGCATCAGACATTCATAGACAATATGGAGCCTATTGTACCCTGAGCATCTTGGATCCCATGTCTTACACCTCCCCCAAACCAAAATCAGGTTGCTGGGCAACTATGAGAGCAGAGAGAGCCTGAATTGAAACTAAATTGTTTTCAAAACTGATGGAGGTGAGAGAGGTCCAAAAAGCCTACAAAGAAATGGAGTCAAATTAATCTTCTTTCTAGAGATTGCATCTCTCTGCCATGGAGGCTTTCCTTCCCATCAGATCTTGAACTGGATTGAACCATTCATTCAATAACTTATTTACAATATCTTTGTTTACTATGAGTCAGGTCCTTTGCTAGGTATAGCATTGTATCAGTGCTCAAGGTACTGTCTACTGTCACAGAGCCCACAGACTTGCAGAAAACATGAACAGAAACACTGGAGCATACTACTGATCTAAACTCAGGGCTCAGGGAAGGCACCCTTGAAGAAGTGAGGTTTAAGCTGAGACCAGAACCATGAGTAGGAGTAAGTGGGGGAGAGAGTGAGTATCTCAGGCAAAGGGAACAGCATGAATGAAGGCCTTGAGGTGGGGCAGGATGATATAAGAACGATGATGGTGATGATGATGATGATAGCAACCATCATTTACTTAGTGTTTATTATATGCTGATTATTTTATATGGACTGACTCATTTGATTCTTAGAACTACCATGTGAAGTGAGTGCTATTATCCCAGTTTACAGAGAATGAATTAAGAATTTGGTGTTGAGTCAAGTAAGTTATATAACTTTACCCCAGTCATATGGCCAGGAACTGGACTTTGATCTGGGCAAGACTGGCTCTGGAGCCTTCTCTCTGATGACCACCATCCAGTCATTCATTTAGTCATTCCTTCATTAGCTCATACTGAGCACCCAACTAGAAGTTAGGGCTATAAAGAAGACAAAGATAGATATCCATCTCCAAGAAGCTCATAGTCTCTCAGCGAACGCATTAGGGCCTGGAACAGGGGGCAGCTTTGAAATCTTGAAAGTACTATCTCTGATCAGCCAGGCCCACTCCTAATATTAGCAGGGCCCAGGAGAAGGGCACAAATGGAAGCACACTGTATTAGGTTCTTAGGGCTGTCCTAACGAACTATCACAAACTTGGCTTTTAAAACAGCAAGAATCAGGGCGCCTGGATGGCTCAGTCGGTTAAGCGTCTGCCTTCAGCTCAGGTCATGATCTCAAGGTCCTGGGATCGAGCCCCACACTGGGCTCCCTGCTCAGCGGGGTGTCTGCTTCTCCCTCTCCCTCTGCCCCTCCCCCCGTTTGTGCTATCTCTCCCTTTCTCTCAAATAAATAAAATCTTTAAAAAAACAAAAACAAAACAAAACAAAACAAAAAAACCCAGCAAGAATCTATCTCTTCACAGTTCTGGAGCCTAGAAGTCAGAAGTCAAGTTGTCAACTGGGCCATGCTCCCACTGAAGGCCTTAGGGGACAACCCTTCCTTGCATCTCCCAGCTTCTGGGGGTTCCCAGGTGTTCCTGAGCTTGAGGTTGCCTTTCCCTTCACATGACCTTCTCCCTTGTGACTCTATGTCTTCTCCTCTTTTGTAAGGACATTTGTCATTGGACTTGTGGCCCACATGCTGAAGCCAGGATGACCTCATCACAAGGTCCTTCACTTAATTACATCTGCAAAGACACTTTTTCCAAATAAACTCACTCTCCCAGGAAATCAGGAATTAAGACCTGGACATATCTTTTTGGGGCCATAATTCAACCCACTAAATCCACATATGTCTAAATATTTAAAAGTTATAAATTAAGCTAACAAACTGGTAAATAACTTATATTCTATCTTCTTACCTTGACATTTATACCATCATAAAAACAAAATTTAAAAATATGTACAAACCTGTGGTTTCATATGACCAAAATTAAGATATCAAGGTTGATTGAATTTAATCATCATTGCTTATATATAGGTGCCCATTTGTAGGCTGATGATATTTAAGTAATTAATACATACATAATACACAGATTATTATATAGGTTCCATGAAATTTATTTTTCTTGTCTTCAGATCAATAAAATCTTATGTTCCTATGTTCAATAGTTTCACATAATTTGTGTTAAATTGGTACAGTAAGGATAATAGCACTCCCCTCACAAGTTTGTTGTGATAATGAAATGAGTCTAGTCTGCAAAAAGTAAAATGTAAATTGTATTCAAATTGTATAAAATTTGAATAAGTTTTCATTTAAAATGTAAATTGAGTATAAAATTTATAAAATTAGGGGCACCTGGGTGACATAGTTGGTTAAGTGTCCGACTCTTGTCTTCAGCTCAGATCGTGATCTCAGGGTCGTGAGATGGAGCTCCGTGTCGAGCTCTGTGCTCAGCTTAGAGTCTTCTTGGGATTCTCTCTCCCTCTCCCCCTGCCCCTGCCTCTAAAATAAATAAATCTTCAAAAAATAAAAATTAATTTCTAAAATACTTATTAATATTTCCTTGTAAAATATTCAATTTAATAGATATTCAGTTTAAAAGGTAAAACATAAACTATAATTAATGAATATCAAAATTTTAAACAATTATTTAAATCAATCTTAATTTTTAATTCAACTTTTTGAAAATTTAGTTAAAACTTATTAAATGTTTTATAAAAATAAGATTATTTGTAATCTGAGCATTGAATGCCCATACAGTTGACCATGTCAGTAATCAGTGTCATAATGCACAGATGTTACATCTAGACCTATGTATATACAAATTTAGGAGTAGTCTAAATTTTTAATATTGCAAAATATTACTTATCCACTATACATAACTGTTGTGAACACCGTAATAATTCTGAATACCTCCAGAACCACAAACTGGAACAAGAAAAGAGGCCAAGAAAAAAAGAGGATGTGTGGAACTACTAAAAAACATATACTTTATTACTTTATTATCCAGAGCCTATTGCCTTCATGCTACCTAAAAGAAAGGATTTGACATGCTAATTTGTCTTTTCTCTTACCTAAGTGCTTCCACTGCTCCAGTTCTCCTCAGTCTTTTTCCTCAGCCACACACCCACACACCTGAATGAGTTGACTTGTGTTTCAATGGACATAGAGCAAGAGACATGGAGGAACATTTACTTGGGGTCTGTATGGTGTTATCTACGGAAGCGAATGTTCAGGCTTGCAGGGCATGATGTGCAGGCATTAATAGCTGTATCTCAAGTGACAGAGGCCCTTGTGTGTTCTTACATAAATTTTACTGTGTGTGTATGTGCTTATGATACACACATCCCTCTAACATGCACGGGACAGGTTCCTCTCTAGCTCAGGGTAAGTTCTAGAATACAACTCCTAAAATCTAAATCCCACCTGGCCTCCCAAGCTGGAGGCTGCATCCTCTCTCCCCACCTCAGAGAGAGAAGGTCAGCCTTGAATACTCTGCCTTGAAGCTACTGTTTGGATCCCGACCCCTGACCTCTCTGCTGCTGACCACCTCCCCACCTGCCTTCCCATCACCTGCTGACGTCTCTGAAGCCACATTTACTTTCCCCTGGAATCAGCTGACCTGTGTGTTCCTAGACTCTCCTGACACTCCATTTGCCAGGGCCTCCAGATTTCTTGCCACACATCAGCCTGTCTGTTACTGGACCTACTCTCTTTGCTGAGGCCTGTTTGCTGACAGTCCAGCTCTGGTTGTCTTTAGGAGTACCATCTGAGCTGGATCCCCAAACAACCTCTTTGCTTTCACAACCTCTGTACGGCATGGATTTCCTCCTCATGGATGAGATCAAGTTTCAGACTAGTTTTGCTAGCTAACAGCAGCCTGTCATAGAAAATTCCAGGGGCACCTGGGTGGCTCAGTCAGCTGGGTGGCTCAGTTGGCTGGGCATCTGCCTTCGGCTTAGGTCATGATCCCGGGGTCCTGGGATGGAGCCTTGCTTTGGGCTCCCTGCTCCACGGGGAGTCTGTCTTTCCCTCTCCCTCCACCCTTCCCCACCACTGGTTCTCTCTCTTTCTCTTTAAAATCTTTAAAATCTTTAAAAGAAAAAGAAGAAGAAGAAGAAACAAAATGCCAGAGGGATCCCTGTCTCCCATCCTTGACTGGGTGCAGTTCCTTACCTTATTAAAATAAAAGTTGTGAAGTCCAGCCTGCAGACATTGAAGGGAGGGGGTATTGTTTGGCTAGCAGTTTTTAAAAGTTTGCTTCTGAATGTCTTGAAACAGGGCTTGCATCCCTCTCCCAATTTTCTTATACTCGGCCTAATTCACCCACTTACATTACCAGCCTAGTCCTGTGTGTAAACAATAAAGCATTGTTTTTAGAGCCAGATAGAAGTGGATTTGAGTCTCTTCTCTGTTTCTTACCAGCTGTGTACTCTCAGATGAGTTACACATCTTTTTAGAGCTCCGTTCTACCATCTTTCAAAGGGTGAACAAAACATACGTAGCAGGTTGTGATGGCGACCAGAAGAAAAGGTTTACAGTATAGCGTCTACATACACCAGATGCTCAGGAGTTGTTGGTTCTGCCCCCCTCATATGGGTTCCTTGGTTCCGAGCTGCAATCTCAAATCTGTCAGGGTTTAGGGTTTCTCAGTCTGGACACTTTATCACCTGGTTCTGAATGGGGCCCTTTCCTTCCTCAGGATGAAGCAATTAAGGACTTGGGGGGATAGCCCATAGCCAGGAACCTAAGGCAACTAAATCCAATAAATGACTTCTATTATGTAGAAATCATGGGTGCTCGTAGGTACTAACTGGCTGTCTTCTCTACTTTCCTTTACAGCATTTAAGTAGTTCCTTAACACAATTTTATTTTGGAGCTTCCTAATTATATTACTCCAGGCACCTATTGTCAATGAGCTTACCAGTAGGAAAAAAAAAAAATGGAGAGTTTTTATGTATTCTTATATTCCACAAGCACTTATGGGGTAACTCTGATGATCTCAGCATGGCGGAGCATGCCAAAATACACGGTGCAGTCCCTGCCCTTGAGGAACCTAAGGATCACTGGTGAGGAATGATAAATATGTGGGAAATGATTACATCAAAACCATCTGAATCAGGTGACAGGTACTTAAGGGGAATGATGTCGTGGGGGGAGCTCAATAATAGTAATATATCGGTGGTTATGCTTTAACTATTTTTATATGTAAAGAAATAAAGCAGATAGAAGCTGTGCCCTGGACCGAGGAAATAGCTATTGGCAACTGGACTGAGCCAGCGAGGAGCCTGACCCAGTTGGAGTGAAAGCCACATGCAGATGAGTGGTTTTATTTCCATAGACACCATCAGGCTCTAAATGATGGCTATAATGCCCCCAAATGTTTCTCCTGCCCCTGGTCTTTCTCCTAATTGGGGAAATCCGTCATACTCTAGTTTGACAAACTATCCTAAGTACTCTGTGAAAAAAAATCACTCTCTCACTCAAAAACTTTCAATGGCTCTCTACTGCCAAGCAAACCCTACCGCAGCTCACTGAATCCAACTCCCCTCCTGGCCTCTGTATCCTGAAGATCAGCTAGAGTCTCAAGGGTTGGACTGAAACATAGTTGGATAAAGGAAGGTAGCAAGCAGAGTTTGAATCCCAGTTCAGCCATTGGCTAGCTAATGTAGACCCCTAAAGAACAGAATTCATTTTCCTTGTGCCTCAAATTCATACCTTGTAGGGTTGTTGAAGAGATTACACATCAAAATACAATTAAAAGGCTTAGAACATTGCTTAGCACATAGTAAATACTCAGTGAATGCTGCCCATTAGTAGAACAATAAAAGTGTTGGTTAAGGAAGCAAGTGAACCCTCAACATCTCCAGCTCAGCTGATGGCCCAGTGAAGGCATCGAAGTTATACTGATCTCATCTGCGGGTAGTATAAAGTGAAGAGGAATAGCAAATATTTTGGATAACGGCCTCATATCCCAAAACGATGCTAACAAGCAACTGAAATGGACAGATAAAACAAAGTATACGGAATAGATGGAAACCCAGTCCAGTTTTCAGCGTGCTGATAATCAGCTCTGTGGAAGAAGAAAAAAAAAAGCTCTGCTTTATAGCTTTTGCTGATTTCCATGGTATGAATATTCCTACCACAGCCAATGCCAAGCCACCGAAGTGGTGTCGCTGAACTCAAAACTGTGAAGAGATACTCACACTGGCTCTTGTGACCAGTATGAGCTGGTTCCAGTATACCACTGAAAACAAAAATGTCTAAACCAGAATTAAAAAAAAAAAAAAAAAAACCTTTGAGAAGTGATGTGGCACAGTTCCCCACCCTAAAGTATTTCCACTGACTGACTGACTGAATTCAATGCGTGAGTGAAGCCAGGCAGCGAAATAAATGCCTTAAGAGCGTGTAGTCAGACAGTCATGGATTCGAATCCCACCTGCCCTGCTTGCGAGTTGCATGATCCGTGACAAGTCACTAAACCTCTTTAATTCTAGTTCCCTCATCTATGAGATGGTAATAATTATGTCTCCTTCATAAATTTACTCATAGAGTTACACGAGAAATGTCCTGTGAAGAAAGAGCTTTGCAATGAGAAAAAGGTCAAGCAATCAAGAAGGGAAAATGAGCAAAATGTGTGTGTAAAGGAGCTTTATCTGCATAACACATCACCCAATATTTACTGATTTCAAACAATAGCAGCTCTTTACTTGGCCACAGTTGGCAGTCCAGGCGGAGCTCAAAAGGAATGACTCTTCTTCATCAGGGGGTTAGCTGGGCTCGCCCTTGTTTGCAGTCAGCTAATGATCTGTGGCCTCATGTTTGGCATTTGGCAGGACTAACGGAAGTTCCTGGGCTACAAGTGTGTCATCATCTGGCCGGCTAGCTAGCCTGGGCTCCTCCACATGGCAGTAGTTGTAGAGTTCCCAAGAGCAGCGAGAAAAAGCAAGCACCACTCTCGGGTCTTTCCAAGCCTCATGTTTTCTCATGTCGTTGGCCAAAGCAAGTCACATGTCTCAGCCCACAGTCAGTATGAGGAGAACTACCCAGGGATGTGGATTCGGAGACGGAAATTATTGTGGTTACTTTTTACAGTCTGCCACAATGTAAGAAGAGGCAATTGATAAAAGAGAAAATCTGAATGGCAAATAAATGCACGAGTTGTCCAACCTCACTAGTAATGAGAAAAATGCAAATTAAAATGAGATATCATTTCATATTTATCAGGTTGATCATTTTTAAAAGTCTGATAAAACTCAGGGATGGTATGAAAATGGAGAAATGAGCAATGCCCTACACAGTTGCTGGGGAGTGGACATATCATGACACTCAGAGAACACAGCAATCAAAATGAATAGATTCAGTTTCTCAGAATCAATATTGAACACCTCCTTCTGAGTTATGGAATCATCAGACAATAAGATCTGATACATTAGATATGGACACTTTACTTTTATAGATATACATACGTAATAAAACATAAAACATGGATAGGAAAGATACACACCAATTTAACAATATTATTTATCTCTTGAGATAAAGAGATGAAGAGCAAAGAATGAAAAATAAAGGAGGCTTCGAATTTATTTATACATTTTATTTCTCAAAAAAAGTGAAATAACTGTGACAAAACAGATATTTGTTGTATTCGAGAGATACAGGTCCATGAGCATTTATGTTTGATATATTCAAAATACTGTACCTTTGAAATATTCCATAATGAAAGCAACATTTAAAGAAAGACATCTGACAGTTCCTTTAAACAAAGGAGAAAAGGTTGGGGAACAAGAGGACTAAGTTATATAACTGATTAACTGCCTAAAAAATGTAATTTTTGTGGGAAGGGACCACCAAATGCGAGGCAACCTGATTGGATGGAAGCAATGGCCAGGCAGTGAAAGAATTCACCCAAGGCAGAACAAAGGAGATAGAAGTTTATCGAATATGCCGCAAGAGGGCAGCGGGCAGGACAGCAAAGGACTGTCTGCCAGGAGGCGGTGGTGAGGGCTATAGGTATAGGGTGGAGTGAGGAAGTATGGGAATTTGTGGAATTTTTCTTTTTGGTACTTGTGTCCATGTGTAAGTAACCCCTTGGTCAGCTTATGGATATTTTGAGGTGGGTCACCTAATGGGCCTGTTTGCATTCAGCCTGGGGGTGGGGGGAATCACTGTGGGCCCTTCTGGCTTGCTCAGGTTCCATTGTTCAAGTTGGTTGCCTAAGAGCAGTCTCCTGTAATTTCAGGTCACATTCACCAAAGTATGGAACGCAGAAAGAATGTGTCTACAATCTTGCTGTACTCTGCAGTGATCAGACTACACTTGAGCACACTCTGGAAAGGACACACACCGATGTGAGTGTGACCGCTTGTTCACTCAGCCACCCCACGTTAGCACCTACCTGGCTGTCCCAGAGGACTTCACAGAGGACAGAAAACCAGAGGCCCAGGGTGCCTGGGTGGCTCAGTCATTAAGCGTCTGCCTTCGGCTCAGGTCATGATCCCAGGGTCCTGGGATCGAGCCCCACATTGGGCTCCCTGCTCCGTGGGAAGCCTGCTTCTCCCTCTCCCGCTCCCCCTGCTTGGGTTCCTGCTCTTGCTATCTCTCTCTGTCAAATAAATAAATAAAATCCTTAAAAAAAGAAAGAAAAGAAAAGAAAACCAGAGGCCTTACTCTCAGAGGCTTAGCTTCCATCCCATTCAATGCACACAGCAACCATAAGAGCACAAAGGATAAGGCGGGGGCAGGGTGAGGCCAGAGAGTTGACTGCATGGTGGTTGATGAGAAACTACACCCAAACCAAGTTGTGTAGGGAATGCTGTCAAGGCTGCCGTCCACCTCCCTCTCCCACGCTGGCTTTGAATCCATAGGGAACCCTGAAGCTTTCGATGGAACAGCTCCAGGCACCTTCTTGCACAGACACACTCAGCAGAGACAAGGACAAACGGGTCTGTGTGTCCAGAGTTCTCACCGGAGCCTTCGCCAAAACCCAACCTTAGCACACGCATGAGAACTTCTCCCCCAAGTGGAGCGGAGGATGAGAGCCCTTGCTCCACCCATCAGCCCCTCAGAGGCTTTATCCCCTCAAGGCTGAACTGCAAAAAGAGTTATTTTTGCTGTACTGTCTTTTTATTTCTTTTCAACCTCTTATTTCCTATTCTGTAATTATTGCCAAGAAATATTCACAGAAAACATGCTGGATTTCTGACAGTCTGTCATGTGGGAGAGAGATGAGCTCTTCCTGGGTGCTGCCCAGAGACAGTAGTCTGACTGGGGAAGGCACAGGGAGAGGGGTTTCTGGCCACTGGAAGGGGGAGCTGTCCGACTGCTGGATCCGGAGCCATGGCCGGCTGCCTCCCCTGAGCTTCACCTAGAGGCTACACAAGGACATTGAAAAGCAAATGGTTGGCCTTACAAATTGTACAAACTGTCTTCAGTTTTTTACGATCCCAGAATAATCATTGTAAATTATTTAAAAATTATAGAAATGTTTAAGAAGACAGTATAGCCTCATCATTTCATCTTTTAGAGAAAAACACTAACATTTGGATATGTATCCTTTTGAATTTTTTTGATGGATATACAAACTTTTAGATATGAAAAGGAAATCGTGCTCTATGTAGATTGAATCACAATTTGCCCCCGCCCCATTAGGTTGTATCCTGGAAGACTCTCCCATGTTGGGATGTGCAAGACTGGCTCATTCTCTTCATGAGTTGCATTATTCCTGCACTCACAAATACCCATTGAGTGCAAACACCCACCTAAGGTCAAGCACTGCTCTAGGCACTCGTGAACACAACAGTAGACAGAACAAAGGTTTTGTCCTCATGAGATTTCTCTGTATCCTAGCAGAGAGAAAAAAATATACAAACAAACCAATAAAATGTAAGATGTCCAGGGCGCCTGGGTGGCTCAGATGGTTAAGCGTCTGCCTTCGGCTCAGGTCATGATCCCAGGGTCCTGGGATCGAGTCCCGCATCGGGCTCTCTGCTCCTTGGGAGCCTGCTTCTCCCTCTGCCTCTCTCTCCCTCTGTCTCTCATGAATAAATAAATAAACTCTTTAATAAATAAATAAATAAATAAATAAATAAATAAATAAATAAAATGTAAGATGTCCAAAAGACACATGCCGTGAGGAAAAACAACTCAGGTTAAGGGAACACCATACAACAAAGGACGTTGCTGGTTTAGACTGCATAGTCATGGAAGACTTTTCTGAGGGGTTCTGTATCAGTTATCTATGGCTGTGTAACACATTATTCTAAAACTTCGCGGGTTTAGCCACAATATTTATTAACTCAGGGTTTCAACAGGACAGGCGTCCAGAAGCAGCTGAGCGGCATCCTCTGCCTCGGGGTCTCTTACAGGCTGTAGTCAAGGTGTGAGCCAGGGCTTCAGTCACCTGACGGCTCAAACAGGGAAGGATCTGCTTCCAAACTCACATGGTTGTTGGCAAGAATTAGTGTCCCACAGGCCGTCCTCTAAGGCCTCAGTTCCTCACGGGCTGCTTGTTGGACTTTCTCTGAGTTCCTTGTCACAGGGGCCTCTCCGCAGGGCGGCTCACAAATTGGCAGCTGGCTTCATCACAGTGAGCAAGAGAGAAGAGCCAGAGAGGGAGGGACAGAGTCAGCAAGATGGAAATCACAGTGTTTTATAATCAATCCAGAAGGGGCATCCCTCATTTTTGTTATGTTCTATTCCTTAATAGCAAGTCACGAGGTCCAGCGCACACTCCGAGCGAAGGGATCACACAGGGTGCAAACACCGGGAGGAGGGGTCATTGGAGCCGTATTGGATTTTGCCTACTAAGGGGTGATATTTGGACAGAGACACAAATGAAGTGAGGGAGGGAGTCATGTGAATATCTGAGGAAAGAACCTTCCAAGAAGAACAAGAACAAAAGCAAAGTTCCCGAAGATGGCATGGCCTTGATCTGCATGAGGAGCAGGGAGGAGCCCCCCTGTAGCTGGAGCAGCGGAGGGAAAGAGTGGCAGTGAGTGAGGTTGATGAGGGAAGTAGAGACGAGATCATGGCAGCCCTTGCAGGCCTGGAGAGGACTTGGGTTTTAGTTCCCAGTGATAAGCAGCAGTTTCCCTAGTTTGCATTATTTATTTACCTAACTCTTCACTGCCGAAGATCAATTATAATTTGCTGTTTCTGAAAATGCCACACCCTTATATGCATGTGTACATGCGTTTGTGCTGGTATTTATATAGTATATATACTTGTAGGGATGTATGTGTGTGCATAGCTTCAGGGGATTTTTCTGGATCAAAAGGTATGTGCACTTAAAAATGTAGTTACACACATATAGCCAAACTGCACTTAAAACGGCTTTCCCCATTGTCTTTCCCATCAATACTGTGCGAAAGGAGAACCCTGGCCAACACTAAGTAGTATTAAGCTTTTGAATCTTTGTTAATCAAATGTGGAAAATGTGGCATTTCAATGTGATTTGCCTTTGCCTTTCCTCTCTAAAGAGGATGAACAGTTTTGCATCTATAAGGAGGATGAACCTTTTTGCATCTTTCTGTTTCTTCCTCTGTAGGGCCTGCTGAGGTCTAAGGATCCTCTTCTCTGATGGGCCCCGATGGAAGCTGGCCCTGTGGGACCCCAGGGAGCAACTGTAAGGAGTGCCGGAGGGCTGGGTAGTGCTCAAAGACCCTCCACAGGGCACCAGATGGAGTAATGGTTGGGAAGGTATCCCCTAAACTCCAATCCATCTCCAGCTCCTAGAACTCTCTGACCTTGGGTCAAGTACAGAGACAGAACGGCTCCATTTCTTGCCCTAAACTGAAGTCAGAAATAACAGTTGCCCCTTCATAGGTTGGCATGAGAATTAAAGAGATAGTTCAAGAAAGCTACTAAGTATAGCACCAGGCACTCAGTAGGTGGTCAGTACGTGTGAACTGTTGCAATCAGCCTACGCTGCTGAGCTGGCCACGGAGTTCTTGTAAGGCAGCCATAGCACTATTCCTGGAAGCACCTCATACCGTGGCTTGCACAATGCAGCATTTGATAATTATTTGTATAATTATTTGTGTATGTGTCAAATAAAGGAATTCACACCTGAATGAATGAGTGAATGAATCGCATGTGTAGTCTTAATATGAAGGGACTTAACTGCCAACTGTTATCTCACGTACAACTGGGAATCCTTGAAGGATTTCTTGAAGATTAAATAACATAAAGCAATGTTTTAAGAAGGAATTTAAGGAATAAGTAAATTTGCAAATAAGATTTTTCTTTTTTAAAACCTGAAGTTTCCCCCAATCCCCACGAAGGCAAGAGGCCAATACACACTGGAAGCTTGTTTTCAGCTGTCTACTCATGCATGGGCTCAGTGGCCCGCCCCCCTTATCTCTAGCTCATCCTGACCCCCCCCCTCACCGCCCCCACCGTCGACCACTACTGGGCAGAGCCCCCTCTAAAAATGAACACACAAATGTGCTTACCTTTTTTTTTTTTTTTTTTTTGCCTCTGGCACTCTTTCCAGCATGTACAGGGGTTTAAAACAGGCAGACAACCACAGCCCTCAGGCCACATCCAGCTTGTAGATATGTTTTGCTCCACAAACACAGTATTTTCTAAAAATTGAATTAAAACTCAAGAAGCTTAAATTAAAAAAAAAAAATACATATGTCTGGTTCCTCTTGCAAAAACTGAGATCTGACCACAGGGGCTGGCGCTCCCATATGGAAATGTCTGTCTGGAATCATGTAGCAGCAGTCCCCTTTATATGGGTATGTGCCTGATTCCCACATCTCCACCATCTCCACCAGCTTGTCTCATCGTTTATGTTGCATGGTTGCTGAGCTGCATGAGCTTTCAACACTGTGTCAAAACCATCATCCCAAGTAATATTGGTCTTGCCCTTCACTAATGAGTATTTAAGCCCCACAGAGCCCCTCAAAGGCACAGAGCAACAATTCCTTAATCCCTGATATGGTTTTTGAGAAAGAGGCCCTTATTCTCAAATACATCTGGGCATTGTCTACAATTCTAACCTCTGGATACTGAGTTCTTGTTTGACCACCACTTTTTATAAGAAGCACCTCCACAAACATGCTATGGAAGACATTTTGGGGAACACCGCCTGGGAAGGGTCAGAAACCTTCCAGACCTAGAGAAAACCCTGTATTCATAGAAGGAATCTATGCAGAATAGGAGCAGCACTGCCCACTCCCAGTCCCTATCCAGAGAGATGACATGTTGCTGAAACAAGCCATCCACCCGATAGGTCAACAGCAGATGGAACTTGGGAAGAGGAAGACCCATTGCCTGCAGTCTGGATCCTGGAAAAACGCTCTGAGATGGAGATGTGTGTGCAAGAGGTTTGTCAGAGTGTGCAGTAGGTAATAGAGAGGCCTTGGGTGATCCTGCAGGGGGCTCAGGAGCTGCAGACTCCTTCAGAGTTGTCCTTCATATTGAGGCAAGGAGGCCAGGCATTTTGTTACTTTCTGTATCAGTCATGGAAGGAGAGAGAATAACCTGGAGGCGGGGCAGCTCTCTCCAGCCAAAGTCAATTCTCAGAGAAGGATGTACCTGTGAGCCACCAGCTGCCCACACTCACAGCATGAGCAGATACATGGCAGTCCTGAAAGGGGGATCTTACTGGAACTCACAGACCCACTGTACCTACCTTTCTTCTTGAGGGTCAAATGGCACCACCTTCCTTCCCACCAGTGTTAGCAGTGACCACCACAGGAGAATCAGAGGGCAGGACTTGGAGGCAGAGCTCTATCATCTTGCTTCCAACTTTTGGCACTGGTAAATAAGGTGATTTTCTGAAACACAGTTCTATTTACATTTACTACAATACTCAAAATCCTCAATGGCTCCCCATTTCCTTCTGAAGAAGTACAGAATCCTTAACCTGGAATTCTACCCTCCACCAACTATCCCGGTTTCCAGTTTCTCCCCAACGATTCTCCTGCAAAGCCCCACGCAGTCTCCACAGTTCACCTCCTTCATGTCTTTGCCCTTGATTATTCCCTCTGCCCAGAAAAACCTTATCTCCTATGTCCATATATCTAAATCTTATCCAACTTTTTTTAGTTTGGTTCGAATGCTTCCCCAGTTCCATCTAACTGGAAGCAATTTCTGTCTGATCTTATAATAACATTTTTATCATCAATTATATACAGTTTATCTCATATACTAAACCATATACTCCTCAAGGGCAAGATTTTGGTTTCATTAGTGCCTTGTGCATAGTAAATATTTACTGAATGTTGGTTGGATGGATGGATGGATGGATGGACAGATGGATGGATGGGTGAAACAGGAGTGTAGATGGGAGAATGACAAGAACTGTATAGATGTCTTGCTGTTGAAGTGATGCGGAGTCTTGTCTTCACTCTCTTCCTGGGGTCTCTGCATCCAACTTAGTTGGTCAACAAGAGGCAGACTGGTCCAAAAAGAACCAAAGATGTATTTTCTGTACCAAAATATGAAAATTACCTCCTCAGTACTGAAGGCATAGAGGAATCACTGATTCCCCTTTTTAAACGTAGTACGACATTTTCTCATAAAAAGGGAATACAGGTTTCCCGTGCTATCCTAAAGTAGAGCACTCCTACGAAACCTCTAGTAAACCAAAATGGCATACATAGAGTGAAGAAGTCATTACCATTAATTTATATGGAAAAATTGTTGAGCATTTCCAGACCCAAAAAATAACCTTTCTTAGGTTTTCCTGATACTTAAGACACATCTTGTTCACAGTTGCACAAAATAAATGGAGCTAAAGTACAGATGTTCACAGACACAGTTCAAAGCTGTGGTGGCTCGATGCTGAGGCACTGATATAGTCCCCAACATCTACCTTCGGCTCAGGTCATGATCCCAGTGTCCTGGGATCGAGCCCCGTGTCGGGCTCCCTGCTTAGAGGGGAGCCTGCTTCTCCCTCTCTCTCTGCCCCTCCTCCCTGCTTGTGCTCTCTCTCTTAAATAAATAAAATAGTAAAAAAAAAAAAAAAAAACCACGAAGTGGAATAACCTGGACTTTTGAAAAGTGGGGGGATCCCTGTAGCACATAAATCCCACTTGAGTGTCCCACAAAACTGCCCCCGAGCCAGCTGTTGCATTTCAGGTAGCACCACTCAGAAGATCTCTTGAACCTCGGATAGCTGTTAACAAAACAATATGCTGATCAGTTCCCAATAATTCCCAGGGAATTATTCTTAATGCCTAATTGAAATTATTTCTACAAAGTGTAATCCCTGTCTCCTTTCTCCCATTCTCATCTCTTTAATAGCCTTTGGAAGAAGGGCAAGTCCTGATTTTTAAAGGAGTAAGATTGTCCCTATTAAACACTTGGAGGATAGACTGTGCAATAGAGGAACTGTGAACTCCAAGATGGGGAGCATATTCATTTCCTGGGACCAACTTAGACTCACTAAAACTAAGGCCACATGAGATAGGCTTGTTGTTGGGATGACCACAAGGAAGAATCAAAGGGATGCAGTAGATACAGTGCCTATCGATTTTAACGATGTCTTTGATGGAGTTTCCTATAATATCATTGTGAACAAATTACAGAGATATGGACCTCATGATAATACCATTCAGTGGATTTATAACTGGTTGAATAAATTCGGAGATGATGATTAACGTGTGATGTGATCCTACAGTATACTCTGAATGATATGATGAAGAATTTTGACCTCTGTCTTAGTCAATCCAAAACTTTTATCAACTATTATTAAATTTTTGGCCTCTAGAGCCAATCTATCCCATCTACACAGCTTAAGGCTGAGAGGAAAAGCTGAGGAAGGGAATCACAGAAGCCAAAAGCAGTCTGGAGAGATGGACATACCAGTTCAAACCTGACAAGATAAGGGGCACCTGGATGGCTCAGTCGGTTAAGCTTCTGACTCTTGATTTTGGTTCAGGTCATGATCTCAGGGTTGCGAAGTCGGGATCCACAATGGGTGTGGAGCCTACTTAAGATTCTCTGTCTCTGCCCCTCCCCACTCCCTTCCCTACCCCTACCCTATCCCGTTTGCAGGGGCATGAACAAGCTCTCTCTCTCTCTCTCTCTCTCTCTCTCTCTCTCACAAAAAAAAGAAAAATTTCAATGGATATTTTTAAAACCTTGGGGTTCTATTCAAGGGTTCAAGTGCACAAGTAGAGGATGAGGAGACATACTTTGGAATAGCTCATAAGAACAAGGCCTTGGGTCTGAGTTTGCATGTAGGCTCAGATTCACACAGTAGTGCGGGGGCTCTGGCCAAGGAAACTGATAGGAACGTAGAGTGCAGTGTTTTGGTGGGAACTGGCTCTGGTCTGCTTCTCCCAGTGGTTCCTGAAGATCTATGCTTAAGAGGGTCCCTGACCAATTGGAAAAGTGCCACAGGGAGGTGAAGAACAGGGGAAAGATGTTGGACACAATGTTAATTAAATCACAAATGAAGGGCGCCTGGGTGGCTCAGTTGGTTAAGCGACTGCCTTCAGCTCATGTCATGATCCTGGAGTCCCTGGATCGAGTCCCGCATCGGGCTCCCTGCTCGGCAGGGAGTCTGCTTCTCCCTCTGACCCTCCCCCCTCTCATGTGCTCTCTCTCATTCTCTCTCTCTCAAATAATAAATAAATAAAGTCTTTAAAAAAATAATAATAAATAAATCACAAATGAAGGTGCTGGAACTGTTTAGCCTGATTATCTTTGTCTTTAAACATCTGAAAGACTCTCACTTGGGATAGTGGGTATTCTCATTATTCAAATCCTGGAGGCAGCGCTGGAGGTAGTGGGTAAAAGCTAAAAGGAAGCCGATTTTTGTCCAATTTTAGGAGGAGGACCCTAAGAATTGCTATTTTCCAGCTAAGGCTGGAGGAGGCACAGAACCAAGTCTGAAACAGGCCCACAATCAAGAGAAGCTGTAATGTGGGTGGGCTGGCAGGACATGAGTGCTCTGAGCTGACACAATGAGAACATAGGCAGTTAGCCTGGGAGTAGGCCATCAGCAAGGTGGCAGTGGGTTGACCAGCTCTCTCCTGCATCAAGAGCTCTTTACAGTTAGTCCACCCTCCCTTGCACCTCCCGGCCCCTGACTGGTGCCCTAGTGTTAATAAATCCTTCAAGTCAAGCTTAAAGGTTCAGGCTGAATGGTTTTGGTATCTTCAGTTTGTCTCAGGGGTCTTCTTCCTCTTCCTCTCCCCCCACCTTCTTCTTCTCCTTCTCCTTCTTCTTCTTCTTGTGCCCATCTTGGTTTTTTATCATTTTTTTTCTTAACCAAAGTTTTTGGCTTCTCTCTGGCCCTCTCCAGTCCCTCCCCAGTCCTGCATGTCCCTTTCAGCTAGGAGGCTCCCCACTGAGCACAGTACTTTACTGATGGCTAGAAAATCAGGGATGCTAATGATGGTGGGATGGGTGGCCAAGAGGGTTCATCAAATCTCCTCCCTGAAGCTATCTCCAAACAAGAGTCTCCTTTGTAAGGATTTATCAGAAGGGGGCAACTAAGTGAACCAGATGACATCTGAGAGGGGAGGGGAATCCCCACTCTGTGAATGCCATTGTCTTGGGGCTTTTGATACACATTATCACATGCAATCCTCACAATACTCCCCTGGTTAGGTCAATTTGTCCCTTGGAAATGGAAGGAAACTGAGGCTCACGGGGTTAAGTACCCTGCTCAAGGCGACATGGCTGGCAAGTTGCAGAGTCAGGATTTAAATTCAGGTCTGCACAGCTACAGCCCGTTCCTTCCCCGCTACAGGTCTTTTCTGATTTGAGAAATCAGAATCCAGCAGGCTTCATCCTACATCCATTTTGAAATTAGTTGTAGAATTTCATTCTTCCAAGAGGTCTGCTTTGCAGTAACACTCAGGGAAAAATGTCACTCCACGGGGCATCGATTAGCAATATTAAAATGTCTTTAGAAAAGACAGAAAGGAGCAATGCAGGGCACTGGCCCTGAAATTAAATTCAGGATGCTAACGCTACTATTACAGATCCAGGGCTGGAAGAGAATGGAGGCTGATTGGTACAGGTTCCTACAAAACCATCCCCACTCCCTGTTTTCCAGTGTATCTGAGCAGCTTCCTCCCAGCTGAGGCACTTGTCTCTGCAGTGATACACCAAAGAGTTTTTTTCTTCACTTTTGCCCAAATTCTGACATTTATAAAAGAGTCATAGATATACCACAATACAGGCTTCCATTTCGTATTATCAATTTTCCCTAAAGAAATGCTGCATTAAATTATAATAGTAACCACTACAGCATAATGTTGGCTGAGAGTAAGGGCTCTGGAGCCCGGGCTACTCCATCACCCACCAACCCAGGTTCCATGACCATCCCTAACCACTAACTTCCGTGGGCCTCAGCTTCCTTCTTTGGAGTGTCTTGAGAATTTGATTAGTTAATACATGTAATATAGACTAAGTGATATATTGTGGTTTGGTTTGGTTTTTTAAGGAGAAGGGAAAACATGGTCTATGGGCAGCATGCTCCCAACCCAAATGTTGGGAATAACAGCCAACACTCTCAAAGGATGGCTCTGAACTCAGACTCTACATCCCCTCCATCATTCAGAACATCTCTACAACTTGCCACACCCGAGTCACCCACAATTACTGAAATTCTCAACCAATGAGAGCTGAGCTGGGTGATGAAGTGTGAGAAGAAGAACCCAGCAATTCATTTTCTGGACATTGTCATTTCTTAGTTTAACAAAGTCAGTATTGACATTAGCTGACTGTGTTCACTTCTATTTAGCAGTTCCATTTAGGGGGACCCCTTGATTGGGGTAGCCTGAGAAAGGAACAGAGAATTTTTCCAACAAACTAGAGGTATCCTACATTTCATTCATTAACTGATTGACTCATTTATTTGATGAATAATTTCCTGAGAAAACTTTCATGCCCAGCACTCAGCTGGGTTCTAGAGATTCAGTGGCAAGACAAGAAGACATGCTCCTTGCCCTATGGTGCCTCTAGATACATGACAAACAAGTAAACAAGTACATCATAAAGAATGTCAGAAGGGAAATAGGAAGGGCTTATGACAGAGAATAACAGGGGGAGGGCTGATACTTAGACAAAGTGTTCAGAGGAAGCCTCTCTGAGGAGAAAATGGATAAGGTAAGACCTAAAAAATTAGAAGAAGACCAGTATGACTGGACTATAGCAGACATGGAGGGAAGTGAGGGCAGCTAAAGTTGGAGACATAAGCAAGGGACAAGCCAATTAAAGTCTTATAGGCCCAGGTAAGGAGTTTGAATTTTATTTTAGGGGTGAATGGAAACCATCTGATAGCTAATATATATTCTATAGATTGTCTGCCTGCTATGTGAGGAAGGGCTTATAGCAGGGCAGGAGTAGAAGCAGAGAGACCAGTGAGGGCCACCACAGTTGTCTTGGGAGTAAAGATGGTGGCTCAGACTGGGGCAAAGGCATTGGTGTGGAGAAAATTACCTGCAGTGTAGCAGTTAGTTTGAGAATAATTGGGGTGGGTAGTCAATACAACATGTGAAGAATTTAACATTCTTTTGTTCATCAAGACAATCAAACTGTTTATTGCCACAGACCAGGACAGTGAAATAATATTAAATATACCAGCTAACATTTATGTGTTAGATGCTTTACAGATACTGTCTCATGAATACTTATAACAGCCCCTTAAGGTAGACATTATTATTATCCCCATATTATAAATGAGCAAAATGAGTCATAATCAGATTAAGCAACTTGCTCAAGGATAATATTGTTAGTGAGTTAGTGGAGCTGGGTTTCAAACCCAAGGCTGTCTGGTTCCAAAACTCAAGGCATAAGGCACTGACAGACTGCTCTAGGGAGATTTTCTATTCTGTACATGTTTGGCAAGCTACATAAAATGTCTCCACACTCCCCATGCATGATCTAGCTCCTTATACTCTGGCCAGTAAAACCCGGGAACATTTATTGAGCCTCTATTATATGCCAGACTTTTACATTTATTGTACCCACTTTGCAGACTGGAAAACTAAAGCACAAGGAGATTATGTAATTTACCCAAAGTCACAAACGTAGTCATCTTTAAACCCAGGCTGCCTGATGCGTTTGGCCACTGCCTCTTCCCAAGGAGTTTGTTCCTGGAGAGAGGATCTGAACCTACATGGAAGGCCACCTGAATGGTGGGAGGGTCCCAAGGGCTGCTGCTTCACCAAACCAGGCCCTACCTCGGGGTCAAGTGATGGCAAACACATTGAGATTGGCAGGTTATTCCAGCCACAGGTAACGTCAGTAGGCCACAAGCCCATGGAGGACCAAGCCAAGCACAGAGATGTGCACAAGACTAATATCCTGAGTAAATCCTGTTTCCTTCGGGTTCTCCTTTGTCACCTCTTTGGAGAGGCTGTCCCTGATGACCCTAGCTAAAGCGGCACCCCCTCCCTTGTGCCACCTGCTATCCCATCAATCTTTAGCATTTATAACTCTTGGTTAGTATCATTTATCATTTATATGTTTGTATCCCCTTTGCTTAGAATATGGGGCACATAGTAGGCATTCAATAAATATTTGATGAATGAATGATTGAATAAATTAGTTAGTTAATTATATTTTAGTTTGCATTTGCACCTGAGGAAAACTATAAGCTTTTGGCAAATACACAGGTTTCTCTTGAGCTTAAGCATCTGGACAATAGAAGGGCTAAGAGGCAAACTGACAAGATGGCATGGGAAAACAACAATATGATTAAGGCAAGTGGGCCAGACCTAGCCACTTTTTACAAGTCCCCGTGTTGGCATGGTGGCCTCCTTCTAGTCCCATGGGAGGTGCCACGATGCACTACAGAGCAATTAAGTAAGCAACCAGAAGCTTGAGCTAGAAGTTCCCACTTAGTCAGAAGCTGCAAGGGAAAGGAAAGGGGCAGTGGTGGGAGGACTCCCTGGAAGAGGGCAATAGGGAGGAAGTGCAGTCCAGGGAGCACCCAGGGTGGGGCGGGGTGGGGGAGGGCCCATGGTCCTCACCTCCTGGTTCATTATTCCCATCAGCAGTAGTGGGGGCTCCCAAAGGCCCAAGCTCTCCTCCGCCTTCCGGTGTGGACAGCAGCAGGAGGGACGTCATGGGTGCCCAGTTCCTTTCGGAAATCTGTGCCCCACTGAGAATCATTCCATTTCGATTTGAAATTCAAAAAAATAATAATAAGAGTTAAACACAACAGAGGTTCTCTGATGCAGATGAGAGTCATCCATTGCTCATTTTTGTCTTCCTAGAAAGAACAAAAACCAAACATGATCTTTCCCTGTTTGGGGGAACATTTTTGTAGGCTGGCTTTGCTCGCTCTCTTTTGAATACCTTGAGCAGAATACCCCTCATGTTGTTAATGACTTCAAAGATACCGGGTCCACTGTGCGGCAAGTGATAAAAATGTACACAGCATGTGTTGGATAAATTAATAAACTCTCCAGAGCCTCCGAGTCCTCGGGCCCAGCAGCACCGTAATGAAATGTTATTCTGAAGTGGAGGAGGTAGGAAGGAGAAAAAGGGGAGCAGTATTTAATATATGCAAATTAACTAGTATGCAAATTGCCACTAAGTTAAAAATAACGGACTGCGAAAGGAGCCCATTTTTTAAGCAGCTTGTTTATTCATTAGCCTAATTCCCATTATCAATCCTTCTGTTTTCTTCTTTATTAAGTACTCACATTTGGGGAAGTTTGCTTCCTACAAATTGTTTTGCTCCAAAACCCATAACAATGGTTAGAACAATCACCATACATTAGCTTTTCTCCATCTCATTCTTGATTTTGCCCCTATCCTGAAATTCTCTTTCTTTCTTGCTGTCCCTTTCCTTTTGCCTTTCCTCCCTTAACTCCTGTCATCCTCACTGGCCTTGTTTCTCTGGCACCTTCTGTCTCTCCGATGCATGAGGCTCCGGGCAAGCAGGCAGTGTGGGGCAGGGGCACAGGAAGCCTCCTGTCTCAAAAAGGCTGACGCCAGGGACCCCTTCTCCCAACCACTGGCCCCACGGGCTGGAATCGCAGATACAAAAGGCACCAGAAGCTGGCTCCCCATTACCTTGGGGCGTGGACGACCATCTGCCCAGCCAGTAGCATCAGACCAGCCAGAACAATGCACATCCCGATTCGGGTCTGTATATGGCCTCCACTGCCTCAAGACAGACCTTACACAATCTTAAGACAAATTGGCAGCCAAAATCCTCCTCTTTTGTCTCAAGAAGCCTCCACCTTGTTATGTGCAAGCTCTGGTGCCCCCTAGAGGCTGAGAGTGGTACAGCGCGCTGGGCTGGTCGTAGGGAAGGCAGAGCAGGAGGAAGGGGCAGGGAGGGTTCTCCCACACAAAGCCCCTGGCCGAGGGGTCTGGAGGGCATATCCAGAAAGCGTGGGCACCCATGAGCAGCTGGGGCGGGGGCCGAAGGTAGAGGCTTTGCTGATGGTGCGCATGAGCTTGCGGGGCTGTTTTTTTGTGTTCACTGTTGTCATTTTTCACGCGGTTTTAATCACATAGTTATTACAAAGCATCAAGATCATTTTTACCATGCGCTTCCCTGTACAGGGTGCTTGGCTGTGGCTGGCAGAGCTGTTTGTGCAGACGTGCCCCGTGGAGTGTGCAGTCTGAGACACACAAGCACGCACCCTGAGGCTCAGAGTCTCTCCGTGCCCTGGAGAAGCTGTGGTTGAGGCCCAGGGTACAGAATCTCAAGGCCGGCCCTGCCGGGAGCCTTTACTCCATGTCAGGCTGTGCTGCCAATGTGAACACATATTCCCGGAGCAAAAAACACTAATTCCCACTCTTTCCGGAGCCCCCACTTGCTAGTGCTTAGAATTCTTCTGGGAGACCCAGAGCAAGAACATTTTTCAGATCTCAGCCCGGGGCCAGAGCTTTGTCATCCCCTTGCTGAAGCACCTATTACTCTAGGGCAGTGATGTCAAATGTGAAAGGTCACACCCAGGTGGCCACTTGGCATCATCCAGAGACCAGGGACAGCTGGAGAATGAATTTGCATCAGCTCCTGAACCTCCAGCCCGCACTGCAATCTCCCATTGCTCTTAAGGACTACAAATGGTGTCAAAAGGCTAAAGACCTCAAAGAGGCAGGCAACATCAGAAACAGTCACTGACACTAAGCTTGAGATGGAGCCAGAAAAATAAATCATTATCATTTAAGCCCTGCACATTTTTATACATACTGTCTTTGCAATATTTCCATAGAATGAGCAAATAAATCACCCCGCTCTTGACATTTTTAATAACTTTAAGAATGTGGTTAGAGTAATACTTAACTTTATTGACATATTGTATGGTTCATCCATCTCATCAAACCTCAATGAAACTTCAATGAATATTAACTGAGGACCCATAATGTACTAGGCACTGCCTGGAGAATCCCCCAAGCAGTCCCTGTCCCCCTCCAGGAGCTCTAACTCATCGGCTTGACTCCTGTCTGTGGGAATCAATAGCCCACGGGGCAAGACTAGATGGAGTCTCGTTCAGATTCTAGCTGGAGGATCCAGCTCCCTGGGTTTGGACGCTGGATGCCTGAGAGTGTTCTCAGGGTCAGGAGCCTCCCTGGTTCTTTAGAGACAGACCTGATGAATGGAAAGAAGAGAGGACAGAATGCCACTGAGTAGCCAAACCCCAAAGACAGTAGATGCAGCCCCAGTACTTCATTCTGGGACATGATCCTGCCTGGTCCCTGATTTCCTGGAACACGACTCAGAGGCCCAGAGTAGGACCTTAAACTCACCAGTCACACAGCTCTTTCATAGCAGAGCTAGAAGTAAAAACCAAGTGTCTTAATTTTTAAGCCAACACCCTTTTCTGTGGTAAATGATAACGGTGGCATATTTTACAAAGGGGTAGGGGAGTTTTAAAAAAGGAGGTCAAATAATTCAAGGAATAATGATGATAATATTTGACCCATTTCTCAAACACTACCTCTAGGAGACACTCTTTAGCACCCTGGATTCTCAAACGCACAAGTTTTTTCTCTTACCCCAGGACTTTTTTGAGATGTTGCCTTCACAAAAATACTGTGACCTTCAACCCTCTTCTCTTAGCCATTCTCATTCATTCTTCAGATCTCAGTTTGGACATCACTCCAAGAAGCTTTTCCTGATCCCTCAAATCTGCTATCTGTTTGCAAGGCTCGCAGCCCCCATCCCACATTCTCCATCACAGCCCCCTGTAATTGTGTTTTACTTGAATGCCTTCTCCAATCTTCTATGAACCTCTGGAGGTCAGGGACTATATCTTTCTCACTCCCTCAAAATTGTCTCCATAGACCCTAAAGTTAATAACTCTAAGAATGCGATTAAGGTAATACTCAACTTTATTGATATAGTGTATGGTTCATCCATCTCATCAAAACTCAATTAAATCTCAGTGACCATTAAACCAGGGCCCGAAATGTCCCAGGCAGTGGTGCCTGGCATAGAGTAGATGCTCAATAAATATTTTAGAATGTATAAATGAAGAGTGGACCATAGAGCCTCATCAGGGGAAAAAATGTCATTAGCCATTCCTGTCACAGAGGGATCCAATTTCTCCCTCCTCCTGAACACATCCTTGGCTGCTAATCTGAGCATTCCAGAGTGAGACTTAAACTGCCTGAGAAGACATATTATAGGCTATGTAAAGATAAGAGAAAGGTACACACATTTAAATATGGCCCTTCTTATTTATGGGTGCAAACTTTACACTCGGAAGACATATCTTCTTTATAGCAAAAACCAAGGAAACAAATATTGGACAGAGAAAGAATTTTGCAGCAAACATAGTGGAAATGCTTTAATATCTCTGCTACATAAAGAATTCATACAAATTGATTTTTTAAAATTCAAGACCTCAGTAGATAAGTAGACAAAGAACATGAACAGAAAATGCATATAAGGGGAGGCTTAACTGGTAAGTAAAAGTACAGAAACATAGCCAACCTTGTCAATTAAGACAGTTGGGAGGTATAGGACCCAAGTGCAGGATGAGAAAAGGTCAGTCGCCCCCCTGGCCCAACCTCCCTCCCTCACCGCAGGACTGAACTTGCTGTGTCTGCTGTGGTTCGATGTGCCAGGTGAGGCGGGTTTGAGTAAGAGCCCTCAGGTCCCTAGGAGGCTAGGAGAGATGCAGGGGGCAACACAGTGAGCAAGGCCAAGAGGTGAATGCTGAGCTGGCAGCCAATGGGGCGGAGGGAGGCCATGCAACAGCAAGAAGAGAGGTAGAATGGCTCACAGGCAGCTTTGCTCATTAGAGGATACAGTGGCAAAGGTGGCTAGCACAGTGCCTAACACATGGTAAACGCTAGAAAACTGTGAAGCTGGAAATACAGGCTTGCAAACGGAGAAGAAAGAATCAAAAGGGAAATAAATAAATGTTTGGAAACAAGGTGATCTATTTAAATAGGACACAGTCCCAGGGGCTTTATGATTTGCTGTCAGCTTCTGGTTTGGCTTCTTCCGCAACCAGCTGCCATGCAGGGTTCCCTCGGGTGCACCCACCAGAAGGGAAAGGAGACCCATTAATGCTTCATGCCGGCATGGCTCACAGGTGCCTGGGAAGTTCAGAAATGTTTCTGAAAAACAAAACAATAACGAAAATATGATTTAACCTATTAAACTTTCAGAAGCTAAAAATAAAAATACATTATGCAGTACACCTTAAACTTATACAGTGATGTATGTCAATTCTATCTCAATAAAACTGGAAAAAATAAAAATAATATCCAGTGTCAAGCTTGGTACAGTAGAAATATAAGTATGGCATTTTTGGAAAGCAGTCCAGCAGTATTTATCAAGCACCATGTATCAATTAGTCATCGTGGCAATAACGTTGTGTAACAAATGACCTCAAAAATCTCAGAAATGAAGGTCCCCAGGGGTCCAAGGTGGCAAGTGTATTATAGCCTAAGGCATCCCATGACTGTCAAGAGGGAGCACTGAGCTCCCAAAACAGTTCCTCATCTTGTTGATTGTTGAACCCTGCCTGCTTGCAAAAATCACCGAGGTCCTAAGGTCCAATAATTCATTTTGTGGAGGGTCACATATGGGACTGTCGACCCAGGCAAAGGAGATAATGCAGTGGAGTGGGATCTAGAGCAAGCAAGAAGGGGAGGCAATCCACTTGATGGGCTCCTTTCCCTAGCTCAAAAGTCATTGCAGAGACTTCGACTGACTTCTCGAAATTGCACATTAAAACCTTGTTGAAAGAAAGCTTATGGGGTGATAAAAATGTCCAATATCTTGAACAGGGTCAAACAGCTTTGTACATCCGTCAATTTAAATGATCACTTAAAATGTGTGCATTTTATAGTATGTGACTTATTCCCCAACGAAGTTGATTTAAAAATAAAACCTGTTGAGAATCATCTTACTATAATATTTAAATTTGTATAGAAAACTGATTTCATCTGGAAACAGACTGATAAAATTAAGCTGAATAAAAAACTATTTATAGTTCTTTCACTTCTGGCCAAGATGGGATAACAGGGGCTGGGTTTCACCTCCTGTCTGAAATAAATCATATATATATTTTTTTAATAAATGATATTTTTAAAGACAAAAAAAATGAAAGAAGAGTTTTCAAGACATTGGATGTCAGACACTGATGCCTGAGGAATGGGAAGCAAATGTTACGATTGTCCCAGCCAATTGCCTTAAAAAGGTTTCCAGACCATGGAGAAAGAAGGGGGAAACCAGGCAGAGCCCAGTGAACTTCTTGAGTTTAGAGCTTCCAGAGCTGAGAGCCTGGGGACCTCAATGACATTTATAGAATACTCTCCATTCAAAGACAGCAGAATACACATTCTTTTCAAGTGTACATGAAACATACATAAAACAATTCTCAAATTATGTCTGGTGCATAAGATAGTCTCAAATTTAAATGAATTGAATTTATACAGTGTATACTTTCTGGCCAAAATGGAATTAAATTATAAATCAACAGCAGAACTCTAAAAATTTATCAAATATTTAAAAAATAAAAAAACATACTTCCAAATAACCCATGGGTCAAAGAAGAAATCAAAAGGGTGATTAGAAAGTATTTGGAAATGGAGGGGTGCCTGGGTGGCTCAGTTAGTTAAGCGACTGCCTTCGGCTCAGGTCATGATCCTGGAGTTCTGGGATTGAGTCCCGCATCGGGCTCCCTGCTTGGCAGGGAGTCTGCTTCTCCCTCTGACCCTCCCCCCTTCTCATGCTTTCTCTCTCTCTCTCTCTCTCTCATTCTCTCTCTCAAATAAATAAAATCTTAAAAAAAAAAAAAAAGAAAGTATTTGGAACTGGAAACATGTGAAAACACAGCATAGCAAAATTTGTGGGATGCTGCTAAAGTTGTACATAGGGGGAAATTTATAGTACCAAATGCCTATATTAGAAAAAAAGAAATGTCTCAACTCTGTGACCTCAACCTCCACCCTAGGAAGCTACAAAAATATAAAGACATAAAACCCAATGTAAGCAGAAGAACAGAAATAATAATGATCAGAGTAAATATCAATGGAAAAAGAAACCAAACACAACATAGAAAAAAATCAATGAAACTGAAAGCTGGTTTTTTGAGACCTATAAACCTCTAGCCAGAGTAATCAATAGAGAGAGAGGGAGAAGATACAAATCAGCAATAACAGGAATGAGAGAGGTAAAAATCAGTATGCATTCTAGAGATATTAAAAAGATCATAGGGAATATTATGAACACCTTTATAACAATAAATTTGACAAGTGAAATAAAGTGGACAAATTCCTTGCATGACAGAAATTGCCAAAATTCACTCACGAAAAAATAACCTGAATAGTCCCATGTATTATTAAAGTATTTAATTTATAGTTAAAAACTTTCCCAGAGGGGCACTTGGGGTAGCTCAGGTCATGATCCCAGGGTCCTGGGATCGAGTCCCACATCGGGCTCCCTGCGCCGTGGGAGCCTGCTTCTCCCTCTGCCTGCCCCTCACCCTGCTTGTGCTCTCACTTGCTCTCTCCCTCTTGCTCTATCTCTCAAGTAAATAAATAAATAAATCATCTTTAAAAAAAAAAAAACTTTCCCAGAAAAAAAACTCCAAGTCCAGATGGCTTCCCTGATGAATTCTACCAAACATTTGAGGAGGAAATAAAATCAATTCTACACAAATCCTTGAAGAAATTGAAAAGGGACAAAAACTTCCCCACTCATTCCATGAGGCCAACAGTACCCTGATACTAAAAGCAAACAAAGATATTACAATAAAACTCCAGACTAATAGACCTCATGAATATAGATGCAAACATCTTAACAAAATTTTAGCAGATCAAATCCAACAACACACAAAAAGAATAATACATCATTACTAAGTAGTCGATCCCAGGAGGACAAGGCTAGTTTAACATTCAAAAAAAATCAATGTAATTCACCATATTAACAAACCAAAAAGAAAAACTGTACTACTGGGGCCCCTGGGTGGCTAAGTCGGTTAAGCGTCTGCCTTCGGCTTGGATCATGATTCCAGAGTCCTGGGATCGAGCCCCATGTCGGGTTCCCTGCTCAGTGGGGAGCCTGCTTCTCCCTCTCCCTCTGCTGCTCCCACTACCTGTGCTCTCCTGCTCTCTCTCTGTTAAATAAATAAATAAAATCTTAAAAAAAGAAAAACTGTATTATCAATTTCAATTGGTGCAGAGAAAGCATTTGACAACATCAACATAACCATTCCTGATAAAAAAACTTTCAGCAAACCAGGAATAAAAAAGAACCTCCTCAATGTGATTAAGGGCAGATCTGGAAAATCTACAGCTAATATCATATGTAAATGTGAAAGCCTGAGTATTTTTTGCCTAATATTGAGAATAAGACAAAGATACCAATCTCGCCATTTCTATTTAACATTTTACTATAGGTTCTAGCCAGGTCAATAAGGCAAGAAGAAATTAGTCATTCGGATGGGAAAAGAAAAATTAAGAGTGTATTTATTCATAGATAATATGATCATCTATGTAGAAAAATTCAATGAAATCTACAAAAATGCTATTAGAACTAATGAGTGAGTTTAGAAAGGTTTCAGGATATAAGATCAATATACAAAAATCAATTGTGTTTCTATAAACTAGCAACAAACAATTGGAAGTTGAAATTAAAAAATCAATGTCATTTAGAATAGTATAAAAAAATTAACTACTTATGGGTAAATCTCACAAAAGATGTGAAAGACCTATACTATTAAAACTAAAAAACATTGCTGATAGATATTAAAGATGACCAAAAGAGAGTGATTCTATGTTCATAAATCCTAAGATTCTTAAGATGTTAAATATTGTTAAAATGTTAAATCCCCCAAATTAATCTATGGATTCAGTATAATCCCAATCACATCGCAGCAGGCTTTTTGGTAAAAATTGACAAACTGATTATAAAAATTCTTACAGATATTAGTCTGTTATCAGATACATGGTTTGTAGATATTTTCTCCCATTCCATTGGTTGCCTTTTCATTTTGTTGATTATTTCCTTTGATCTACAGAATCTTTTTAGTTTGATGTAGTCCCACTTGTTTATTTTTGCTTTTATGGCCTGTGCTTTTGCTGTCATATCTGAAAAATCATTGCCAAGACCAATGTTAAGGAGCTTTTCCCCTACTTTTCCTCCCCCAGGGATTTAATGGTTTCAGATCTTACATTTAAGTCTTTAATCCATTTCAAGTCAATTTTTGTGTGTGGTGTAAGATCAGAACCTAATTTTTATTCTTTTACACATGGATATCCAGTTTTCCCAGCCCCACTTATTAAAGAGATTGTAGTCCAACCCCCCCTGTATGTTCTTGGTGCCCTTGTCAAAGATTAGTTGACTGTATATGCATGGATTTATTTCTGAGCTCTTGATTCTGTTCTATTAGTCTGTGTCTGTTTAGATGCTAGCACTATACTGCTTTGATTACTATAGCTTTGTAATAGAGTTTGAAATCAGGAAGTATGATGCCTCTAGCTTTGTTCTTCTTTCTCAAGATTGCTTTGGCTCTTAGGAGTTTTCATGGTTCCACATGAATTTTAGGGCTATTTTTTTTCTATATCTAAGAAAGATAGTAAAGGAAAAAAAAAGATTAAAAAATGGACAAAGGATCAGAATAGACATTTTTCTAAAGAAGATATACAAATAGGGGTGCCTAGGTGGCTCAGTCAGTTAAGCATCTGCCTTTGGCTCAGGTCATGATCCTGGAGTCCTGGGATCGAGCCCCGCATCCAGCTCCCTGCTCAGCAGGAGTCTGCTTCTCCCTCTCCCTCTGCTCTTTCCCCCACTTGTTTTCTCTCTCTCTCTCACTCACTCTCTCTCTCAAATAAATAATTTTAAAAAAGAAGATATACAAATAGCCAACAGGTATATGAAAATACGCTCAACATCAGGGAAATTCAAATCAAAACCACAATGAGATGTCACTTCACATCTGTTAGGATGGCTGTTATCAAAAAGACAAGTGATAACAAATGTTGGCAAGGGTGTGAAAAAAAGGTAACCTTTGTACACTGTTGGTGGGAATGTAAATTGATGTATCTATCATAGAATACAGAACTACCATATGATACAGCAATTCTACTTCTGGATACATACCCAAAGGAAATGAAATCAATATTTCAAGGACATAATCATACCTGCACTCCCATGTTCATTGCAACATTATTCACAATAGCCAAGATATGGAAACAACTTAGGTGTCGGTCAGAAAACGAATGGATAAAGAAAATGTAAAAATAAAATATATTGTTACATATGTGGAATATCATTCAGCTATAAAAAAGAAGGACATCCAGGGCATCCGGGTAACTCAGTCATTTAAGTGTCTGCCTTCAGCTCAGGTCATGATCTCACAGTCCTGGGATGGAGCCCCACATCCAGCTCCCTGCTCGGCGGGGAGTCTGCTTCTCCCTCTTCCTCTGCCCCTCCCCCCACTTGTGCATTCACTCTCCCTCTCTCAAATAAATAAATAAAATCCTAAAAAAAAGGAAAAGAAGGAAATCCTGCCATTTGCAACAATATGGATGAACCTAGTGGACATTATGCTACGTGAAATAAGCCTGACACAGGAAGACAAATACTGTGTGATCTCACATATATGTGGAAACTAAAAGTAAAATTCATAGAACAGTGGTTGTCAGGCACTGGGGGGCACTGGAGGGATGGAGATGTTGGTCAAAGGATACAAAGGATACAAACTTTCATTAATGAGATCAATAAGTTCTCAGGATCTAATGTAGAACATGGAGACTATAGTTAATAATACTGTATTGTATACTTGGATTTTGCTAAGAGAACAGATCTTAAATGTTCTTACCACAAAAAAAGTAATTATGTGAAGTGATGGATGCAATAATTAATTTGATTGTGGTGATCATTTCACAGTGTGTATGTACATTAAATCATCACATTGAACACGTTAATTACAGATAATTTTTATTTGTCAACTATACTTCAATAAAGCTAGGGGAAAATCATATGGAAATGTACAGAACCAATAATGGCCAAAACAACTTTCAAAAAGAGCAATGCAGGGAACTAAAACTATCTCAGTTCAAGACTTATAAAGCTACAGTAATCAGGACAAGGTGGTATCAGCTTCAAGATAAACAAATATATCAATGGAACATAATAGTCTAAAAACAGACCCACACATATATGAACAACTGATTTTCAACAAAGGTGTAAGAGAAATTCAGTGGAAACAGAATATGCAAAAATGAACTCAAAATAGATCATGGACCTAAATTTAAAATCTAAAACTATAAAATTTTTAGAATAAAACATAGGAGAAAGTCTTTGTGACTGTGAATTAATCAATGATTTTTTAAATATGACATCAAAAGCCTAATACATAAAAGAAAAATGATACATTTTATTTCATCAAAATTAATACTTTATTCTTCAAAGTATACTGTTAAAAGATATTGTTTAAAAGAATGAAGAAGTCATGAAAGAATTTTCAGAGTGGTTAAAAAAGCAAACCAAGTAAGTGCTTCAAAACTAGGTAAAAGAAAAGCAGGGATTAGAGGAAATGGGATAGATGAGGCTCAGGTAGTGAAACCTAACTTCCTCAAGTTCATCTGAAGGCAAGAGATGGCATAAGAAGTCAGAAGGCGTGGGTGGTATCTGATGGCTGCCCAGAGAAAAGAAAGACGATCCACCAAGGTAACCCTGCCTCTGGTTCCCACAACTTAAGGAGACCCCATGGTTGACAGTGACAGAAAAAAGCTACTCGGAGCTTAGTAGATTCTGGAGGCCTTCATAATCCAGCTTGCCCTAAAATCCCAGAGCTTCAGGAAAACTCCCAAGAGAAAGAAAGCTTTATAAATCTTCTGGATGACTTAGGTCTCCAAATGATCTTCATTGCAATCCCTTCTAGGGGGAAAAAAAATCGGAGATGGGTCTTCTGAATATGGCCACTTACTATTAGATTACATTCATGTACTCCTATACTGGCATCCTATATTGGTTTTCAAACAGGCATTTGGAAGTAGAAACTGTAAAAGTATAAAATAAAAACAAAAATCAGAGGTATAGTATTTTCTTTCCACATTCCCAATCATCTTGCATACTGAGTGACCACACCTCACTTTGGAGACCACTGAGTTAGATAAAGCACTCTAGTTACATCCAGTAGACAGGAAATAATCAGACCTGATAGATTATGACAATATTAAGAAAAATAGAAATAGCTATGATAACAAAACATTGTAAACAACTGAACTATCCAAGAAAGAATAACTGGTCAAACTTATATCCACTTGACAAACTATTAAACAATCTTTTAAAATGATATCTTCAATAGTATGGAGGTTCCCCCAAAAATGAAAAATGGAAATATCATATGATCCAGTAATTCGACTACTGGGTATTCACCCAAAGGAAACAAAAATAGTACCTCAAAGAGATAGATACACCCCTATGTTTATTGCAGCTTTATGTACAATAGCCAAGATATGGAAGCACCCCACATGTTCATCGATACTAAATAGATAAAGAAGATGTAGTATATATATACAATAGAATATTATTCAGTCATGAAAAAGAATGAGATCTTGACATTTGTGACAACATAGATGGACCTAGAGGATATTTGCTAAGTGAAATAAGTCAGACAGAGAAAGACAAACACTGTATGATTTCGCTTACCTGTGGAATCTAAAAAAAATAGCCAACCAACCAAACCAATAAACAAAAAACAGAAACAAACCCATAAATAGAGAGATATTCTCAATAGAGAACAAATTGTTGGTCACCAAAAGGGAAAGCAGGTGGGGAGATGAGCAAAATGGGTGAAGGGAAGTGTGGGAGATACAGACTTCCAGTTATGGAATGAGTAAGTCATGTGGATGAAAGGTACAGCATATGGAATATAGTCAATGGTACTGAAATAGCATTGTATGGTGACAGATGGTTGCTTCACCTTGGTGAGCACAGCATAGCATACAGAGTTGTTGAATCACTATGTTGTACACCTGAAATTAATACGCATTTGTATGTCAACTATACTTCAATTAAAAAATAAAAACAAAAATAAAGAATAAGATGTTTTCAAAGAATATTCTCTGACATGTAAAAATGTTCATGATGTGGCATTACATGAGAAAAACGAATGCACAATACTCAGGAAGATTTCAAGTTTGTAAAAGGAAAACTTACATATGTATCATGGAAAAGACTGAGAAGAACTGTGTTGAGGTGTAATTAAATTTTGGATGATTTTACATTTTTGCTTTATTCTTTCAGCCTTTTCCAAATGCTCTGAAATCAACATTTTCCATTTTATAATCATAAAAACATAATATTTTTGTAAAGAAAGCATTATAAAAAGATAAACCCACCAGGCAGTAAAAAGTGGTGACACTGAACACTTCTAGTGAGAGGTTAAGAAGGTTAGAAAGAGATTTAAAAAATCAGAACTCTAAGTGTAATGTATAGGGCCCTGGCTTCTCAGTAATGATGGAAGACGGGGACCCACCAGCACTCAGCATCTTCATTCACTTGGTTACAGGGATCCATCCTGCGAGCTCCAATCATGTCACAGACGGTGAGTGAGGCCATAGCAGTATAAAAATGCTTCAGAAGCCGGGGGCCCCGCCCCAGAGTGCTTCTCAGTCAGTTAACTCATGTTCCCATGCTGTGCTCTCCAAAACAGAAAGCAACAAGTCTTCCTCTATACAAATCAGCTTTAGTGTTTTCTTGTGAAACAGGGTGGTTGAGGATGTGCTGGCCACCACAATCTAAAAAGATATGACAAGGAGAAGGAGATGCAGAGAAGGAGAAATAAAATGGGAATATCAGACAGGCTGAAATGTTAGGGTCTTCAATCTGAAGGACAGAAGGGAACGGATTGGGATCCACAGAACCGAGAATCTTGAGGATGCATGGAGCACAGACTTAACTCAACCAAATTCCAAAACTCTGTGACTAGGAGATGTCCTGTGAAACGTGACCTAGGTTTAGTTCCAGACATAAAAGGAAGCAATTTCTCTCACAGTGAGTAATAAATGGATTGGAACTTATTGGAATTCATCACCCCCAAGAGGTAATGCTGGCAGGAACCAAAAAAGCCTTCCAAAAAGCTTGGGACAAATTTATGAATGGCAGAATTGTAAATGACCTCTTTTGCTCCCTCCCTCTTGCTCTTCCTCTCTCAAGCAGACACTGTAGAGACTGAGCTAGTGGTTGCCCTAAGAGATGCTGCTCCGATTTTCCCTAATGGCCAGGCAAGGTCAGGGCCCCCACCCTGTGTTCCCACGGCACCCTGACCACACAGCATTATTATTCCTTGCCAAGGGGCCTGCAGCCCTGCTAGGTTGTCACAGCGACAGGCAGTACTGAGTAGGTGCTCAATAAGTGTGGGTTGAAACAATGGTTGGACCCCACCTGTCTTTGTTAGAGGAAGCAGCCTGGAGGTGTGCCATGTGCCACATTTAATCGGGGCCAAATCTTGAGAGCTTTTACACTGGCAGGCGTGTTGATTGCTTTCTGGTCCTTGCTCTCCACTACACCCCCCCCCACTCCCATGTGCTCCCAGAGCAGAAAATCTGGTGCAAGGGCAGGAAGTGTGGGCAGTTTAGGGTATACTCTCAGAGGAATACCCCCGAGTGAAGCCGTGCAAGAACATCTCATCTGAGAAGTGGTTCTTGGAAGCTCCTGGGAGACTAATGTCTGGAGAGCTCTCGTCCTCCCCCTCTTCTTATCCCCCAGCCCTGCTCACCAGACAGCTCTATTGTCCACCCTGTGAGCTTCTGAGCTCTGATTTGCAAGTCAATTCCCTGGGAACCACATCATAAGATACATTATCAGATAACAGATACTCCGTTATGTCAAGGACACAGTCTCCTGCATCTCCTCTAAGCCTTGTTTAATAACAGGAGTCTTATCTGTAAGTGAGCCAAGATTCTTTAGGTTGAGGAGGGATTTTAATTTATTTTTCCATTAATGGTCAGCATCCATGCTAAACCTGTAAACACTGTTTCTATAAAGGCAATGCAATACTAATTTTTAATGCAAATAAATAACTAGAGTGAGTGATTCAGAGATACAGTTTGTCCCAATGGGGCTTTTGCAAATCTCTTACATTTGGCTTTGGAGAAGAGAGAATACTTTATATTCTGGTAAGTTGCAGTGGTCACCTAGGGTCCAGTTTCCTCATTCTTGGGATTTCTCAAGGATATATGGGAGAAAGGAAAGATAAATCAAAAGTAGAGATCATAACACCATACAGCTGTTAAAGTTAGAAAAAAATCTTAGAGATTTTCTACTAAAACTCTTTTGTTTTATAGGTGAGAAATGTGGTCACAGAAAGAATAAGGCCTGCCTGGGGATATACGGCCTATGAATAACTGTGCAGAGTCCAGAAATGGCAAGTGTCTGAGAAATGTACAGGAGCGGCTATGGTAGCAGAGCACCCCATTGCTGAGTTTGTGACTATCGTTTAGGTGCCAGTAACCCACCAGGTTTGGCACATATGGCACAGATTCTCCTGGTCAGAACTCACTGGACACATTCTATTATACAGATCCCGTAAGTCTATTTAAATGTGTCAGATATTTACTCTGATTTGGGTTTCCAAATACAGTCACTAGAACTGCATAAAACCTGTAGAGGTTAAACAGTAGGTCTTGCCAGGAATCCCAAGAGCCCAGAGCCCAGAATTCTGTCTGGACTGAGATCCAGACCATGGTGAACCCAGGCCTGGAGGTCCTCAAGACAGTGGCTCCTCTGGAAGAAGAAGAAAACGCCACAGAAAAACTCAAGATCAAGTTGGCACCCATAATTATCAGTCTAGAGGCCACAGGAACTGACATTTCTGGGAGCCCCCCCCCCCCCAGTCAACTGGGAGAAACAAGGGTCACAATCACTCTCAGAGCACAGTCACCAAAAGTAGCATTTCTCAACAGTTATGAAGGCTGAGATGGGGAAAAAGCATGACGAACAACGGGTGCGAGATGGGGGGTGGACCATCACCAGCCAGACTGTGAAGAAGATGGAGCAGGTGATGGCTTCTCCATGGGCTCACACTCCCACCAACCAACAGGGTCACCACTGCCCTCTTAAAACCAGCTCATCCTTCTGGAACTGGAAGAGTGGTTAGAGTAAACATGCTGACATGATAGGGATCTGCATCTCAAAGATTTCTGTTCTCTAGTGAGTTAGGCATGAAGTAAAGTGGACAAAAGTACTCCCCCTGCAGTCAGGCAATGATTCCATCAAGGAAGACTCAGATGGTACACAGGGCAGGAAGTGAGCAGGCCAGAGAACATCCATGTCCTGGACCAGAGAAGGGGGTTAGCCACATGGTACTTAAGAAGCTATGGACACTTAGTAGGGGAGAACAAATACGAATTTTTTAATTATCTATTTAAAGTAGTTTCTCCACACTTTAATTACACATTTTCATTGTATTTAATTTAGGGGTGTTTTTATTGATAGTGGTGATGTCCTTCTGATTATAAACGGAGAGAAAAACCACCAATCTTTAAAGGGTCTGAGATCTCTTTGTTCTTGCTGGTTTTACAGGAAGCAGCAAGACCTTGAGAACAGGAGAAAACACTGTAGCAGGACTGAGTGAGCTAGTATATGACCCACTATTTCAGGCAGATATAGAAAGCTCATCTTCTTCAGAAAAGGAACTGAGAGAGGAAATGAAAGAAAAAAATTATTGAGTCCAACTTCTGTCATATGGAATATAGTCACACTTCCTGGACTACACATCATTTTCTACTTTTTCTGATGCTTCTATAACTTGAAGAAAAGAGAAGGAAAAAATCCCATAAGCACTGGCGTCTAGCTCTGGAAGGAGACAGACTAGACTGTGGTCAGGTAACCAGGAAACATGTGATCTCTAAGCTTCTGTCGGTGTTTTCAACTGTGAAAGTATGGAGACCATGAAAGATGGCCCAATGCTTATAGAACACTACCATGGGTGTTTGGATATAGGAAGCTGGGTCAAGAACTTAGTTTGGGTTGGAGATGGGAGCTGAACTGCCTTGCTGACAGGAGAAGAAGGATGGACTGACTCTAGGCACAGACTTAGCAAGGAGGACTCAGGCACTAGAATCCCAGTGCAGGAGAGCTGGGGCCACACCCTTTAGGGGTCCTCCATATTCCCCCAGCTCTGCATTCCCTGAAGGCCACAATCCTTTCAATTTGTCTCCCCACTAGACACACACTCCCCATGGCAATCCTGTTTTCTTCCAAGTGTCCCCCTGGCTCTGGACTGTAGCCAGAGTATCCAGGCTACTAATTTCCTGCCCTAGACACCCATTACTCCCTATTCCCCTCCATACCCACCAGCTGCCCTGGCAAGAAATCTGTGAATTCCTAGGTCCCTGGAATACAGGGCCAGGACTGGAAGAAAAGATGAAGACGACAATGGAGAAAGTTCATAGATACCCAAGGGGCCCAATTCAGCAAGTATCTCTCTTCCTGTGCTTTCCTGCCCACAAATGTTACCAGCCTTGTGGCTCACCATCATGCCCCTAATGCTTTATTGTGCTATTGTGCTGGGAAAGATAGCCCTATTGCCCTACTGCCCCAGCCTGAGATTCCCTATTCCCTGGCTCTAAGTGATGAGAAAAAATGAAGAAAGACCACTTGGCCAGTAAGATTACCCTTTTACTTCTCAGTTGACCTTGTAGCTGCCACGTTCAGAAGAGCAGCAATTTTTCAAAATGGTGGCCCTCTGAGCTATATGTTGAAGAAAAATTTAAAATTAATAAAATGTGATATTTCCTTTTATTTATAATGCTGGTAGTTGATGTGACAAAATCATATTAAGAACATTGTTCCATTTTTAAAACGGTGGCTTAGTAGAGTGTTTTATGGGTGGGGAACCTATTTTCCCAGCAGGCTTGTATTGCCTATACTTACTGCAGGGTCTGCTAACAATGTTATATCTGCCTTATCTGCATTCTTCAACCTGTTATGATATATGAGCTACTACTACTTTCTTTCTCTATATGCTAATCCTCGAAAGCTATTTCTCGGGTGGGGGGGAGATGCAAATAACTGTAAGTTTATGGTTTGAGGCAGAAAATGAAAGAGAAAACTCAGAAGGATAAAAGATGGCATCAGGCCAGGGCTTATGGGGGATTGTGACTAATTTTAGAGTATGATGCCTATACTCAATTTTAAGTGACTGCCTGTAAGTCCTACCCATTACTCACAAATAATCCTTAACTAAAAGTCTCCTGTGTACATAAAGTGTGTTAGTGATCATTGAGGTAAATTTAAGGAACTGGGAAGGTCTTAAGATTAAGGCAAAGATGTACAAAAAATTAATGGTGGTTAAAGGACGTAAGACACAGAGCACAGCTCCATAATTCAGGAAAGCAAAATTTTAAATCAAAATTTAAGTAGAGGAAACACCAGCTTCCAGATAAACTTCAATAGAAAGAGATACTGGTATAAACCAAAACTAAATTTTAAAAAAGAATTCTCTAAAATTCTAAAGCAAAGTGAAGCAAATGAACCTAAGTTGGTGGCATAACCAAACACAGAAAAACTATTCCAAGATATTTTAGAACACATCAATTAACTTTACATCCTAAATAGGATAAGCCCTAAAACAAAATAACTGCAAAAATATTGCAAGCTGTATGTATC
Organism: Mirounga leonina; assembly: GCF_011800145.1. NCBI lineage: Eukaryota > Metazoa > Chordata > Mammalia > Carnivora > Phocidae > Mirounga > Mirounga leonina. Next base: position 31,552,003 of record NW_023270268.1, read on the forward strand.
CAGTTATCATATTATCATTTGCTTTGTTGACTTTATTATTCTCAGACTGTTTTATGTGTATTGTGGGATAAAATTAATGAATGCTTATGTTAACATTTTTGAGAACTGGGATTATCAGGTATAGGAGAAGGGGTTACAGGCATAAAAACAATGAAGTTAAATAAAAACCCCATAATCCTGAATTTGAATTGGAAGTACCAGAATAATGTCATGATGAATTTTATCTTTTGAAAATGTATTTCCCAGCTCTATCTGCGAAAAAGTCTAGAAACAATAACCAACCCAACAGCAATGAGCACTCCTAGTATCTACACTATGGTTTCTAAATATTTCCCCCAAAATGACTCTCCTTGAAGAAATGGCTGGTTCCAGCTCTGGTTTAAGAAACAAGATGAGCCTGAAATCTTATTATACTAAAAAGCAAGGAGGTAATTAAGGGCGACTAGGGTTCTATCAAAAGGACTCAGGATCCAAATTGAAAAGTCTCACACTCTCCAAAATTGGGACAGTTTGTCCACTGATAAGAATAAATTTCAATGTTTTAATATAATACCAAGTATGTTTGAGTCCATAAGCCTAAATGGTGCTAAAAAAATAACAACAGCAAAAAGGAAACTCAGGGCGCCTGGGTGGCTCAGATGGTTAAGCGTCTGCCTTCGGCTCAGGTCATGATCCTAGGGTCCTGGGATCGAGTCCCGCATCAGGCTCTCTGCTCCTTGGGAGCCTGCTTCTCCCTCTGCCTCTCTCTCTCTCTGTCTCTCATGAATAAATAAATAAAATCTTTAAAAAAAAAAAAAAAGGAAACTCAGTAGTAACTGATGGAAAATTAGGAAACCATTATTCTGAAAATGGATACAAGGAAAATATCAAGCAATTCTCTTTCCTTTCCTATAAAGATCTGTACTTCAGAGTAACCTAACTGATGATGAGGGAAAGTCTTTCTTTTTAAGAGGCGTTCCACATACCAAGTGAAGAAGAAATGATGGAATTAGGAAATAAATATTTGGTAACTACAAAGGAATTGATGGACCGAGATAATGATTATCAGTGCTGCTCATATCACAATGAGACACATCTGGACATTGTGGATCTCCTCATGAAAGTACAGAATTCTACCAACTAAGTGATCTTGCCAAAAAAATAAATAAAACAAAACTTGAATCTAATCAAGCCCCTAGATCTAACTAGCAATTTAGATGAACAGAGGAACTCATTACATGACTACATGGGATCCAATTAGTAAAATCCAGACAGTGGAAAACCCTTTAGGACAGACAATTCAGTTTCTTCAACAACTAAATTACAAAGAAAAAGAGAGTGAAAATGAGATGGAAGAGGAACATTTAGGTTAAAAGAGACTTGTAATAGATATTAACAACTGCAATGTGTGGGTCTTATTTGAATCTGGATTGAATCAAACTGTAAAATATAAAAATAATGAGACAATCAAGGAAATGTGAACACTGGTTGAATATTTGGTGATATTAAGGTATTTTTTCTGTAATAATGAATGGTATTGTGGTTATGGTTAGGGATTCTAAAAAAAATACCTAAGTTTTAAAGATACATACTGAAATATTTGTTGATAAAATGACATGATGGTTGGAATATGCTTCAAAAAAAGGGGGAGGGAGGATTGGAGAGGACACGGTCAGTAAATGGGAATACAGAGGAAACAAAACTGACTATGAACTTACAATTGTTGAAGCTGGGTGATGGATACCTAGGGGTTCTCTCTCTCTTTTTGTATTTTTTGAAATTTCCCCCCAATAAAATTTTTTAAGAAAAGAAAGAGGAAAGAAAAGAGGATGCTAGTTCCATTGGACATAAGAGAAATACCTGAATCATTAAAAAAGTCATCAGTGGGGGGGGGGGGATGGGTTGTCCTGGTGGTGGGTATTGAGGAGGGCACGTTCTGCATGGAGCACTGGGTGTTATGCACAAACAATGAATCATGGAACACTACATCTAAAACTAATGATGTAATGTATGAGGATTAACATAAGAATAAAAAAAATCATAAAAAAAAAAGTCATCCGTGGGCCCCCCCCAAAAAGCTGTAGGACTAAAATAAGGGTCTCTCTTAACTTTTATCATCTTCCCCCATGGGTTGTATTGTGACCAGATCTCTTCTCCTTTCTTAGATACATGTATTCCCTCCTCTAGCATGTTTCCATGCACAGAGCAGTCCTCTCAGTCCTCCAGAGATGACCAAAGAATCTGAAACCAGTACCAACAAGAGGAATTGGATTCTGTACCACATAAAGTGGCAAAAGGAGTGGGTCATTAATGGCCTAGGCATCATTAATTAGAACCCTCTCTGGTCTGAAGCCTTGTTTGTTTGGCTAGTGGAGTGTTTAATTTTTTTTTTTTTCAATGCCTTTGGTCAAAGTGTGTACCATGAGCCTCTATAAACCTATACACTGACATTTCATGCCTGGCCCTGGGAGCCTGGTAACCCATGACCCATATCTTCAATACTAAGGCAATTCTGGCTCAAAGACTTAGAGATTTTTCCTTATTCTGTAGCATTTGAAAACATCATCCACCACAAAGTCTTTGGATGCTGCTAGTTTGCAGTTTGAGCAAATTCAGTACCCACCCTTTTACCCACTCTGTCTCTACCTTTAAATCTTAAATCCAAAAGATTTGTAGTAATATGAATTGACTGATGAAAATCTCTTCCTGTAACTCAATAAAACCTTTGCTTTACTTTTTCTTGTTTTCTAAGCAAAAATACATTTGGATTCTTAAAAATCATTGATTTGATCTGGTGAGAAAAGTCAATTCAAAGTAGCCTCCCTTATTTAGACAAAATAATTGCAGTAGGATGAGTAACTTTGTGTTCATCCTCTTTGATTAACTTTAAGATGAATCTGGAATTAATTCATTGACATCACAATAGGATCATTCTATGAGGAAACCCTGCCTCTGAGGAGAAAGTGATTGACATGCTTTCAAACTGCCTGGGAGGGCTACAATTTGGAACAGTAAAGCAATGGGGGTGGGGGTAACAGATGAGCTAAACTTAAAAGGAGCTTACAAGAGTTCGAAGACTGACTGCCAGTTCCTTGCCTTGGCCAAGTCATTACAACTCACTGAGCCTTAGTTTCTCAGCTTTCTCTAGGAAGTGGTATTTTGTTATAGCAGCCCAAGCAGACTAAGACAGAGCTGTAACACGTTTCTTGCAAGGATTTGGGCTTCTTGATTGTTCTTGCTCCTAAACTGGATGATGTATAGAAAATGGCAGGCTGCGTCCAAAATGTATATACTATACCTAGAATGTTTGCCCTAACCAATGTATTAGAACTGATAAGATTGTCTCATCTACAGATTTATATGAAGGTCTTTGGTGAATAGCCGTGGAAGAGGTATCTAGATGGCAACATTTATAATATCATTTGAGATGTGGGATTTAATGAGTTCAATTTGGACCAAGAACTATGTTTATATCTTTACCAAAGTTGGTCAATGTAATATCCAAGTCGCTGAGCATTTTCACTATGGCCTGTGTTCCTAAAATTGCTTATTGACAGTGTAAACGTACACCTGGGTCATCTCAAATTGTAACTCACAGCAGAGTCCAAGTTAATCTTATATGAAACTTAGCCAATACTAGGCTGCTTCCCAGGACCCCAAAATGGCAAAAGAACAGATGAAAAAGGTCTCACCTTGCTATTTTCTGGCCAAACCATACCTGGAACATTGTGTCCACATTTTATTCCCCACAATTACAAAGGGACTTCAACAAACGATAGCATGTTCCAAGGAAAGTAAAATTTCTAAAATCCATCATGGATGAGGTCTTCTTAGAAGACTGAATTAAAAGCAAAGATTTAGAGAGAGGCAAAACCCGTCCTTATCTGTTCCACAGGTTGGCAAAGCACTGGGATTATTTTGAGTGGTCCCAGAGGAAAGGGCTAGAATGAATGGGTAGAGGTTACACACAGAAAAACCTCAAATCACCACAGCAACTTGAAAATGTTTTTTAATCCTGAAATCTGACCCAAAATATGGTAGAGGCTATCTGGAGAGGTAGCGAGTCCTCCAACACCAAAGGTGTGCAGGTAGCACCTAGACACCCATTTTTCCACAGTGCTATCGAAGGGATTTCTGCACAGGCTGAAGGGTTGTTTAGATGACTGTGAAGGTCACCCAGCTCTGACTTTCTTCCTTGCTTCCCTGAAAGCTGCAGGCCCCAAGTGGCAGCATGGCACAGTAGTCAAGAGCCTGGTTAGGGAGAGTTGTACACCCGGGTCCCGATCCTAACTCTGCAAATGTGGCCAAGGGTTTTAACATCTCTAAGGTTCAGTTTTCATCTCTAAAATAAGGATAATGGTACCCACGTTCTACTGCTTTGTAAAAATTGAACTAATTATCTTGAGCTCAGCATATTAATAACTTCTCCAGGAAAGATAAAACAAGTCTTCCTCACCCAGTCTGACAACTTTGGACCTTTTTTTAGGTGTATCCAATGATGAATTAGGTGCTGTGTCTTATTTCATTTTGATCCGTTTTTATAAGAGCTTGAGAACTTAAAGCAGGATACAAACGCTTTCAGTAGAAAATAATCTCCAAGGGGAAATATTGACAATTGTTTGGGCGTCAGGAAAAACCTGTCTGCATATTTTGAGTCAGGAGCTCACTCTGTGTAGAGATCATCAGCAGAATTCCCAAGGCCCTGCCACATGGGGTGTGGGGATGACAGACCTCACGTTGGGCGCTCAGAATGCAAGAGATGAAAACAGCCAGCAGAAGGGCTTTCTTGGTAAAGAAGGGGAGCAAACTGACCCATGGCAGTTCTCAGACTCAGCGAAGAGAATAGCGCACCCTGACCTTTGCCTGAGACGGCAGAAGTGTCTAGGGAGCATGCAGGGAGGGAACCATGGATTGTGAAGGGGGTAAAAGGACTTATTCCACAATTAAGCAAGGAAAGAGGGGGCAGGTGAATTTCCAGCTACACCGCCATGCTGACCTCAGTCATATTCAGTCTCAACTTTCTCTCTTGTCCAAGAATGGGAAACCTACAGCTTATTCCTCCTATCCAATCCTTGCTGGTGAATAAAGCAAACTCGCAGCTCCTAATTGAGAGAAAGCAACCCCACAAGGCGTGCGAATAAATGAATATGCACTCCAACCTACTGACGCATCTCTAAACTTTGATTTCACTTCTCAGGAGCCAAATTGCATTATAAGCAAGTGCTCAAATTTGCAGAAATGCCACAGAGGGAAACAAGGAAATTATACCCCCTTTGTTTGGACTTTGGTGGCATCACAAACCATAAAAACTTTCCATCATACCACCTCCCCTTAATGTGAATATTTACTGCCTGTGTCCCTTGAGTAATATCTTCTTTCTTTCACACTCTGTTCAATTTCAAGTTTTAATTTCAGTAATTTTATTGACATGACAATGTACACAAATGCTGCTGGAGTTAATCCAGCAATGCTCTGTGTTAGAGCCCATTTTATATCATCTCTGTCTTTCCTATTATTCTCCATCTCTCATTTGGTGATAGGCTGTTACAGAGGAGGGAGGTTATCTGGCTGTCCTTATTTTACCTGAAAGTTATGGAGAATTTTTCCTTCATAGAAGGTATTCTGTTGCCCTTTCAGACAGTTGGATAAAAAGTGCACTATCCATATTCTTCACAAAGGAGGTTCCTCTTGCATGTCCCTAACTCCCCTGATTACAAAGTCTATCTTGCATAAGTTTCACATTTTTTCTGGCTATTTGTTTTTTGTTGGTTTGGCTTGTTTTGTTGTCATTGTTTTAATTTTAATTTTCCATTTTTGCGTTGGAATTGTGGAACTTATATCTGCTAAAAATTTGGAGTATGTATTAGTTTCTTGGGTTGCCATAAGAAATTGCCACAAACTTAGATGGCTTGACCTGTTCCATTTCCAACCTGGGCTGGCTCACCCCTCCTTAGGCAACCTGATGGTCCCCTGCTCCCAGGGAGTCACCATACTGATGCCAAACTTAGTGCGGACACTCGATCAACCCAGCGCGCTACAGCCCAGAACTCCTGGGCTCAAGCGATCCTCCTTAGATGGCTTAAAACAACAGAAATTTATTGTCTCCAGTTCTGGAGTCCAGACACTGGAAATCAAGGTGCTCCCTCTCAAGTCTCTAAGGGGAAAATCCTTCCTTACCTCTTCCTGGCTTCTGGTGGTTGGAATCCTTGTCGTTCCTTGACTTATATAGGTGCACCACTCCAATTTCTGCCTCCAAAGCCACATGACATTCTCCCTGTGTCTGTGTTCAAATTTCCCTCTTCTTATAAAGACAACAGCTCTTGCATTAGGGCTGACCCTAAATAAGTATGCCCTCATCTTAACTTGATTACACCTGCAAAGACCCTGTTTCCAAGTAAGGTCATATTCATAGGTAGTGGGGCTAGGACTTGAACATATCTTTTAGGGGGACACAATTCAACCTGTAAAGGGGCATTTGGTGGAAATAAAACAATCTGTTAATGTGACTCTTGGGTGCCCTGTTCAGGGGCAATAAAGCAGCACAATCACACTCTGTGGTTTATAGCCTGAATTTTAGAACATTCCTACAAGAGATACTTAAGTCCAGAAGTGATCCCCCACTCCTCTCCCCCCAAAAAATTCTTAGACATTCCTATGTGTACTGTTTGCTGGAGTCCAAATACACAGAAGCTGAGACAATATCGACATAGATGTAATGAAGTACTAATAGCTTTGAAACTCACCTCATCCCATCTCCTATGCAGGCACCCGGGAGATACAAAATCATCAGAAGTCAAAAGAGAAATATTGTACCATAGAATTCCCTAAAATGTGTGTGTGTGAGTGTGTGTGTGGACACATACTTTACACATTCTTTTCATTAACAAGCCTGGTTTTTCAAGGTTTTTTTCTATATAGGATAATTGGCCATATTCGTGCTAATAGCTCTGATGGCTCAGAAAGAGCTCTTGCTTCTTCACCAAGAAGGTCCAGAAAGAAGCAGCTAATAAGCACCTGTGTGGATGCTGGGGTGTGCTGGAGGATATGTCCCCCTTGTTTAGCTGGCATGCCCATCCTGGGCCATCCTCATCAACCTTAGTCACAACAGCAGAAGTCCATGGGCCCAGACAGATACTTTCCCTCACCTAACATCCAGCTGGCCTCTAAGCCCACCTTTTTCACCTCTCTCCTGGGTCTCTTCTCCACAGTTCCTCCATTTTTGTAGCCCTTAGGTCCTCACTGTCACCTTCATTCCTCATCTGGACAGTTGGAACAGCCTCTCATCTGGGGACTGCCACAAGGCTCGTCCTTTCCAGTGCTCCTTCCACACTGCTATAAGAGGATCTTCTCAAAGTCCCAACTTTTCAATGCCCAGAAACCTGCTTTGGTTCCTCATCCCTGAAAGCAGAGATTCTAACGAGTGTGAGCATCAGAATCACCTGGAGAGCTTGTCAAAATTAAGATTGCCGGCAACACCCCCTCAGTTCCTCATTTGGTGGCCGGGGTGAGGCTTGAGAATCTACATTTCCAACCAGTCCTCTAGTGGTGCAGGGGCAGCTGGTCCAAGGCCCATACTTAGAAGAGCACTAGCCTAGAGAATGGAGTCTGCACTTCTAGAACTACAAAACAATGTGCACAGCCCGGCCTGTTTCTCCAATTTCGGTTCCTTTCACTCCCCCCACCGACAGGTTTTTTTTGTTTTTTATTTTTTATTGTTATGTTAATCACCATACATTACATCATTAGTTTTTGATGTAGTGCTCCATGATTCATTGTTTGTGTATAACACCCAGTGCTCCATGCAGAACGTGCCCTCTTTAATACCCATCACCAGGCTAACCCATCCCCTCACCCCCCACCCCTCTAGAACCCTCAGTTTGTTTTTCAGAGTCCATTGTCTCTCATGGTTCGTCTCCCCCTCCGATTTCCCTTCATTCTTCCCCTCCTGCTATCTTCTTTTTTTTTTCTTAACATATATTGCATTATTTGTTTCAGAGGTACAGATCTGTGATTCAACAGTCTTGCACAATTCACAGCACTAACCATAGCACATACCCTCCCCAATGTCTGTCACCCAGCCACCCCATCCCTCCCACCCCACCCCCCACTCCAGCAACCCTCAGTTTGTTTCCTGAGATTAAGAATTCCTCATATCAGTGAGGTCATAGGATACATGTCTTTCTCTGATTGACTTATTTCGCTCAGCATAACACCCTCCAGTACCATCCACGTCGTTGCAAATGGCAAGATCTCATTCCTTTTGATGGCTGCATAATATTCCATTCTATATACATATACCACATCTTCTTTATCCATTCATCTGTCGATGGACATCTTGGCTCTTTCCACAGTTTGGCTATTGTACATTGCTGCTATAAACATCCGGGTGCATGTACCCGTTTGGATCCCTACATTTGTATCTTTCCCCCACTGACAGTTTAAACTCCAGCAGAAACATCTACTTGTTTTTCCCAGCAGATAGAATGCAGTTTCCTGTGGCTGTCACATCCCGTTCATCTTGCTAGCAATTTGCTTTCCTACTTCATCTATCTTCAAAACTTTACCTCAGCATCACTGCCCCAGTGAGGTCTTCAGAAAGGTCTCCATTTGTCTCCCATCAGGTGCTATTGTTTTTCTATTTTTCTATATCCCTGAATCCCTCCATAACTGGACTGTGGGATCCTTGAGGTTTAGATTCATACCCTTTGCCTCACTGCCCATGATACCCAATCAATGCTTTCCTGCACTTAACCAGGATCATTGGTCAAAGAATTCTGGCAGTCAGTTGTCTACACTGTTCCTTTGTGTGGCTTATAAATCTTCCATTTCATCTGCAAATAGGAGCTCTCTTAGAATTCTACTGGTGGTCATCCAAACTTGGAAGACAAAGAATACTTGCAAACTTGAAGTATAGCAGGGTTTGTCTATATCTAGGGCTTTTCCTTCAAGTACTTTTATTAATGGAGAAGAAAAGGAAATATAAAAGTACGTCTAAAAGAACTGTGGCTATACGCAGAGATAAACCAAGAAAAACTGACTCCTACCACAAAAGGAACAGTATAAAGATAGTGAAAAACAACTCAGGTTGGTTTAACATCAACTCAATGAGGAGGGACTTTCTATTCACAGAAGCCCATCACGGTCTGCACACAACTCCAAGAAAGCCAGCCCAGCTCATCACCACAGAAGGAATATGCATGTCAGGAGACGGAGAGCAGCAAGCACCCATCCCCAAGTGATGACAGAGAAGCTGAGCAGGGCCAGGAGGGACACCTAGAGGGGAGGGTTTGGGTTTCATGTTGTACAACTGGAGGCCAGTGGGGTTGACCAGACCTGCCAGTTCACCTGCTGATCCGGTGAGCTCAGTGTAGGTAGTAATCATGGGCATAGCCTTTGCCCCTTGACTTTCTGCCAACCAGTCCACATCGCTGCACGTGAGAAACCATGGACTGGTGAAAAATGAGAGCTCCCTCTCCTGATGTCCAGGGCTGTGGAAGTAGGACCAGACCACTCAGGCAGCCTGTTGCTTGGATGACTCTCCCTGCCCTAATCTCTGCAACCAGCCCAGAGAGAAAGAAGAACAGAGAGCAGGCAGTATGATTTCCTACATTTGGAGAAAGAGAATCTGAGGTCACACTGAAGTTAAATATTGAGATTAAGACAACCTGAAGTTAAATACTGAGATTAAGATAACTTTGTGCTGGTGGTCAGCCCAACCTTGTCAAAGGGAGACTGTGATTTCTTTCTTTTTTTTTTTTTAAAGATTTTATTTATTTATTTGACAGAGAAAGACACAGCGAGAGAGGGAACACAAGCAGGGGGAGTGGCAGAGGGAGAAGCAGGCTTCCCGCCAAGCAGGGAGCCCGATGCGGGGCTCAATCCCAGGATGCTGGGATCATGACCTGAGCCGAAGGCAGACGCTTAACGACTGAGCCACCCAGGTGCCCCGAGACTGTGATTTCTAACATTACTGAATTCTCCCTCCAAGTAAGATAAAGCAGGTGACTCAATCATCATTTTAGACCCTCTCTTGACTAGGTACAAGGAAGAAACAATCTAGTAGATAATTGTGCATTCTTTTTTTTTGTAAGGGCCTTGGGAATATGAGCCAGGAAATGGGGGAAGATCTAACTATAAGGAAGTCAAAAATTAGGGGTGGGGGCTGGTGTGGCAAACGTTTTCTAGGTTCAAAGACCATGATGGTATATCAGCCCCCAGAGCTAACCAGGTATTCCTGTTTCCCCAGAACAGAGTAAACCCAGCAAATGGCCCAGGTCACTGTGGGGAAAGGTCTGTGGAATATTTACTATACATATGTAATTACACCAGAAGGTACTTCCGGAGGGAGTGTGGCATTCTGTTCAAAGGGTGGACTCAGACAGAGCTGCAGCTGGATCAGGAACTGTGGTTTTCTATTGTGGCAGCTGAGATGAGCCTTTTGTGTTATTTTACAAGCTGAGGAACATCCTAATCTGTCATGAATCTATCGCAACCCCACCCCTCATCACTGCGCTGATCTCTTTAGCCATTCCTGTAAGTCAGTGCACCCCATTGCCACCTCAGCCTAACTGCATATTACAGTAATGACACCACTCACTTCTGACCCTAGGTGCAACCACCTGGCCTCTATCATTCTAGAATTGCATTATCCTATTGATATTAGGGAGCTCAGTTCATAGTGTCATCTCCCATAGTTAGCCCCAACCTCCAGAGGGTAGCCACCACCAAGTTTCTTAAAGATATCAATGTTCCCTTGGGGACACCTGGGTGGCTCAGTTGGTTAAGTGTCTGCCTCTGGCTCAGGTCGTGATCCCAGGGTCCTGGGATCGAGTCCTGCATCGGGCTCCTTGCTCAGCAGGGAGCCTGCTTCTCCCTCTCCCTCTGCCTGCCGCTCCCACTGCTTGTGCATGTGCTCTCTCTCTCTCTCTCTCTCTGACAAATAAATAAAACCTTAAAAAAAAAAAAAAAGATGCCAGCGTTCCCATCATCTGTGCCTTCTTTACTGCCTTGTGAAGGGGTACCCTCAGGGCCCTCCAAAGGACCGTACTCTAAGTGGTACTCATGTCTACATAATAAATCCATTCCAACATGCCCATCGCTCTGAGCCCCCTCACCCCTTCCCTAAATACTGTGCCAAAGAAATTCTGGCTTCTCCACCCCATTACACCCCATTACTGTAGGCCAGTGGTTCTCAAACTTTAGTGGGCATCAGAATCACTGGGCAAACCTATTAAAACACACATTACTGGGGTCTACCCCAGAGTTTCCAATTCAGTAGAGAATTTGCATTTTCTCCAGGAGGCTGATTCTGTTATTTTGGGGAACCACACTTTGAAAAAAACAACGAACTGTAATCCACTGTCATGCACAAACTTCAAATAGCCATCCCAGAAAACCATTAGGACCAACTTCAAGCTCAAATATTTTGTAAGGCTTTAATGAAGTTTTAAAAAGCCAGCCCACTCTACAACCCCTATAATCATCATTGCCCCTATACTACTCAATAGCCATGGTCGCTACATATCACAGTGCCTCACTTTCTACCTGTGCTTCATCCCAAGTAAACCTAGGAGAAAACATTCATCATTATAACGCCGTGGTCTCCGCAAGATTATTTCTACCCCACTTACTGCTGGCGTAGAAGTTCTTATTCCCATCCAACTGGTGAACAGCACAGCTCCAAAATGCCAGCCAGGCATCTGCTTTCTGGGACCACTGCTGGTACCAAATCTTAAAGCAGGAAACAGAGCCTGAGGCAAGGGACTTTCGCGTTTTACTTCATGGGGGCATTTGATCTGGGGAGGTGGGAGCGAGGGTCAAAGGAAGGAAAACTGGGAAGGAGGAGGAGTGCATCCAGGAGCATCAGACTGGCCAGCACTTGTGCGTCTGGCTGCTTGCTCCTGCAGAACCGTCCCTGAGAGGCAGTGCGAGGGCCACACACCGGGAGGCAAAAGGAGGCGGAACTGACCCATTGGATCCCACCTCCTATAAGGGAAGGTTCATCTCAGGAGGAAAACCTGCAGTTCCAAGGAGCATCTGCTACTTGAGTGGGGATCTTGCAGGAGCACCAAAAGTAAAACCCTGGGGCATGAAGCACCAGACGCAGGCAAAAGACAGGACACTGACAGGTTACATCTCTGTAAAATCCAGTGGGGCTCACACATACTGGTTACCAAAGTGACAACTAGAACAGGAGACAAAGAAGCCATATACGAAATATTTAATACAAATAGTGTACCAAACAAAATCCCTGCTCTCGAGAGCTTACTTTATATTGGCCAGGAAGGTGTGGAAAGACTTGACATTTCACAACTGAATTAATATATTTATAATGTGTAAGGTGGCAGTAAGTACTATATATATTAGAGAGGGTCCATCAATAAATGCTCACTATTATAGGAATTTTTTAAAAATATAATCCCTTCAAAAAGCATGTTTTTTAAGTTTTTATTTATTTATTTATTTATTTATTTATTTATTTATTTATTTATTTATTTATTTATTTATTTGGTGGGGGGCAGACAGGCAGACTGTGCGGAGACCGATGCAAGGCTCGATCCCATGACCCTGAGATCATGACCTGAGCTGAAATCAAGAGTCAGATGCTTAACCGACTGAGCCACACAGGGGCCCCGCTTTAGAAAGCATGTTTAAGAAATATTAGCTCAGGAGCACCTGGATGGCTCAGTCGGTTGAGCATCTGTCTTCAGCTCAGGTCGTGCTCCTGGAGTCCTGGGATCGAGTCCCGCTTAGGGCTCTCTGCTCAGTGGGGAACCTGCTTCTCCCTCTCCCACTCCCCTGCTTGTTCTCTCTCTCTTTCTCTCTCTCTCTCTCTCTTGCTCTGTCAAAAAAAAAAAAAAGAAGGAGAAGAAGGGGCACCTGGGTGGCTCAGTCGTTAAGCGTCTGCCTTCGGCTCAGGTCATGATCCCAGGGTCCTGGGATCGAGCCCCGCATCTGGCTCCCTGCTCGGCGGGAGGCCTGCTTCTCCTTCTCCCACTCCCCCTGTTTGTGTTCCCTCTCTCACTGTGTCTCTCTCTGTCAAATAAATAAATAAAATCTTAAAGAAAGAAAGAAAGAAAGAAAGAAAGAAAGAAAGAAAGAAAGAAAGAAAGAAAGAAAGAAAGAAAGAAAGAAAGAAAGAAAGAAAAATATATTATATGTTACCATCTGTTGCCACTAAAAGGCACACAACTAAGAAACCTGGGTTGCTCTCTTACATCTTAGGCAAGTCACCGAACTTCCCTGGATATCAGTTCTCTCATCTTTAAAATAGGTGTGGTAATACCCTCTCATTTTTTGACACCTTTATTGAGATATAATTATCATACAATAGACTTCAAATATTTAACATATACAATGTAATGAGTTGGGTTTTTTTTTTAAAGATTTTATTTATTTATTTGACAGAGAGAGAGAGAACACAAGCAGGGGGAGCAGCAGAGGGAGAGGAAGAAGCAGGCTCACCAAGCAGGGAGCCCGATACAGGGCTCGATCCCAGGACCCTGGGATCATGACCTGAGCCGAAGGCAGACGCTTAATGACTGAGCCACCCAGGCGCCTCTACAATGTAATGAGTTCTGATATACATATACACCCATAAAGCTATCACCAAGATCAGGGTAATAAACATACACCTTCCTCCCAAAGCCTTCCTCTCCCCCTTTTCCTCCTACCGTTTCCTACCCTCCCCATTCCCAGGCAGCTGGTAATCAGCTTTCTATAGATTACTATGCATTCTCAAAATTTTATATAAATGGAATCACACAGTATGTACTTGTGTGTGTGTGTGTCTGTGTGATTTCTTCTGCTCAGTGTAATTATTTTGAGCTCTATCATGTTGTAGTGTGTATCAATACTGTCAGGCTTCAGTAGTCTCTGGGTTCCATTTTAGATCATTTCTAGTGTTCAAGTTCACTGGTCTTTTCTTCTGCAATGTCCAATCTGTCCTTAATTCCATCAGTGAATTTTTCATCTCACACATTATAGTTTTTATCTTTAGTTCAGTTTCAATCCTTTTAATATTTTCTATGTCTCCGCTAAACTTTTTGTCCTTGATTGTGTTAGTTCTGAATTGGTTTCAGTTGATAAATTTTTCTTCTCATTTTGGTTCATATTTTCCAGCTTCTTTGTATATCTGGTAATTTTTTTATTTGATGCCAGACATTGCAATTACCTTTTGGGTGCTGGATATTTTGTATTCTTGTAAATATTCTTGAGATTTGTTTTAGGATCAATTAGGTTGCTTATAAATTGTTCGATCCTTTCACATCTTATCTTAAAGATTTGTTAAGTGGGACACAGCTATCTAGGACTAATTATTCTTACTACTGAGGAAAGATCTTTCTGAAATCTCTATCCAATACCCTATGCACCATGATATTTTCCATTCTGACCATTGGGAACAGGTATATTCCCCACTCTCTATGAGCACTGGGCACTACTAACTCTAATTCTTTTGACTGATTCTTTTCCTAGCCTTGGTTATTTTCCTTACATTCAGGCACTGATCAGTAATTGAGAGAGACACTCTGCAGATCTCGAGACTTCTTTCTCTGTGCAGCTCTCTCCTTGTTGGTACCATGTCCTATAAACTCTAGTTGCCTTGGTCTCTCCAGAATCTCAGCCTCCTTAACTCAGGGAGTCTGCTGGGCTCAGCCCGGGTACCCCTTCCCTATACCATGGTCGGCAAGCTGGGACAGTAACAGACTCATCTTGTTCACTTATCTTTCAGGGATCATTGTCCTCTGTTGCCTGATATCCATGTCTTAAAAACCATTCTTTCATGTATTTTGGCCATTTCTTTTTTTGGTTATTTCAGACAGCAGGGTAATTCTGGTCCCTGTTACTCCATCTTGGCCCAAAGTGGAAGTCCTTTGTAATCCTTCTAAAAATTAGCAATAATATATTTGAGGTTCATAGCCCAGTTCCTGGCCTCTTGTAAGCATTCACTAGTGGCCATAATTATGGTGGTGATGGTAGTAGAGAATGGTGGTGTTGAGAGTCATGGTGTTGATGTCCTCATTATGACTATTATAATAAAGTTTCTTCAGAACTCAACAGCAGGTGAGTACATATGAGGTCATATTAGCAGCAAAAAAACAGATTTCTGTCCCACAAGAACTCTCCAGTATCTCTGAGTAGCTCCAGGGAATTTCAGGATTGTACTCACAAAGTTCTCCCAGTAACACTATTCCTCCTCTATTCATCTTGGTCCTTCATCACTACTCCTCAGGGCATCGCAGACCCTGCATCTTCCCCATCGCTGCTCTGTTGGGCTCACAGTTTCATCTGCATCTCTGCTGAGCATCATGGTCTCCGTCACTGCCCCAGCAGGCACTGTGGGCTCATTCCTGCTCTTCTGGGACCAGATATTTCTGCTTTGTTGGATATAATCTCTCCCTCTTGCCTCCCTGGAAAGTACCACCAATACCCCCGAGACCTCATGGTGTCAAAGTGCCATAGTGGTCAGGTCCAAATTATGGGGAGGCCATTCTCCATTTGACACCTGGTTATAGAGAAAGTGAACTGCTTATGCTCCAATGTCTGCCAGATGGTTTAGAGCATCAGTCCCTTCAAAATTTACTCTCAGCCACCCTAATGTCCACACTCATTGTCTCTGCACCATTCACTGTTACAATTCCACACATAAAACAGTGACGAGTACATATTAATGCCTCAATAAAAGTGTTTTGGATGAATGGATGATTCCAGTGGCAACTGGGCTAGGAGAAAATATGAATACTCTGCCAACAACTAAGGCTTTTGTTCTGGATACATGAACTATGCCTGGCTCCTTCTCCCATCAGGGCGAGTTCACACAGGAGGCTCATCAGTCTCCATCACACACAGCTATCTGGCAGAAAAACCCCTCCAATTTGCCAGTCATGCCAAGGAACCTCAACTACACCATCAGGCAGTAGTCCAAGGAGTCACTGCTATCCTATTTCCCATCTTAAATAATGTCCAGCTATGTCATCCAACCAAGCCTGCCAGACAGTGTTAAACAATATGCAGCAGATGATAACTCCATAGTCCAAAGAACACAATGCTTGCAAAATAAAATGCCCCAAACTGGCCCATAAAATTTAACATTGTTTTCCTTCTCTTTCTTCCAAGTCCATCTCTTGTTGGTGCAGAAAAATCCAAATTGTAAAGAAATCAATTTCCTATCCACTGTTGCCATTGGTAAAATTCTAAAATATATGTGAAAACCTTCCTTCAACCATTTGCTTTCCTTTTGGCTCACCCAAGCCAGAGGGGTCACGCTCAGACAGACCCATCTCTGGGTTCCTTCTTCAGTAGCCGTAATCTGTTGCACTTTCCTCTGCAAGTGATGATACACTTCTTTCTTCACCTTCCCACTCAGTCTCCCTCATGGTCCATTTCCTCAAAAATCTAGGAGATCAATGTTGAGCTTCTTTTCATATGTCTGGTGGGAAAATGGGTTGAATAGGTGACGGGAATTAAGGAGGGCACTTGTGATGGGCACTGGGTGTTGTCTGGAAGTGCTGAATCACTAAATTCTACACCTGAAACTAATATTAAACTGTATGTTAACTGGAATTTAAATAAAAACTTGGAAAAAAAATCTAGATTAACAGGGGATACATAAGAATACTACTTCACCAGTTCTGCCTCACAAAATGGTGAAAATACAAGAAAATCCCCATATTAGATGTGGTTACTGCCACAGCTCATAATTTAATCCCTAAAACTCTTATGCAGTAGTATTTCTCAAGGAAGAGCGATAATGTCTCCAGGGAATAGCGCATCTGTCACAACCTAGATTTATATTGTCATTACCACACTGCAGGGTCATGACACAGGACTAACTCTGCTCATCACAATCCTGGAAGTGGCCTCTTTGAACAAAGTCAGTGGAAAGCATCCTGGCAGGCCATTGTTAGAGTGAACTGTTCCCTGAGGCTCTGGCCATGGTGAGGATGATGGTGTTTCCAGAGACCTCTTCCCTGGGCTCTCTATCTGGAATGCAAGCCCTACTCGTCTTCTGCAGCCTACTAACATACATGGACACCGGAGATCTTTGACATCATTCTCATGGGCTTTGAGTCTTTGGCTGTCTTGATTCGTGCCTTCTGCTGCTAAACCTGCTCCCCGCATCCTGCAGTGCCAAGCAATGCAAGCTATATGGACTCTGCAGCCCAAGGACGGCTAACATATATAAATGGCCTGCAGTTTGTGCAGCTGGCTCACCTACTGATCAGAGGTCACTGCTAGTCGCTTTAGGCCTGTGTGTCATAGACCTTACTTGCACGGCAGGCCACAGCCTGAGCCCCTGAAGCCACAACGAGGCATGCAGTTTGATTGAGTTGAGGAACTGCTAGAAGGTTTCATCATGGGATCCATTACAGAGTCTTCAGCCAGCAGTAGAAGAAATTGCCCCTTGTCTGCTGAGCTAACGCAGGAAACTGCGCTGGTGTCAAATGCAGCAGCACCCTCAGCAAGCCGGCCTTCCGTGTGAAGTGTAGATCTCTGGGCAATGAGAGATGAGGATGGCGAACAGAGCCTTCATGCTCACTGGGTGATCCAACCAGTCCCACGCTTAGGGGAACTAGGGCGGGAGAGGCCTGCTAGGTCTTATGCCATGCAGTGAAGACTACTCCAGTCCTTACCATGGAAAGTGATAGGACCTAGTGGCTTAACGTCTGTCCTCTAGAATCCCGAGGACCTGTGTTGGAGTATCTGCACCACCATTTCCTAGCTGTGGGACTTCAGAAATCTTCCTGTTAAACCCTCTAAGATTGTTCCCTCACCTGTAAAACTGGGATAATGGTGGAACCTACTTCCCAAACTGAGAGGTTTAGGTGATGATGCATTTAAAGCACTTGTCACAGGGCCTGGCTGGTGGCTTGTGTGCTTGGTAAATGGAAGCAGTTAGGTCGGACGAAGAGCGCGTATTAACATGGAGCTGGCATCAGACTCTGGCCACGCTGTCTGCTCGAGCCATCAAGACACACAGCCTCTCTGAAGCTCAGTGTCCCCGTCCACACAGAGAAGAGAAGAAGAATTACTTCAGGGTGTTGTCGGGGGAGGAGATGAGATGTTTGTAAAGTGGCTGGTACTAAGTAGACACTCAATGAATGGAGCATAAAAATCCTGCTGAGCCCCTTCTAGCTGCTTCCCAGGACGGTGCCTGAAGACACAGGCTGTGTTGGAGATTCCGTGCTAGTGGCCTGCTCCTGACAGCCACACCTCTGCCTCTCTGTGCCTCTCTGTGCTTCAGTCTCTGGCCAGCTTCTCCTCTAGGGCTGAGTACCCTCCCTTAATCTTCAATCTTTCTTTTCCCTCCCTTGTCCTTCAAAAAAAACCTTTTTTCCCTTTTTCATTAACTTTATATTTTAGAATAGTTTTAGATTTACAGAAAATGTTGCACAGATAGGACAGAGTTCTCGAACTCAGTTTCCATTATCCACCTCTTACATCAATAAGGTACACTTGTCACAACTAACAAACCAATAGTAATGCATGGTTTTTACCTAAAGACCCTACTTGATTCAGACACCTTGAGTTTTTATCTCATGCCAGTTTTCTGTTCCAGGATATCATCCAGGATACAACCTTACATTTAGTTGCCACATCTCCTTAAGCTCCTCCAGACGGTGACAATTTCTCAGACTTTCATTGTTTTTGATGATCTTAAAACTTGAGATATTTCGTAGAATGCCCTTCAGTTTAGGTTCGACTGATAGTTTTCTCGTGATAAGACTGGGGTTCTGGTCTTTGGGAAATGAAGATCTTTGCAGAAGTAAAGTGCCATTCTTGCGACATCAGATCAAGAGTACAAGCTATCAACATGACTGATCACTGCTGATACTGACCTTGACCCCCTGAGGTAGTGTCAGATTTCTCCACTGTTAAGTGACTCTTTGTTCCCTTTTTCCATACTATGTTCTTTGGAAGGAAGTCACTATGCACAGCCCACACTTAAGGAGTGGGGAGTTATGTTTCACCTCCTTGAATGTGGAGTCTCCACATGCATTATTTGGAATTCTTTTGCATAGAAGATTTATCTATTCTCCACCATTTATTTATTTACACAATCATTATTTATGTGAGTATGGACTCATGGATATTTGTATTTTGGGTTATCATCTAATATTTATTTCTTTTCTTGGTCAATTTGTTCCTGCTTTGGCCACTGGGAGCTCTTTCAGTCAGCTCCTGTGTCCCTCTGACATACCCCATCATTGTGTGTTTTTGAACACTTTCTTTCTTTCTGGCACTACATGATTCTCCAGGCTCATCCTGTGTATTCCCTGCCGCAGCCCTAGAATAAACCATTTCTCCAGAGCCTGGTTCCTTTGATCAGAGAACGGCATTAGAAACCAAGGTTAGACTCTGAGTAGGCTCATCGCTCCTGAAGTGTCCTTGTGTCTTGGCCCTCTTCAGCTGATAGAATAAGGAAATATATGTGTGTACATAACACATTTACATATATGTATCTAAAAATATTTCTCTGTATATTCATTTGTATCTGTAGTAAAGCTAAACGAGATCATAGGTCAATGTCTTCTATTCTAACCCAGCACTACATGGGTCAGCTCCTCCCTTGTTTATGACCTACCCCTCCATCAGTGAGTGTTGAGTGGCTTCAGAATTGCTAACCTACACCCCCATGGGAAACACCTTTGCCAGCTACAGTACTGTGTTTGTGCACGGTTCCTTCTGTTTTTAGCCTTGAATCCTTTGACTTTAGTCTTACATAGCGACTAAAGTCATTTCCAAAGTTACTGAGGTCAGCGTCTTTTCCCCTACACCCTTCCCTGGTAAGCACTGCAAATCTATTTCCTTAAGGCCCTGTCTTCTGTTGACTTTGTGGCTTCCTCTTCCTCAGGTGAGACAGGAAGGCTGAAGGGACATTGCTTTCCCTCAACTGGGATAAGGTTCCAGTATTGTGCTCCAGCCAAGCCTTTCTCACACAGAGTAGCTTTTTGCTATGGAGAAGGTTTGGGCAGATTTCACAATGATTGCTCCTCCCCCCTGCCAGAGCCACAGGAGATCTTTCTACCATTCTCACTGTGAAAATGGGTTGGGGTTATTGGTGTGAATGTCTATAAAAATGTGGAGGACCACCTAAAACGGTGGTCCATAGGGGTCGGTCACTGTCACACTAGCATTCACTCAGCCCCCAGCAAACGACCGAAATTACCATTTAAAATGTTCCTACTAGTATATGTGGCTCCAGTGGCTTCTTCTCTGATCAGAAAACCGTGGTTGCTTGCTCTCCTGTGGATGCTCCTGTCTCTCTAGATTTTAGACTGCTGGGGTTTGCCTTGCATCCACAGCCCTCGTGAATCCAAGAAAAATTGATTTTCTGTTTGCCTAGCTGTTTTTTGTTCTATGAGGATGGGACTGGTGACTTCCAAGCTCTTTAAATGTCAGGGCCGAAACGGGAAATTCTCTCTCTTGTCATCAAGAGACTGCCTTTCCTCATCTGCTCACCTCAC
Organism: Mirounga leonina; assembly: GCF_011800145.1. NCBI lineage: Eukaryota > Metazoa > Chordata > Mammalia > Carnivora > Phocidae > Mirounga > Mirounga leonina. The sequence continues at coordinate 31,572,450 of NW_023270268.1, forward strand.
CGATCTTCCAACCTGCAAGCCCTGCCCCATCCATCCTCTCTGTCGAACCTTATCAGGCCAGCCCACAGGACTTGTCCCTCCTCTCAACCCTTATTTCATGGTCTACTCATTGGACATTTACTCATGAGCTGGCATAGACCTCTTTCATGTCTTAAGCGATTATTATTAACCTATTATTTTTTTTCCTATTACTTTTCTCACATATTTATATAACCTGAGTGTCCCCTGGGCCCACCCTTACTGATCCTGGCCAAGGTCACTTTAACACTATGGCCCTGATCTGCCAAATCGATGGCCCCCACTCATTAAATGTTAGGCTTCCTCAGTCCTCCCTCTTTCCTGTATCTCTGGAGAAGGCCCTGGTGGATGGGAAGGAGGTGTCTCATGCATGGTTCAGGCTGCTGTCTCCTCCTCTGTGGTCTCCCCTTTCTTAGCTCCCTGTTGCTCTGGCCAAGTTGCCTGCCACAGTCTACCCACCACCCACTTGGACACCCCTCCTTGATCTCCGAGCCACAAGCAGCTCTACCTTTGTTACCCCATTACTAGTCTTATGATTTCCTGGCCTCACACTTTTCCGCTAGAGGAAGCGCATGCTCTTTTGGAGTTCCAAGCACTGCTTTTGAAGGCAGAGGGTACATGGCAAGGGGGAAAACCTGCTTTGGGCCCCCTAAGTCCAGTTTTTTTCTTTTTTTCCCCTCTCTAAAGAGACTTTTCTTATTAATTTAATATGCTTGCACGATAGATAAGAAGGAACCTACAAAGTATGCAGTCATTTGCCCATTTTTAAATACGCATATCCCTTCAATAATTCTGTGGTGTTGGACAAATATATTTTTCTCTCTCTCCCTCTCATGCTGAGAATCACATGACTGTAATTCTCTCATGTCTATTTTTTTTTTTTTTCCTGTGAACCAAATTGGTCAACTGTAGTGTTGAATTTAGGAGGTAAAAATATACATACTCCAGTTAAATGTCCATGCCAATCAAACGATTTGTTTTTTTGGTGAACTCTTTTACATTAGCTTCATATGCTAAATGGAAACCCCCATAGGTTTCTTTGGAAACAATATCCACCTGACACTCAAATTAGGCACTGGAGCACCTTTTTTTTTTTTTTTTTTTCACACTGACCTATTTCACCTCCCTTGCCTTGTTAAAATTACTGATCACCAAGCCCCTTGGGTGTGTGTGTGTGTCCTAATTTTTAGTTTATGCAAGAGTCACATCACTTACAACATTATTTAATTCTGTGATGAGAGCACAGCACAGTTTTCAATTTTGATGCCCATTCCTCCCTTCCCACCTAGGACGTAGATGGGGATGGGGATACAGCCTGACATATACCCAGACAATTTGCCCCCTGCCATACTCAGGCGCTGCTACTGGGCCCAATACCTGTGCTGCTCACTCCCTTAGCTCAGGGGGCTTGCTGTCCATACCTGGCATCCACTGGGGCCTGAATAAAAGTGTGCAGGTGTCTGAACCATAATGTGAACAAGATTCAAGTTCTGTGCTTTTGGGTAACCTGTAAATCAGAGGAGAGGACTTGATTATAGAAGAGTCCCCTAGCCCCAAGGGCTGGCATACCTGAACCTCAGCCCTGATCCTGCTGGGACTCCAATTTTTGTTTTGCTTTGTTTTGTTTTGTTTTTCAGTAAACTCTGAGCTTCTTCTTTTTTTTTTTCTTTAAGATTTTATTTACTTATTTGAGAGAGAGAGAATGAGAGAGAAAGAGAGCATGAGAGGGGGGAGGGTCAGAGGGAGAAGCAGACTCCCCGCTGAGCAGGGAGCCGGATGTGGGACTCGATCCCGGGACTCCAGGATCATGACCTGAGCCAAAGGCAGTCGCTCAACCAACTGAGCCACCCAGGCGCCCAACTCTGAGCTTCTTGACACAAGGACTGAATCTCTTTTCCCTCTAGGTCCTCACTATCTAGCACAGGCCTGGCACCCACACAATGTGTTACTTAAATTGATTTCATTGTATTTATGCCAACTTCATTTGATTATATGGCATGATAAAATACAACTTTATTATGCACTCCCCATACCCCCATCAAAGAATTAGGGAGAAACAAATTTGAACCCTAAGCTGTTTCTTGTCAAGTTAATGCAGAATTCTTTGTGACATAATCCAGGTAAGGAAGGGGCAGACATTATTAGCATAAGAAGGTCATGGTATTAGTTGGCAAGAAGTAGAATCAAATTTGGGCTAATATGCAGAATATGAATTTCTTTTATAGACCCAAGAAGGTCAGGGAGAGGTTTCAGAAAGAAATGAATCCTCACACCGGCAGCATCCATTTTGTCTTTGTTATAGAAGTGGAAGGTACAAGAAGGAACTAGTTCTAGCCCATAGTTCCAGTACTTACCATCACCAGCCCCAATCTCCCTACCAGGGAAACAGCTATACTAACACTGAGCCCACTCCACCCCTACTGCATCACCTAATTTGGGTGACTGTAGAAAGGATCAGGGTGGGGAGGGGGGTGCTAGAGGAGTATGGTTGAACCTTGGGGCAAACAGGAAGGGAGTGAGAACCCAAAAGAAGAGTAAGAGAAAGAGCAGAAGAAATCAAGGAAGAGAGGGGCAAAGAGTGAGGTCACAAAAGCTACCCACACACAGGACCCTGACCCCATCCTCACCTCCCCAGGAGGCTCAGGTGACTTTGGAGACAGTCAAGATATCATAGGCACCTGGGCTGCCCAGAATTTGTCATTGTGAGTCTCAAATGCTCACCCATAATGATATTAAAGATGTACTTTTCTGCTGAAAAAAGTGAATGCTGCATTTCTGAGGCAAGTAGACTTAATAAGCCAAGAGTAAAGAAATATATGAGTTAAGAGTCTAAATGTACACATTGAATGACCTCCAATCAGAAATGAGATGGCTGGCTGAATCCTTAGCTCTAATTGAACGGGACCAAAAAAGCTTAGAAAAGACCTAGTAAAGCTGCCTTTGAAAAAAAGCATCAAACAACAACCAATCAAAGTTCTAGGAAGATTTTTTTTAAGGAGTTCACAGCAGAGATAAAAAGAATTTAAGGATGATCTTAAGCAAACATGAGCTATAATGAGGAACAGTCTAAGTCAGAAAATGAGGGAGGTGGGAGGCAGGCCAGCTGGGAGGAGTGATTACAACTTACAGATGAGACCCAAAACAGTGGGATGGGGCATCTGAGGGCTCAGTCAGCTAAGGTGGAGCAGGAAATTCAGTCCAAACCAGACAAAATTAAAGGTCTGTCTATGTGTGTGATGTTCCCACATGCAAAGGGGTTGCACCTGTTGAAGAAATGACGTAGACGGGGCCCTAAGGTGCTTGTGTTAAAATGTAGATAGAGTTGGGGCTTTGACAGTCTATTATCTTGGAGAGGTCAGGAACAGGGAGCCTGGTTCTTGCCCCTGTTCTGCTATGAACTTGGGAGGTCATATGGCACAGGAGGCCGCTCTTGTGAAAGTCAACCCAGGTTACCATATTGCCGGACCCCATGGACATTTGAAGTCTTCATCTTACTTGGCTTTTCAGCAATATTTGACATTCCTGATGCTCCCTCCTTCTTGAAACAAACTCTTCCTTCTAACTCCATAGCACAACACACTTCTGGTTAACCTTCTACCTCTCTCGCAGCTGCTTCTCAATCTCCTTTGCCAACTCCTCCTCTTCTATCCTCAGAGCCTGGCTCTATTCCCCACTTTCTCTTTGCCCTATCCTAACTCTCTCTGAGGATCTTGTACATCCCCTGACTTTACACACCATCTGAAATCAACCCAGATCTCTCCTTAGAGCTCCAGACTCATAAATTCAACCTCATGCTTGACATCTGTACTCAGAAATCTCTCAAGAATTTCAAAATCCCTGGGGTGCCTGGATGGCTCAGTCGTTAAGCGTCTGCCTTCAGCTCAGGTCATGATCCCAGGGTCTTGGGATCCAGCCCCGCATCAGGCTCCCTCCTCAGCGGGAAGCCTGCTTCTCCCTCTCCCACTCCCCCTGCTGTGTTCCCTCTCTTGCTGTGTCTCTCTCTGTCAAATAAATAAATAAAATCTTTAAAAAAAAAAAAAAGAATTTCAAAATCCCCATGCCCAACACTGAACTCTAAATTTCCATCCCCAAAACCATTCCTCCCATAGTAGTCTCTAAATTGTTGTTCAAGCAAAATCCTGTGTTCCTCCTTCCGCACCATCCACACCCTGCCCCACCAATTCCTACGAAAGTCCTATTGACGCCAACTCCAAAACCCACCTCCATCCCACCCACTTATCTCCATCTCTACAGCCACCTCCCCACCCCTGGCCTGGGCTACGGACCTACCTTCCTGACTGGTTCCTAGCTTCCCCTCTGACCCCATCAGGCAATTCTCTATACAGTTATGTAAAACTTTTAAATGGCTTCCCGTTGTTCTGAGAACACATTCTTAATTTTTTTATGGCCCAAAGATCTGCATTACCTACATCCACCCGCTTCTTCACATAATACTCCATCCTACTCATTAGGTTTCAGTTCCTTGAACTTAACAAAGTCTTTCCCTTATTAAGGCCTTTGCAGGTCACTCCCTCTTTTGGAATATCCTTCCTATATCTCTTAGCAAGATGAGCTCCTTCCCATCCTTCACTTTCTGCTCCAAGGCTCCAATCTAAGTTGACCTTTCTCATCATCCCCTCTCACAGTTGCCTGTTCTTTCCCTTCTCAGCATTTACCACAATTCTTAATTATGAAGGTGGCAACTGACTCTTCTGTATCCACACTGGATCAGGACCACTGCTGTGTTTACCTCTCTATAATGGTACATATACATGGTATATTTGTCATTAAATATATCATACTTGTCATAGTAAGTATATCATAGTAGGTGATCAAATTGAATGATAGAATCAATCAACAGTCATTAGACTGGCCTTTGAAGAGAAACACAGGACCCAGGGCTAAGGGCTAAGGATGAATGGGATAGCCCTCCGGACAAAAGAGCTGGGCAAGGCAGCTACAGAGCAATGAGAGATGAGATTACTCAACAAGGAATTCCAAAGTGACAGGAAGCTGTGGGACAGTCAAGACCACAGCATAGTTGTCAGCCAGAAAGTAGGCACAAGAGAGGGCTAGAAGGGTAGGAAAGATTCATCAGAAAGGCAAGAACCCAGGCCTCTCTACAGGAATGGGGTGGTGCCTGAGTAGAGAGCAATAGCAGAACACTGTCACTCCTGCCCTACGCTCACGCCCAGTGTGAAATCAAGCCTTGGGAGGGAACCTGGGTTCAGAGAAACTTCCAGATAATGGTGAGGGTCTTCCTTTCTGGGAGTGGGCCAAGTGATGGGGAAGTAGAGATACAGAGGCACAGATCCTGAGCTCATCTTCTGGTACATTCTGCTCAACTTGCCCCCGGGGAGCTGGATAGCTCCTTCCTTGCCTCTGCCTTCCACTGGTGGCCGACCGTCCTCGGCGTTCCTTGGCTTGCAGCTGCAGCACTTCACTCTCTGCCTCTGTCATCACGTGGCTTTCTCCCCTCATGTGTTGGTGCCTCTACGTCTCTGCTTCTAAGGACACCAGTCACCTTAATGGAGGATGATATCATCTTAACATTATATCTGCAACAAGTCTATTTCCCAAAGGGTCACATTCTGAGGTACTGAGGTTAGGACTTCAACATACCTTTCTGGAGGACACAAGTCAACCTGCAAGGATGCATGTGGGAAGGGCATTGTGTCCCTGAGGACTATAGGGGAGACACAGGTGTCCAAATCCAGGAAACATATACATGAACCCCCACCACAGCCCGGGAGGAGTGGAGGAGGGGGGAAATGAGGAAGAGTGTTTTAGTGGGGACTGTGGAGAGAGAACCAATGAGGAAAGAAGGGCAAGGGACAGATGTGGAGAGGCTAGATGAGAACACCTACCTGCAAACTCCCCCTCAATCTCTGGCCAAGCACAGCACAGAAGTGACCATGTTAGCAGGACATAAGAAAAGCACAAAGAGGCTCGGGCTTCCTGTGACAAAGTGAAGGTGACCATGGGCCCCATCCCTGGCTTCTTTCCTTCACAGCTGCCTCCTTCCCTTCTTTCACAGCTCTGGCTGCTGCAGCTTGACTCTCATAATGGGGAAGTTAATGAGACCTTCAGTAAATGGATCCCAGATTCTCTCTCCACCCCAAGTAATTATAAAGCTCAGCAATTTTTTTCCCCTAACTTGCTGCTGATTTTCTAATTACTCTTGCTCCAAATAGGACAGTTAGCATTAAAATGAAACCACGCTGAGGTTGTGGGTTCACTCACATCTGCTTGGCTTATTTCCTTAATTTGACAGCATGGTTTTGTGGACAGAGAGCAGCAGGTGATCCCCACATTTTATAATGTGAGGCTTGTGCCCCAAAAACATGGGAAACCGTCAATAGGCATCAAGGTAAAACTCTCCTGTAGGAAAAATTCATCAAGACATACCTACCAGATGGAGTTTAATGAGTCTTAGAATACAGCAACCTCCTCTCTGGAAGGGTACCAGAGAGGGCGTTTTCCTCCACTTCTTCCCAGTGAAGGAAGTAGCATGGCCCCAGCAACTTGAAATGAATTTCTGACCATGAAGGAGATTCCTTTCGCAAAAGAGCAGAAGTACAGAAAGAGGGAAGAAGCGGTACGGGGGACTGGGACTGGGAGAGGAAAAGAAGGCTCAGGTATAAAGAACAAGTAGGCAGTATCAACTAAGCAGAAATGGTTAGAAAATACTCGGGTCGGTGCAAAAAAAAAAAAAGTTGGCATCTCTGCAGGGGCATGTCTGGAGAAGTCTTGCCAAGAAGGTCCCACCTTTAAGCCAAACTGCCCTGAAGTTACATTAGGCTGATTAATAGGTTTGTCCTGTTGCAAAATTCTGTGGTCTCAATTGGGGAAGCAAGAGAAACTTTCCAAGGAGATGTGATTAAAGAGACCAGAGACATTTAATCAAAAAGGAATCCTCGCTGTAAAGCCCTCTGTCCATATATCTAATGTAAAAACACCCTGTGGCGAGTCGATCTCATTGCCTCTTGCCTTCATCTTAGTGCCAGCTGTGGAGGAGGCACTGCTCCCCTGGATGCTGAGTCGATGCTTGCAGGCACCTTGTGTCCCTCTTTCTGTCTTCTCAATTCTCAATTGTCCCCCACCAACACCTCAGGAGACGGTTAGGAAACAAGAAGCAAGAAGTCTTGGGATTCCTATACTAAAGGGAGGATGACTTACGTCCTCTTCCCTACCCTGTAGCCATGCGTGCTTGATTCCTTTTCCCTCCCTGTTCTCTCCACATTCTGCTCCTTGTTTGGAGATAAAATGAGTATTTGGACTCAGGATTCTATAAGTGAAGAGAGTGAATGTGGACATGAGACTCTGATAGACCTGGGTTCAAATCGTGACAATACCATCAACGAGTGTGTATCCTTAGTAAAGTTCATTCCTCTCAGTCTCTCAGCCTCACCTTCCTGCCCTGTAAGCTGGAACCAGCAGCCTTCATCTTCAGTTTTACTGGGAGAACCCAACATGTAATTAGTTTCTAGTAAACATCATTAATTCGATAAGAACTTCTTCAGAATCTTGGCTGGGAAAGGACGTTGGGTAATATGGTTGCCATCCCCGCAATGGGTGGGGCTCTGTGTTCGTGCAATGGCATCTTCACCGGTACCCTGGAATCATCTGTTTCTTTCTTCTCCACATCCCTCTCAGTTCTCAAAGGCAGTGCAGGCCTGAGCTGGTGTGGCTCGAGGGCTCAGTTCATCTTGCTTCCATACCATCTGGCCTATGACCCACCATTAGTCCTTTTATGTCTCCTGTCTAAAGAAATGTCTTGTGTTTTGCCTACGGAAGATGGTTCCCTAATGAAAGTCAAATAACAATAAAACTTAAGTGTTTTCATCAGACACTTGAGCAGGCATCTGTCCTCCCAGCAGTAAAATATGCTAGGATTTTGGAAACAGCTAAGAAATTTGACACTGGGTTTCACCCACTTAGAGGAGAACTGTGACATTTCAGCCACTGACTCAGAAGAAAAGTCTTCATGAGGCTACAACCAAGCTGCAGTGGCTCCTGACATGAGCCTTCCCCGTGGATGAAGAAAGAAGAATGTGCCGGGGGAAGAAAGGATGGGAAGCCCCTGGAGCCTACCACGCTTAGCCGGGTAGAGTAGGGCAGGCTCCTGGGCGGCCACAGCCTTCTTGCTGCCTCTACTGCAGTCCTAGCCCCAGGATCTGCGGACACTGGGCTCATGGGCACCACCTGCCCCAGAGCAGCATGCATTTGGCAGTCCTGGCCTGCCCTGAGCACCAGAGGGTGTGCTTACTGGGCAAGAGGGGCTTAAAGTCACAAAGAGGAAAAGAACTGCTCAGATAGCAGCTCTATCATATAAGTTCAGACGATCAGGAACAGATGAATCATACCCAAAGTCCCTGAAAAAACATGCAAATGAGATAATGAAGCTGTCCTCCAGTTTCTATGGACTTGGAAAATGGAAGGCACTATGGTTAGATCTGGAACCTGACTGTCCTAGGTTCAAATCATGGTACAGCCACTGGTCAACTGTGTGATTTGAGGAAAGTCATTTCAGCACGTTGAGTCTCATTTCCTAGAATAAAAAGTTAGATGTAGGGATAGAGGTAGGCGAAGAGGGGGATGCAGTATTTTTCTTTCAGAGCTGATGGAGGGAGTAAAGAAACCAGCTACAATGTAGCAGGTGCTCAATAAACAACCACCGGAAAGCAATACCCAGAACCTATGGAACTGCAAGGTCCCCATTCTCTAAGGAAGAAGAAACAGAGCCTGATCATCCCTAGTGAGAATGACCAAGGCAGAGGTCACTCGCAGCTCCCCAGGCACACGAAAATTGGGCAAAGTTCAACAGACAATGTGCTCAATATACATTGTTTCCTTCAAGAACTCTGAAAAAGACTCTTGAAAAAATGGAGAACTGAAGCTTGGGTAATAGCAGCCAGGTGAAATCATCCCCAAGACAGATCCATTTCATCTGCAGGAAGGCCTCCCTGGATGCTGCCAGGAGGATCTTCGGTGTGTTTGATATCACTTCGGTACCAGAGGATTCCTATGAAGCAGGAGTAGGCACATGGACCACATTTGTGGATGATACAAAGCTAAGAGGGCTTTATGATAACTGGATTATAGAATTAAGATTCAAAAGTATCTCCCTTAAATTATGCACTCAAAGAAACAAGTGGAAATATAATCGTCCAACTGCTCCCCTGGGCTCACGCCGGTAGCAGGGGGTGAGGCCCTCCTGTTAAGGGCAGTGACATCCCTGGTTTAAGCGGGAGATAAAAACAGGAAGTATGAAGGGAGGAGAAAGAAGACTACTCCAAATGCAAACACTCCCGCCCACCTGTAGAAGCCAGAGGCCACATTACAGCGGCCAGCCGCGGTGGTTTGCAGGGTGGATGGCTTCGGATGTGTAGGCAGCTCCCTCGCCTTCCTCTGGTGATTTAAAAGCCTACCCAGCCCTCTGCATTTTGCCTCAAGAGCACAATCTACTGTCTGTTCAGAAGCTGGCGACCACCTCAGCAAACTGAAGCTAACTCTGGGGCTCGACCGAGCCAAAGACAAGGTCGGTTGGAGCCCCAGCCTCCCATTCAAGCTGCCTTCTTCGTGGGAAGGGTTTTACATTTACTCTCTTCCGTGATCCGTTTACTCCATTTCTGCTGGCAGGAGGAAATAAAGCACACTTCGTGAGCCTCCAGCACAGGAATCCCCCCAGTGGTTTCTTCCCAGGCAGTGTATTTGTGCCCATCAGAGCCACTTCTCAGGCTTAATCTTCTCCCTTTGGAAACCGCATTGGCAAAATAGCTAATGCACATCAATTCTATTTTGCTTCGTTCTCTACTTTCTGTTACTTTAAATACTAGAATTTATTAGATGCTGCTAAATCTTAAACTGACTGGGCCTTTTTCTGGCCAAATATCCGATACACAATAAAATGGAATTGGACACATTTAAAGTTAATGGCTTCTCACTTCCTTCCTAACAATGTCGAGGCACCAGCGAGCAAAGCGACCTCCCCACTGCCTTGATAACCTTCCATTTGTGGGGACGGTTTGTGCTGCTATACAACCTCTCCCCTCCCAGGGCTGGCTCCACGTGAGAACAGAAGGAATTAGGGAACGGCGCAGGGCATTTTTATGACATCATGAGGTCGGCTCCAGAGCAGGGATAGACTTAAAAATGTTCACCCCTTGTGGCTTTTGACCCCAAACCAGAACAGCAAGGGTGATTTTTATAGGTTACCTGGGGACTATTTGAGAATAATTTTATTTCCTTTCATAGAAATAAAATGATTTTCAAGAAATTCTATCAGTGTCTGAAAGTCAAGCCCATGATTACCTACAAAAATATTGCTCTAAACCCTGCCACATGCATTTGCTTATCTGACTTGTATTTACCTTCAGAGCATTTCAAGGAATAATAAATGTGAGAATTTTAGGATTCAGAACTGAATGAGATGCGGCCCTGAGACAATGAGATCATTTCTTAACACCCAGCCCATGTTCTTTCCCCTCTTTAGTAATTTATTTCAGACTATAAGAAATACCCTATGTATTATATCAGCATAAATTCATAAAATTTGTTTTTAAAATAAAAGCATATTTTCATATGGGATTCTGAGGGGCTTGGCATAGTATGGGCTTTTAGGATTGTATTTTAGACGTGAAAGTGTTAGAAAAATCAGATTTTCCCATCTTCTGCCCACGTGGTAATGCATATTTAATTAGCATTCAAAGCTTGTCTATTTGCTTTTGTTAAATTCCTAGGGAGCCTTAGGTGTCACCAAAAGCAACTCTTAACCTGTGGCCCAGGTTCCCCTTCCCAGACCACGCAGGCTGTTCCCAAACTAGCCTGCTAGAACTATTCTCTGCCCAGAGAAGTCCTAGGAGGGCCAAAAGCAGGAGCTCAAGGCTACCTCAGCAGTCCACGCTCATCTCCTTAGGCCCTGCTATTCCCATCACCTCCAGGGATCCTGGCTGCCCGGCCCCGGCCACTGTCCTTAGACTGGGGCCACAGCTCTCCCAGACTCACAGGCCTGCTGGCATCCTGCTGTCTGCTTGTCTGCCCAGTAATGGTACTAGCTTCTTTACTCTGAAGCCATCCACCCTTGCCAGTCGCTGTCCCTCCCTAGGCCCTTAGCATCTGCTAGCCTTTTCCTAACCCTTGACCCCTGCCTTCCACTGATACCAGACATAGTGACCAAGAAGCCCTGATTTGTTCGATGTGGTTTTGTCTTAATGCACATATTTAAGTGCGTCATCGGGGTGAGGGCTGAGTTCTAAAGGGCAGTACAGATGCCAGGAGCTTCTCTGGTGCCTGTCCAAGTGAGCAGGAAGCCCAGCAATGAGCCATGTCTCACTGAAAATATGAAGGGCAAACTCCAAATTTGGAGGAACAAAGGCCCCCCAAAATTGGGGCAGGGATCAGTCATGGAGCTCAAAGCTCATAACTGACAAGAGATTTAATCTAAATGTAGAATGTGTGGGGTCCAGAGGAGGAGGGTCCTGGGGAGGTGAGCGGGGAAGGGGAAGGAATGGCTGCCATACCAGCGTGAGTCCACAGTCTGTTTCCAGGCCTAGTTGAGAGTGGGGTGAGTGAGCCGTGCTGTGCTCAGGGCCAGAGAAGGCAGACATTCGCACCCCATACTAAACAATCTGATACACCAGAATCCAGATTTAGCAATACTAATTCCAGCAACACTGAATAATTTCACTGATATTTTGTTGGAGACTGAAACCTTTGATTTTAATCAGATTAATTTCACTAGGTTTACTACATTTTTAATGTATCTTTATTATGCCTTGGGGTCACTTCCCCCAAAGGAACTATTCCAGTTTTATAACTAAAAAAGGAATCAACATTTTGAATTTAAAATACAGATTTTTCAGATTTCACTTTTCCAGATCAAAGTTATACCATAAGAACGTGCCGGCTTAGAGACTTCGACTACTGGTCTATGAATGTGTTGCATGGCAATGTTTCCTTCTCACCTGCATGACATATAACTAGCTCTTAGTGACCAACACTGGGAAATGTCTTGGCCTGTGGATTCTTGGTAAAGACTCCAATGTCTCTTGTGGTGAATGTGAGCAGGTTGCCTCAGCTCTGGCGACAGAGCACATGCAGGTGAAGTGGCTGCTTTCCTGGCACTCAGGAGGCGAAAGCTGTCGCTGGATTCTGCTACCTCAGCCCCATGCTGACAAACAACACACTAATAGGCAAGGAACTAGATGACTCTATCTAGGAACCCAGCACGTCTCTTGGCAAGATGGCAGGAAGGTTCTGGTTTCCAAATAACAAAGTTTGGTCAGAGCCAGAGGCCCAACGTCCCCCTGCCTAGATGGACTCTCATGGTTTCCTAGCTCCTCTCAAGTCAGCCTTTCCTTCAACAGTCTGTGTGCCATGAGCTGAGCTGGGCATGGGCAGGGGGTCCCAGAAGAAACCCATGTGGTGATCTAGTCCCGCTGCCAAAGGCGGGTCTTTCACCGAGTTTCCACTAAGGGTCAGATACATGTGAGGCGCCATGGGAAACATCATTACTCTCAGTTTAGAGTCAAGGAAACTGCACTGATACTCCAAAAGATGAAGTGACGTGCCCCAAACCATACCGCTGGCAGAGCAGAATCTATTTTGAATGCAGATCTGTTCAAAAAGCCCCAGCGTGCTGTCACTGCCCTGTCAGGAGCAGAGGTCTCCTGCAGACCCCTGCCCTTCCAGCTCGGTACCACACCTACAACACGTCGGCCAAGGCTTCTTACATCCAGCACCACGGGTCCAGAACAAATGCCTCGCCCCTCGAATCAGAACACCCCCAGGCCCCAGACTCTGCACCCTGCCCACCACTCAGCCTGGCCATCCCTGCCCAGCCCTGGCCCAGGGACCCAAAAGAACATCATCGAAACCAATCCCCCTGCTACTCATACAAACTGTTTTTATATGAACTCATGGTGATACACTTTCCCCCCTCATCTTGGATGTGTCTAAAGAGCCACAAACATCTCAGTGCTTATGAAAATGAAATTATCCAGGTATCTTTGCAGATGTTACAGATGGCCGGCCAGGACAGCATAAATGCAAAGAACATCTCCTCTCCCCACATGGGAGTATTTGCAAATGAGACCAGGAAAAATGGCCAAATGCACACTGATGAAGGTGACTTTTCTTTATCTCTATGGTTAGAACTTCCATTTTCAAAAAATCTTAAAATTCAAAATTCGACATTTTTTCAGTGGTGGTCAAAGATTACTATTTGGTGGTTATTACACTGTTATTAATTGGGGACAAAAACCAAGGCGGTGCAGTGAAGTATGGAGGACGATTACTTTCATATCCCATCAGGGTCAGTGAAAAGGAGTGGCTTGCTCACTTCTATTTGGAGGAGGGGAGGAGGTGGTGTGAGGAGGGGAATGGGAAGGCAGCTGGAGGCACTGAGCTTCGTGGAGGAGAGGAAACCCCCGGCTGATCATGAACCCTGGAGACAAATGGGCTGGTGGAGGTGGAGGAAGACAGCAGTTGGAGAATGCCTTGACCAAGAACACAGGATTGGGAATGGGCCAGGCCCCTCTAAGGACTGACTCATAGATAGTTTTGACAAGAGTTGAATAGTGGTGGGGGGAAAGGAGTAAGGGGCCAGATCCTGGAGGTCCTTGAGTGCCAGGCTGATGAAGCCTGGACTCTTATCTTTGAAGTAAAAGGCAGCATTGGAATTGTTCAAAGAGGGGTGTGACACAATGGAAGGAGAGATTTAGGGAGACTACCCATGAGGTAACCAGAAGGATAAACTGCAAGGTAAATTGCTCATGTGTACACCTATCATATTTTTACCCTGCCTCCTTCCACAGAGAAGCTGAGGGCGCCAAAGCTGTTGTGGGGCAGGGGATAGGAGAGGGACATATCTATCCCTTCTGTATCCAGATGTTTCCTGCTGAGGTAGGAGTTACAGAAGAGCCAACGAAAGCCTGGAGCCAGCCAGGGCCTCACACCCTTCCCACCGGTGGCTGGTTCATCTCGGCTGTCGTCTGGCCAACAGACAAGACCTGCTGAAGCTGCTTCCCACCCAACCCACACTCTGCCCTCCTGTCTCTGCTCTTGGCCGCCTGCCACTCCCTCGGATTCCTGGATGAAGTCATACCACTCCAGTCCTGTGGCTGTGTCCTTGAGCCTCCCACCGACCTGGGTTTTGGCTTGCCTGCTCACAATCTGCTGCGGCATAAACCAGCCTCCCAGCAGCAGCCGCTGCCCCTGCGGGCCCCACAGTTCAGCAGAGGGGAGGACCTCTCCAGGGCCAGAACTGCTGGGCGGGAGGGGGTTGCTGCTTGGGAAGGACCTGTGGGGGGCCATGGGTCCTAAATGGGAAAGGGAGGGGAGATGAGAAAATCCTTGGCCTTGAAAATCCTCCTGGTTCTTCAGGTTTTGTCTCTTGTCCCTCAGATGCTGTTCCTAAGACTGAGTCTCAGGCCACATGCTCAAGTAGGCAAGATACGTATATAATCTCTTCATCTCCTTTACCTTTCTAAAACAGAATTTCAGTACTATTTCAAGCCCCCAGCCCCCTGGGGGACAGAAACAATCTTAGTTATAATGGAGCGCCTCCTGAGCAGGGTCGTGGTGGGACCTTGCTTACACAATGCCAAGGTAATGGTGGGAGAAATCTTTCTGTATCATTGCTGGCATCTGCTAAGCTGTCCTCATGCCATCTGGTCTTGGGTCATTTGTTCATGCAGGTTGCCCAGGTTACCTCTCATTCCTGACCCTGAGACCTCCTCAGGTCCAGCTCTATCTCAACTATTGTCATGCCCCTTCTATCCCAGACCACACAAGGCTGAGAGACGTTCCATTAAGCTAAGTTCCCAGCTCCAGGGAACACCAGGAAGCCATTTCTCCTCTGGGGTCTGGCTGCCTCAGGAGGGTTCCGACAAGGCATGGGGGACAAGTTCCCTCTGCTTTGAATTCCCCAAACCTCTCTGAGGGGTTATTGTTCCCTCTTTGAGCCACACCTTTCTCAGGGGCTATGTCAGCTAGTCCCCTGGAAGCAGACCCTGAGGTGAAGTTAGGAGTTTGAGAGGCTTGTTGGGGGTGGAGTATGAACACCTCTGAAAGATAAAGGGGGAGGAAGCAGGATGGGGGAGGAGAGCCTCCACTGCCATGAAGATCTACGGTCCCCGCCCAGCAGAGCTCCAAAGCAAAGACCGTCCATCAGAGGGGTCTCGTAATGGGCACGAATGACCAAGCCCTGGTTCCCCATCTCAGTCCTGGTTCACTGAAGCCCCCCAGGAAGAGTGCGGGCTCAGTTTGAATGCTGTGGGGAGTCCTAAAGGCGCTGCAGCTGGGCTCCCAGCAGACTGCGCTCCTCCCAGCTGAACAGCACACTCTTGGCAGAAGGGAGAGCCCAATGGTGCACCTCTGTGGCTCCACAGGGGAACCCCACACCTGCATGCTCTCCCTCAGCCCCCACCTCACCCAGGACAGGGGATCTCAGTTCTGCCTTGGGTCGGAGAAGCTTGCTACAACATCTCTAGCCTCCTAGAGTTCTTTCTGGGCCCAACTGAGGACTATACTTTTGAAACTTAAAAACCAGAAATGGATCTTGTTTCCTCTTTTTACATTATGAAACCTTTCTCCTTAGAAAATAAACTTGGCATAGCCTAGCTTGACTGGGAAGAGGTCATGGGGACAAGGGACACATGGGAGAGCCAGGGAACACCCCCAGTTAAGTTTTGAAATGTCATCTCACCACATGTCCCCTCTTAATGCATTTGCATACCCACTACAGAAATTAACTTCTCACCTCCCTCCCCTCCATGAAGGAAGTAACTCTGTCTCCATTTCAGCAAATGCCTCAGGCAAACCATGTCCTGGCTGTGGAGCAATATGGCCCCCAGATTATCAGGCAAGCTGAGATACAGATGAAGCTCTCTCCCACCTCTGCGTGGGTGGTGCGGTGTTCTTCCAGGAGCTTCTATCCTCCCAGCATTGGCCCCATCCTCAGGTGATCAATAAAAGAGAAAGAGCTAAAGATTATATAGTGCTTACCACATGTCAGGCACTATTCTAAGCACTGTTATGACTCATTTAAGCCCTATAGTAACCCCATGAGACAAATACTACCATTGTCCCCATTTTACAGATGAAGAGACTAAAGCACAGGGAGGTCAAGTAACTTGCCTGAGGTCATACAGCCACTTAGTGGCAGGACCAAGATTCACATCCAGGTAGTTTGTCTGATCCCAGGGTTGGAGTGCCAAATCTCTATAGTTAGCTGCGTCACTATCAAGAGCTAAACTTACAAAGGGGCAGTAACATGGGTGAAAGGAACTGACCCCCACACACAGATGCCAGCAAGCAGAAGACAGGAGCATTGAGTCACAGTTCTCAGAGACCCGAGAAAGACAACTCCCTCAGTTTATCGATGGAGACCTGGGGGACCAGAGAGGCTAGGTAATGCAGCTGGTGATATGGAAAGCCTGCATGCAAACCCATCTCCTCTGATTTCAATGCTACAAGCCATCATCATTACCAGGAAAAAAAAAAATCACTCAAAGTCCACATCCTGGAGGTGAGAGCTGGGCCCTTCCGTGGTAGGACTTGGCACAGCTTGGTTCAGACTTCCTTGGTAGTCACATTATGATTTGGAATAGCAGACAGGCTCTAACAGGTTACAGAAAATAGTAAAGAAGCAGCGTCACTACAAATGAGGCAGTCTCCTATCTTTCCAGGAGAGAGCTGAGCCCCCACAGAGTATTTATGATGAGAAGTCATTTACACAATCTATTTTATGTGCAGCACGTCCCACAGCCAAGGATGTTACCTTTCAAAGAAAGTAATTTATTACTTCAACAAATATTTATTGAGTATTTACTATGTGCAAGGTACTAGACAAACTGGCAGGGATGAAAAAGACAGGATGTCATTTGAGGGGCTTACGCTCTAATGCAGAGGACGTGGCATGTAGGCAAATCATCACGATAAAGTAGAAAAGGGTGGCCTCCATGCTCTGACCTAATGATCACAGTAAGGAATATTGGAGAGTTGACAGAGCATTTATGTGTAATGTACCAGGAACACCAGTCCATTCCTCTCCTCCTTATCCAGCAGCAAACTCCTTTTCATGCTGCAAAACCTCGCTCAAATGTCCACTTCTTTGACTGCCTAGCTCGTCCCCAAGCAGACTCCTTTTTTCCTTCCTTCCTCCTTTCTTCTCTCCTTCTATGCCTTCCTCTTTTCTGCTTTCCTCCCTCATTTCCTTAAGAACAGAGAATATTTTTCAAGCAGTTCCTAGGCTAAGCAAGGTACAAGGACACTCCACCATGCTGTGACACGTGGGTCCAAGAAACAGAACTGTGCACAATAGTCTCCGACTAGACAATACTATGATATGCCCTCAGGACTGCGAGGACCCCAAGGGCCAACCACAGGCTGACTCAGCCTGCCATGGACACAGCCCCATGGCACCCCGTGGCGGGCTGTGGCCAGGGCCCAGACTCTCTGTTCCTCCCCATCTGTGTGCTTGCCCACTCCTGGGGGCCCCTCTGCCACCTGAACCACTCGGCAACCCACTCCCGGCATCTCACTAACTGCCCAGATGGCCCAGCTAGGACTAGCTCTGAACAGAGATCCACCCACCATGCACCCTGCCCAACCCAATCTGTCTGCAGCCTTGTTCAGCTACAGACCAAGACCCCGTTCTCCCCACCATCCTCCTTTGCTGCTCAGTGCAGCTGGGGAAAGGCCAAGCCCGAGTGAGAAAGGCCCAGAGTAAGGATGCATGGAGTCCGCAGAGAGGTTCCCAGCCAAGCCTACTTGGACTTGGAACCAGCTTCCTGGGCTCAAACCCCAGTTCCAACCCTTACTGGTGAGTGCTCTGGGCGAGTTACAGAATCTCTCTAAGCCTGGACCTTGTCATCCGGAACACGGAGGCAGCAATAATAGCTCTAAAGTTGTGGAGAGGAAGAGTGAGATACTGCCCACAAGGGAAAAGCGCTTTGTAAACTAGAAAGTGCCATTGTGTGTGTATTTGAGATATTCACATAGCTATTATTATTACCTGTAATATTATATATTGAGATATTAGAACTCAAAGGTAAAGCCCTGAGTTCTAGAGCCAAGTGGGCTAGGGTTCAAATCCTAGCTTTGCCACGTACTAGCTGTGCAACATTGGCCAAGTTAAAGAACTTCTCTGTGCCTTAGTTTAGTTTCTTCATCCATAGTGTTTTGGGAAAAGTAAGTAAGTTAATCCACTAAAAACATTTAGTGCCAGGCACAGAGTCCACATTCCATAAATGCCAGCTATAACTACTATAAGATTCAAAAGATCAGTGTATTATTGTCTTAGTTTGGGCTGCTCTGAGTATCATAGACTGTGTGGCTTATAAATGGAAATTTCTCTCTCAGTTCTGGATGCTGGAAGTCTAAGGTCAGGGTACCAGCATGGCTGGGTTCTGGTGAGAGCTGTCTCCCTCACCGCAGATGGCCATTTTCTCCTTTTATCCTCCCATGGCAGAGAGCAGAGAGCTCTCTGGGGTCTCTTTTATAACTGGTCCCACTACTGAGGGCTCTACCCTTATGACCCAATCACCTCCTGGTGGCCCCACCTCCAAATATTATCACATTGGGGGTTAAGATTTCAACATATAGATTTGGGAGAACACAAACATTCAGTCCATAATAATTATATTCTTCAGTCTTCCTTCCGTTATGCTACATATGAGTACAGGAACTAATACTTGAGAGTTTACAGAGCATTCACATGCTTATTTTCTGAAAGTGCTAAGGGACCCCAAAGCAAGTGATCACTTCCTACCCAGGGAAATTAATGGAGAAGGTGACACCCTGTGCCCTGAAAAAGGAGTAAGATTTGGACTGATGGGTGGAAGGCAGAGAGACCAAGTGAGTGAGGCACGGAGGGGTCCTGCCTATAGGACACATGCTGGGAACCCTCACTGTGGGGTTGGGCAGTAGCAGAGTTCTCCATCTGTAATGTGTAACAGCATGCCAGGAGAGCTTATCAAAATACAGCTACCCACGTCCCACTCTGACAGGTACTGAATCAGTGGTCTTGGGTGAAACCTGGGCATTAATGATTTTTAACAGTCCCCAAGTGAAATTAATGTGCAGCTAGGTTTAAAGATCTCCAGGCCAGCCAAACTTAGCCGCATCAGAATCACCTGGAGAGCTTGGTAAACCACCACCCATCACTGGGCCCCATTCCTGGAACTCCCAACTCAGCAAGTCCAGGTAGGGCCTAGGAATTTACGTTTCCAGCAAGTTCCCAGGTGATGCGGATGTTGGCGGTTGGGACCGCACTTAGAACCCCAGGCAAGCGCATAAGATGCATGAAAACCAGCATGAGACAAAGTCATTCAGTCGGCTCATGAGAATCGGCAAGGCCCCTCCACAGAATCTTCAAACTTATTCTGTTGGCATTGGGATGTTGGGGTGAAACATGCTCAAAGCTGTGTATTAGAAAAATAAGCCTGGTGGCAAGATGAAGGAGGGATTAGAGGGAGGAGACTGAAGACAAAGAAATCAGTCTGAGGGTTTGTAACCATCGGTAGCCTAGACGGGGAAGTGCAGCCTAAAGTAGGGCCAGCAGGTGACTGCCAGCAACATGGCTGAGGTCAACTCCAAAAGACAGAGCAGCCGTGAGCTGGGAAAGGAGAGGAGAGAGAAGGGCTGCTATGACTCCCAGGTCTTGAGCCTGAGACATGAGCACTGGGGGTCAGGGGCAGATCCCAGGTGAGAGGGGACAGTCTGGCTTTGGACATCTATATCTGGGGACAGAGATGGTCCACAGGCTGTTGGGATCAAGAGTTTGCCTGAGGATTGAAGACACTGCCTCAAGGAAGGGATCACAAAAGCAGTGATGAGGATGCAGAGATTGAGTCCAAGGACAGATCCTGGGATCACGCAGCCCAGACACCTAGGAGAAAGGGAACAGAGTGAAAGTCAAAAACCCTGTTATGGGGAACAAGGTGGTCAATAGCATGAAATGCTACAGGCCATTGCAGTGATAACTGGAAAAACATTTAAAACAACAACAACAAAAACCCCACAAAATCCAACCTAGTACAGGAAACTGTCGGGCAGAAAGCGCGCACTCCAGTGTCAGAGGCTGCCTGTGCTAACACAGGGACAGCCTACACCCCTGCAGGGAATGTGAGGGTGGGGCCCCTGACTTCCTAGTCAGCTCGTGAACCAACAGCATGGCCCCTGGGGGCCTTGTTCTCACTCCCAAGCAGCCTGCCCTCCACCCCCAAGGGAAACGGATGTGTGCACAGAGGTACGGACCCCTGGCCTGGCATTAATGTTTCCTGTCATCACTAAGCTCAGACACTGGCACTGGCTCATCTCACCAAATGCCTATGCCCTACGGAGCACATTTTCTATAAAGGCCCAGCCAGGGGACAGAACAGGGGGAAGCAGATGGCGTGTGGCCGGACACTTGCCTGTGATCACAGGTCTCATGTGTGCCTCTGTGACTGCAGATAGATGAGGGCACATACCAAAAGGCTTGAGGGACTGCATTGTCTCCCACATCCGCGGCTCACTCAGGCCCCGGAACTGGCTCAGGCAGGAGCGGCAGGACCAGCGGGACAGCCAGGGGTGGGGGGCATGGGTGCATGTGAGGTGGGCGTTGATGGGGGCCAGGACACCACAGAAATAACATCAGAGGCTTTCTGAACAACCCTATGTTTCAGGGTTTCTTTTCCTTTAGTGCCCCGGGTTCTGGGTAAACACCGCTTGAAGAATGACGAGGTAAACCAGATGAAGAGAGGTGGGCAACAAAGTGTATTGAGCAATTGTACAAAGCTCCTGAGGAGGGAGGGGCCCTGGGAGGGTTGCCCTTGGAGTTTGTAAATCTAGGGGTTTTTATGAGAATGACAGCTGGCTGTTTTAATCTGATTAACCCTGCATACCCCTATCACCCAATCAAGTTTTTATCCACACACTCATCTACCTATCAGGTGGTTATTCATGTGGGAAAGGGTGGAGGGCTCCTTCCAGGGTGGTGTTTCATAGCCTCAGGGATCAAGAGGGCCTCGGCTGCCATGGCCCTAAGGCACGCTGGCCAGCCCCCTGCCACCTGATTAAGCTCTTTGTTTAAATATCCCACTGGCTGTTGAGCTGGCCCCTGGGCCTGGGTTAGGTCGCCCAAGGCCATTCCCTTCCTTTCTGTCACATGCAAGGTGTAAGTCCTCCCAGTAGGAAGACTTAAAGCTGGGGCATAGTAAAGTGTGAATAACAGGATGGGGTCTTTTTCCTTTTAAGGGTAGTTTCCTCTTAGGACGGGAGCAGTGTGAATAACAGGATGGGTTCTTTTTCCTTTTAAGGGTAGTTTCCTCTTAGGACGGGGGGGGCCCCTTGCCCCTGTCTGCCTTTCTTCTGTCCTCCATTACATAGACCACCAAGATTAACTGGCACTGCAAGGACAGCCAAGAGAGAGCCATAGAATTCTCCATCCCTTCCACCCTGAAACACAAGTGGAGACTTTGCCTCTCGATGAAAAATGTCAGGCCCCTGCTTACACTCAGTGGGTGGGATATTGCTCCATCAGAAGCTTTGTTCTCATCAGGTTGGCCTCACAGTCCTCCATAATAACCCATATGTTCCAGTTTCGCTTATTAGGAAAGAAAGAAACATAGATAAGATTGCAGAGAGCAAAGACAATCCCGCTTCTTTGCAGATTTGGCCTGTGTCAAAGCTTTCAGATAACAGGTGCAGGAAAACTTGCCTAAGCTTCCCAAGCATGATGCAGTTCCATTGCCAAGCCTTTCAGCTTGCATCCCTGGGGGAAGAGCTGGAATTGACCCAACAGATAACATTACTTTGAATCGCTGAGCTGGTAGGGATCCCTGGCTCCTTCTCTGGGGCTGAGGGAGGGGTGGGTTCTAACAAGCTTTGCATTCAGATTCATTTGCTGGGTACTCAAAGCTCTGTAACTTGTCTCCGTGGAGTTTTCCAACTGGATTCTTGATACTTCAAATGGATACTTGATACTTGACATTATGAATAAAGAAATAATTGGTTTTCATGCAAACTGGAGATTTCTAGAACATCTTATATAAGGTGTCTGGACAGCAGATTCTTTACTAAAGAAATCATGTTAAGACAGATAACATTCTTAGGAAGGGATTCAGGGATGGTGGCAAGAGTCATTCTTAAGTACCAAGTCTTATGCTGGTAGCATGGCTACCTGGATCCCTTGGGGAAGAAGGATTCTGAGCTGTCCCTTCTGAGCAGGAACGCAGGTAAGAGGAGTAGCCCAGAAGCTCTTTTTGCCACCCCAACTGCTTCATGTACAAAGAGGAAAGTGAGCCCAGAAGGGTAAGTGGCTGACCCAGCCTTGGTGTTTCTATGAACTATCAGAAGTTTTCTGCTGCCCTACGTGTCCTGTAAGGTGTCATTGTGCAAATCCCTCCACCAAGAGCCCCTGCAAAGTTGAGAAGATAAAGCACTGCCATGGAAAGCTAAATGGCAGGCCCAGGAGCTGCTGTAGGTACTGAGGTAGTAGGTGGACATCTGTAGAGCCCACCAGCCTGCAGTGAGTCCAGGGAAGACTCCAAGCTGGCAGAGGGGAGGGGAGAGGAGGGGTGGCCAGAGAAGAGTGTGTCTGTCTTGCACGCACATGAGTGCTCCTCCCCCTCTCCTGTTACAGCACCCTCTCACCTCCACCTGTGTGGTTTGGATAGTGCTGCCCTTCAGTAACAAGCTGGCCCCTGACCCAGGATTAACCAGGTCAAGGGTTTCACACCCCTGGCTACAGTGACCAGCACAGAAATGAGCACATGGCCCATCCTAGACCAACGAGCACCAAAGCCTGACTCTTGCAGAGGAATTAGGCAGAAGTTCCCTTTCTGCAGGGATTATGCAGCAGGGTGAGAGAGCCTGGAGTGGCTGGTGGCTTGTGCCTCCACATGCTAGGAGTCCAACCAAGAGGAAAGCAAAGTCAAAAGAGTTAGAGACGCAAATTTCTGATTTGGGGAGAACCAGCACTGGGCCATGCTTAACACCAACTCTACCATTAAATTTTTAGTTACATGAACCAGTAAATTCTCCCTTTGGTTAAGACAGGTTGATAGCATTTCTGACACTTGCACAAAAAGCATTCTGATCTTTATACCCAGAAAGAGAGTAATCTTGGGCTTAAAGCTCAAGCATCCTCAACTCAAACTAAGGTACTCCACATCACTGTGAAAGTGGAATGCAATGACCTGTATGTACACCCAGCATGGTCTCTGGCACATGGTAGGTGCTTGAGAAATCCTGGACCAGGTGCTGTCCTGAGCCCAGGAGTAGAGCTGAAGAAGATACCACCCCTGCTGTGGGGCACAGTCCCACAGGGGAGATAGACAATCAGCTGCAAAGAAATGGGACATCATGTGATAGGAGCACCAATAGAGATGTGATCAGGGTGCCAGAGGAGCAGGAAGGAGGGGAGGAAGCACCTCATGCCTCAGTGCAGAGAACACCTGCTTGAGTAAATGGAATTGAATGTTATTGGTCTGTATCTATGAAATCATGATGCGTTTAAAGATCTCAACAGTTGGCAAGGTAGAAGGAGATAGAGGGATGACTCCCAGTTATTGAGCATCCACTACGTACCATGTACTGTGTGCTAGATTTTTCTCATTCTGCTCTCTCAGTAACCTGATAAAGTGACCATGAGCATTGCCATTTACACACAGAAGAACCAGGTATCAGAAAGGTTCGCATTCCCAAAACAGAAAAATCCAGAGGAAGGTGTAGCTTCAGGAATGGCTTGATTCAGGGACTTAACATTGTGAGGACCTGGTTTCTTTCCATTACTCACTTCTTCCTTCCATGGTGGCTTCAGAACCTTCATCCTGGGCTTTCAAGTGAGCTACAGGCTCACATTATGCTTTCTGCCTGAAGTAACTAACGAGAAACATACCTCTACCCCAGCAGCCCCAACTAGTGTACATTATTGGCTCTGATTGAACCACATGCTCCCTGAACCAAGGAATATGACGCTTTGCGTGCCCGAGATGAGTCAAAAGTTGACTCCTAGAACTGAGAGGACTCACCTCCCCCCACTGCATATGGATGGAGGGTGGAGTTTACAGTGGATCCTCAGGAGGAAGTTAAGATAGTAGGTGGCACAAACAATGAAGTCCAGGACAAGAATCTTTCCCTCCTATCTTCTTCAACATGCTTGACGTTATGAACACAATTCGTGCAAACGGGTGGCCTTGGCAATAGTTAATGGCTCACAATTTAGAGTAGTAAAGTAGCAAGTTACACTGGCTTTGGGTTCTCCTATGGTCCCGAAAAAGAATATGGATATAGTGGCACATAAGACACGGACTGTAAGTATATCTCAACTTAACTCCAGTCTCTAACATCCTGGTTAGCATCCTTGTCCCTCAGTTCTAGAGTTGCATGCACACAATGGAGCCCAGCATAATGGTCCTCAACCTATCTATATGTCAGAATCACTGGTGGGCTTAGGCGCGCATACGTGCGTGCGCACACACACACAGGTAAAACACAGGAGCACCAAGGCACACATCATGTTTGCAAATTCGTAAGTGACTCATTGGCTCCCATTTACTCTGGACAAAGGATGAGAAGCAAAGAAAAGTGATGACAGTTTGATAGTTACGAATGAAGGCACAGCATTTGGTTGGAACAGTCATTTGTTGTTGGTGTTAGGGGCTGCCTGTCTCAATCTTCACTTCCTCCTCTCTTCCTGGAATTCCCTCTGTATGTTCTTCCAGAGACATGTCCTTTGATCTTAGCATCTATACAGAAAGCTTCAGCTCCCCAGCAAACAAAACCAGACTCCTGATGGGATCCAGTGGGCGGTATGGA
Organism: Mirounga leonina; assembly: GCF_011800145.1. Lineage (NCBI taxonomy): Eukaryota > Metazoa > Chordata > Mammalia > Carnivora > Phocidae > Mirounga > Mirounga leonina. The sequence goes on from NW_023270268.1 coordinate 31,597,275, forward strand.
TGCTCCAAGCATTGCTCACCTGCCTCGTTTACCTGGGGACACCAGTCCCAAAGCAAATTGCTGTTGAAGGAACTACCACCAACAGTAACAAGATCACCATACATGTAGCCATTGTGCTATATTTTAGAAAATCTGTTTTCCTGAGAAGTTTTATTTTACACCAACACCATGAGGTGGGGATAATAGGAAAATTATCCCCTTAATATGTCCCCTCAGAATTTAGGATTGGGAAATCATTTCTCTCTCCTCCTGATCTGATATGCATCCTTTATTAGACAGTGAAAATCAGATCTCCTAGGTATTTACATTTATGCCTTAGCTTAGTTTCCAAATCTCCAGGACTAATTTAGCACTTAGTTTTTTGTAGCCAAATTAGGTTAGGGTTTTGGTATGACTCTTTCTCCCCCATCCTCAGTGTTGTGTCTGATCTTTTGTTTTCAGTAGTCTTATTTCATATGTACTCTTTGTTATAACCTACAAAAAATCTTCTTGGGGAATAAATAATGTAAACATTATAAATAAATGGAGGTACATGATGCTTTATCTTTCCTATATTCTCCAGCCAGAGAAGACCTGCGCTTTAACTTGGTTCCACACCCTCCCTACTGCCTCTGCTAATTTGTCTGTAACTCATGAGCCCATCGCCCTGCACAGAGCCTCACAAAGCTTTCGCTGACTTGCTTTCTTCCCTTTTACCAGCTCCTTTCCCTTTCTTCCCCCCCATCCAACTTGTGAGGTAAACTTTGCTTGAGGAAAACCCTGACCAAACACCTCCTTTCCCTCCGCATCCTAGAAGAGCCTCAGATCAAACAGAACAATTAACTCAGCAAACAATACCATTAGCAGAGCTCCCTCTGCACCCACCAGCCCTAAGCTGAACAAACACCTCTTGGAGCATATGGAGACAGGGAATTGCAGGCGGGGATTTTATGGGCCTCTCAGCAGGCCTGCTCCAGCTCTTTGGGAACCAGACAATTTAGCATATGTCACTGTTCCCGGCTGCCTTGGGGCCTTGGCTGGGGACCACAGGCTTCTGTACCCAAGTGCTGGCATTCAGAGTCAGGTGGGGCTGAGGCTGCTTTCCTGGCACTGCACACCCAGAAGGTACCACGGTCAGGACTCAGGCTCCTTGAGGCCAACGACTGACAGAACCCTGAGGAAGAGCACACAAGAACACGTCCACAAGGAGAAGCTTCCCCCAGTTGTTCCAGAGCCTGGCACATCATTAACTTTCAGCTCAGCCTGGGAAACTTCTTGGGTACTTAGGCAGAAATTGAAATTCATCGAAAATCTCAATGTACCATAAGAACAGTAGTTTTTACAAAAATCAGAGACTAAAACGACCTATTAAGGTGTCTTGTCCACCCCCTGTCAGCACAGGATTGGTCCCTGAAGAGTTTTGATGGTTCATTTTTAAATAACTCCAGCAATGAGCTATCTATCACAGAACTCCCCAGGAGAAACCATTCTAATGGGCCTCTTTCTTTGGAAGTGTACCCAAGATCCATCCTAATTTCTCCATTTCATAAGCTGCTCCTTGTACCATCCAGAATGACTCCAATAGGTCTCGCTGTGTTCTCTCTGTGAGGCACTTGGCTGTAGCAGCCTTGTCTTCATGGAGTTTGTAATCCTTTCTTATTTTGGAGAGGGGCTAATTGATAGGTTTGAAATTTGCTAAGTGCTTGATCGAAACATATATGAAACATATACAGTCTCATAAAGTTTTGCTTTGTGGTGAAAGCAATCAGAAATCAAAGGGTTAAACTGCAGCAGGCAGAAGGTAAACCAAAAACCTGAGACAGTATAAAGTAGGGGTGCAAGGCTCAGGCTTTAGAGTCTGACCAGCCTGGGCTCAAATCCTGACTCTGACACTGACTGCAGGCATGACCTTGGTATGTGACAACCTCTCTGAGCTTCCCCATCCTCATCTAAAAAATGGGAATGATATTGCCCACCTCAGACTGTTGTTGGAGAGGTTAGGTAAAAGAACAAGGATCTGATATACTAACTCATTCAGCAGTATCATTATTTTTTAACTATAAAAGTGGTTCAGATGCTAGAAATATATAGTAAGGGCAAGAATTTAGAGGAACTCTTCCACATCCAGGGTAGAAAACCACAAACAAAACAAAGGGCTTCATTCACCCTTCTATCCTGAACCAGCTACGTACAAGTGCAACACTGCGCTGTGCTCGGGAGGCAGAGTCGGGGAGATGAGATGCTCTCATATTAAGAGGTTAACACTGTGGCAATGGCATGGCACCGCAGAGCCAGCTAAATGCCAAGGAAGTGGGAAGAGGAAGGGCTGACTGAGAACTGAGCCCAGGGATGGTTTCATCTGGACTGGTCAGGCAAGCGCTGACGTCCTCCAAGCCAGAGGTCGGCCCAGAGCCCTCCACGAGCAGTTCTGGGGACAGCTTCTAATGCAGTCTTGTGATATTCATTCTAAAGGAAAGATCAATGTGGTATTAGGTTGTCTGTTAAGTGGTCAGTCCCACTAGCCCTGGGTTAGGGCTTTTTCCAGTAGTGACAGAAACGTAACTCTAAACCAGCTTAAGACACACCCCCCCCCAAAAAAGGTGAATTTATGGATGATTCTGGGGGAACTTCTAGAATAACCAAGCCTCAGGAGCCCAGAGAGGAGGATGATCCTCAGGAGCGATGGAACCGGAGAGAGGCACTTGTTCCGGACTTGCTCTTTCAGAGCTGGGAAGGTGAAGAGGCAGGTGGGTGGTGATGGAGAAGGCTGGAAGGTATCCAGTGGCAAAGAAAGTGAAGGAGTGGCTGATTTCACTGCAGAAGCACAGAAAACTTCAGGAATTGGAGGCACCAGGTGCTCCCTCTGAAAATGGGGGTGCGGGTGGTACAGAAAAAAGTAAGACGTACTAGATAGGTTTATAAGAAGCATTTTGGGGCGCCTGGGTGGCTCAGTCGTTAAGCGTCTGCCTTCAGCTCAGGTCATGATCCCAGGGTCCTGGGATCGAGTCCCACATCGGGCTCCCTCCTCAGGGGGAGGCCTGCTTCTCCCTCTCCCACTCCCGCTGCTTGTGTTCCTGCTCTCGCTATCTCTGTCTCTGTCAAATAAATAAATAAAATCTTAAAAAAAAAAAAAAAGAAGCATTTTGGCACTCCCACACCCCTACCTCCACCACAGCAGAAATATGAGCTGTTTCTTCTCTGTGGAGGGTCACCTGAGAGCTTCTGAACTAGGGGACTAGAAGAGCTGAGGGCTGGGGTGCCACAAAAAAAAACAGAGGGAATTAAGTGACAGAATGTGCTGAATCAGAGCCCAAGTCCCCTTTCCCACGCTTGGCTATGGGGTGGGAAGGGACGGAGCACTGTCCTGCTCCTTGTCATTATATGCCTTTAGGATATACCCAAGTGCTTTTTAAACTATAGGTGTAGATAGATACGTATCTCAGTCTACATGTATATTTGTATATGGACGTAGATATAGACCTATATCTCTAAAATTTTTGTTAAGCAGGCCGGTTAGGTATCAGAGATTCCTAGATTTGTACGAGTCCTAAAACTTTCTAGCTGTGTGGCCTTTAACCAGATACCATCGCCTCTCTGGATTGCTCATCCATTCCAGAAGTCAACAGACTTAAGATGGCCATGAGCACAAGGCTTGAAGCAGTTCAGATAGTTCCTTTTCCCAACCCTTTGTCGTTACCATCCTCATTTTCTCGACCCTCTGTCGTCTCTGCTCTCACCAGCACCCGCCAAAGAACGCAAAAGGGGTCAGAGTTCTGAGAGCAAAGACTCACCAGGTAGGAAGAATGGGAGGAAGGGCTGGTGTGGGTGGGGCCCGAGGCAGGGGTGGAAAATTTGTTCGAGAAGATTGCTTTCTTCACCTTGGAAACCCCTACCTGAGATGCAGTGTTTACAGCACAAGGTTTTATTTGGAACTTGAGGACAAGAATGGGCTGAGGGAGAAACTGTTAAATTTTCAGGAATTTTGGAGCCAGACGTAATGATTAATGTTTCATTATTAAAAATTAAATTATAAAACTTCCAGTGAAATAAATCATACTAAAAACAAAAGTACAAGATACTGAAAGCTCAACACCTCCTAATTATTCGACCATATTTGACTATAATCTATGTTCTTGAGGTTATCTACTGTGTCTGCCATTATTTATGTGTAGTGATGTCATGTTGGTAGCTAGCTGAAAGTCAGCCTTGGTGAAAGATTTACATCACGGGAATCAATACATGCTATAAATCCAGACCTTTTTTACTGAGAGAGATGGAATTTAAACTTTCACTAGCACACCACTGGCTGGAGATCAGGAATCCCAGAATCCAGAAATCTGGCTTTCCAAAGGCTCAATAAAAACATATGTTTTTGGCAACCTCCTCAGAAAACACTTTCATTTCCTTGCGTTTTGCGTATGATGGTCCCTAGTAAGCAGCAAGCATTTGAATGAACTGTCGGGGTGGAAACACTTTTCCTCGAACCCTCTTCATTTCTGTAACTGGAGAATACAAATTAAATTGACGAAGGACAAATTAACAGAAGAAGAGCGTACACATTCTATTTGATGTTAATATTTTTACATGCACATGGGCTTCACAGAAAAAAAAAAGAAGAAGAAGAAAGAAAAGCCCAAAGAAACAGCCTCTGGGGTTTATGCACCAGTTGAACAAAGGATGATAACCCTGAAGGAGTGAGGAGACAAAGGACAGGGGCTTGAGCTCTCTAGGGAGGTGAGCTGGAGGCGTAAACACACAGGGGAAACCAGAGGTAGATGGGGTTTGTTTACGCAGACTCCTCTTGGGGCTACCCTTGATCTCCAGTGGTCAGGGTGGCTCTCGTCATCTGGGTAAAGGAAGTGGTAGGCAGAACTCATGCCCCCTTCGCAAAGGGAAATTTGTGCCCTGCTTTTAGGCAGACAGGGAGGGCAGAGAAATCTTCCTGAATCTTTTCAGTTGCCTCCAGCTCAAAATAATCCTTATGCCAAGGGGCATATTTTGGGGTGACATTCTGATGCCCTTTAGAACGAACAAATGAACGAATGACTATCCAGAAAGCTATCCTTATTACTTAGAGCGCTGTTCTTTAACATGTGAAACTAAATTCTCTTAACCCTTATGACTCAGAGTGTGGTCGCAGACAGCAGCATTGACATCACCTGGGAATGTGTGAGAAAAGCAAAATCTTAGGCCCCTTCACAGGCCTACTGACGAGGAATGCGCATTTTAACACAGTAAAGTTTGAGAAGCATTGCTGTAAATGTCAGCCCCGCCAAAATATTCCCCAGTTAGCCAGAATGCTTTCCCTTCCCCGCCTGAAATTCTACCAATCAGAAATCCACCGTGGTTAACAAGGCTTTAAAAAGGCAAATACCTCTGAGTGGGTTAATGGCCCAGCCCTGAGGAGAATTTGTTCAAGGAGATTGCTTCCCTCCCTTCGAACCTTTACCTGAGACGCACAGTGCCTACAGAATGGAGGTTTTATTTGGAAAAGGCAGGAGAGAGCGAAGGGGGAGATAGTTCGGTGACTCCCCAGGATCACCACAATAACCTCTAACTCTGCTTCTCGCCTCCTCCCTTGCCCCCTGCGGTCTAGTCTCCACTCAGCCCTTAGAGGAGCTTTTAAAAAAATGCAGGTCAAGTCATGGAATTCCCGGCCCGCTGCGTTTAGAATAAAATCTGGATTCCTGATCTGGACCAGAAGACCCCGGAAAATCTCCTTCAGCCGCGCCAAACCCCACTCCTGTTGTCCGGAGCCCCAGCTCCGCTGACCTGCCTTCTTCTCTGGGCGCTCGGGCTCCCTCTGCCTGCTGTACTTGCTGGTCTCTCTGCCTGGAAATCGCTGCCCCTCCGTCTTCCCTGCCAGGTTCGCTCAGTCTATGCTTAAACGCCTGCTTTCAGAGAGGCCACTGCTGACCAAACCCCAGCTGTCACTCTATCCCATTGCCTTTCTTTCCTTCATTGTAGGCATCACTATTTGAACTTGCCAGACTTTCTCATTTGCTTATTTATTTTCCGTATAGCCCAAGACACACACACGCACACACACACTCACCTCCAGACACACACTAGATGTAAACTCCATGAGAACAGGATGTGAGCGCCTAGAGCAGTACCAGCCAGAGGAAGTGCTCAGCAAACACTGTGGGGCAGATGCAGGTGTCGGTGAAGGTGACCCTGGGGCAGGGTGCTCCACTATCCACCACCACCACCAAGACCAGCCCTGTACCTTGAAAAGGAAAAGGAACTGGTTCATCTCCCTTATCCTGCTCCCCACACTCTGTGGCCTGTGGCCTGCTCCCTTCCAGGACACAGCCTTGCCATTGGCTCTATGGGTGTTCAAGTGTGAAGAAGTTTACAGAGGGCCCACGAAGTCAAGCTGGTCTAAGGGCAGGTCCCAGGGTGGGTCTGACTCGAAGACAACAAGCGCACCTCCAGAGATTCATGGAGTTGCCAGTTGCCAATTTGTTAAACCATGAGATACTCATGAACCCCTGATCAGGGCAGAACCTTCTGTGGAAGGCCACACTACTAAAAGTTTGCTTGGTAAGTGGGAAGTCAGATACGAAGGCTGTATGGATGCGATGCCTGCCTTCTACACGCGTGCACCCGCACACACGAGGCCGAGGGGATGACTGTCAGGGAGACAGAGTGCCAGCCCCCACTGCACTGTTTAGTGCTGGACGGGCCCTGCCGGGTAGGCCTCTGTCACACCTCTTCATTTGGGATTGAACCGTTAACCAGGAGCCAGCCTAACTAGTGGGCCATTTTCTACACACAGGTTCAGTATGTTCAATCAAGGCCAGGAAGTTTCTTTGCCCACTCTGCTTCCTACACAGGTCTCCCCTGTGGCCCTGAGACATCTCTCCAAGGATAGCCTCAGTGGCCCCACATCTAGGTCCGTGGGGACATCTTTCTGTGGCTCCCGAAGACCAGCTACCTGGGCCATGGTGCGACCACTGGTCTCTTGCCGTGGATACCCATCCTCCACTTACCACATTATTTTTATGGGAACATGTCCTCTGGGTTCATAAAAATCCACTGACAGGACAAACTGAGGGGCTGCTATATTCTCATCATTGCTGTTAATAACGCATCTCAAAGGAGGAAATCCTGTGGGGCTTTTTTCCTCCTTCCTTCCCATTAAGTATCCTTCATTTTCGTATTTTGTCTTTGTCATAAGGAGTGTGAACAAGTCACTTTTCCTTCCTACATACCCTCCTCCATTTCAAGCTCTTATCTTATGAAGCATAATAGTTTAGGAAGTACCTGCCCCGCCCCTGCCTCTTCCTCCTCTTTCCACGATTAACCTCCATCCACTGGAATGTCTGGAGTAAGAAAAGCAAGAGGAGGCTGCAGGAGATGAGGTTACAAAACAAAGTGAGGAATGTCATCCTGCACCTGCACCTATGGGCCCCAGTGCTCAGCTTGGGAGTGTCCCTACCTTGAGGGCCACCTGTCACTACAGATCCGGTAGTCCTGGCCCCATCTGAAGGGGTTTTCTTCACGTGACCAGAACCAATCTGGGAGATATTGCTTCTTCATCCTCTGTCTCTCCTTGCTTTGACTCACTTTTCTTTCCTTCCTCGTCATCCTCCCTCGGCCCTCTAAGACCCCTAGGATTGTCAGGTCAGCCGGGGTATCCTTACCTCATAGGTTGTAGATGTCAATGGGCTTGAAGCAAAAGCCTGAGAAAGAGGGATCAGGAAGAGGTGGGTGTGGGGTCTTATGCCCAGGCTTGAGGGGGGTCTTTGCCTGCTTGATGGCACGTGGCAGATCTAGAAGACCTAATGTACCCCATGTACTGAATTTGGTAGCAGAGGCACTGGGGTATGGGGAGTGGGAGCTGCTCACCTGGGGGCCTGGCCAGAGGCAGACCACTTTCTCAGGTCTGACCCCTCACTCCTGCTCCCTCCCACCTCAGCCCTGGCCTCCACACTCCTCTCCTCATTGGTCACCCTCCTTTTCCTCTCTATCCCAGATCCCTTTAAACATAAGCAGAAACAAATTATTTATGAAGAGCCCTCATTTACAATGCATCCATAATGCCTGGGAAGACACTGATAATTTATTTAATGAGCACAGACATGATGATTCACAAACGATGATTTCAGTCAGAAATTAGCTTCATTAATTTGCCGTGAGCCCTCTGTTTTGATTTAGAGCCTCAAGAGTACCTCAGACCCACAAATCTCCTCAGCATTTCTGTTGCTCCTGCCTGAGTCTGGCCAACGTGCAGCTCCAGATCACCTTGCATCACGGCCTTCCCACCTAGCCATGCCTTGTGCTGACCCCACATCCTGCCTCTGGGTTGACCAGTTCTGCTCTGCAGGAACCTCTCCAACCCGCTGTGCAACTGGCCTACCTGTGCCTCAGGGTGCCCACCTGGGGGTGCTCGGGGCAGCTGCAGAAGCAAAACCTCTGCCTGAGCTTCACTGTCCTAAGTCCCCTCCTCCCAGGATACTCAAGGACCTCATCTTTATCCCCTAAGCAAACATGGATTACGTTTTGCTGCCCGCATGAATTTTAATTATTTTTATTTTTTAATTTGGCTATTTCTACCCATTACACGAACACATGGGTTAAAGAGACAAACAGTGCTATAAAGCTTGTATTCATACAATAAACAGCCGTCCCCCACTCACCATCCCCATTTTCATTTAGTATTTACCGCCCTGTCTTGAAAAAATATGCTTAGATTATGACTTTGGGGTTTGTTTTTTATTTTCAATTTCAGGCATTAACTCTTGGCTTCCCTGTATAAAATATAAAGGCTTAGTTCTCCTTCACCTCACCCCCTCCTCTACCCACACATACTTCTAGGCCAAACGTAGCAAACAATGGCCCTTGGCCACCACCTGCTTTCGTAAATACAGTATTAGTGGAATATACTCCACGGCCACTTGCTTACGCATTGACCGAGCCCATTTTAGTGCTGGGACAGCACAGGAAAGCAGCTGCAACAGAGACCATACAGCCCACAAAGCCTAAAATATCCATTATCTGGCTCTTTTCAAAAACGCTTGCCAACTTGGGTCTGTCCTCACATCCCACCCATGCAGTTGTGCTGAATTTTGGTTATAGATCAATACCAAGGGGATCCATTGCCATGCTCACCCAAGCCACGCAATATACCAGCAGTACTTTTCTTTCCTGTACATTTGGTCTTCACTTGCATTTGTAATTGCCTTTTTTGCTTGTTTGTTTCCATTTTTTTTTTTTTTGTACTTAGTATTAAAACTCAACAAACAACTCACCAGGAGAATAAATCTATTTGAACATATTAAAGTATTAATTTTATTCACTTGGAGATACTGTTTTAAGAGCCTATCAACCAGGGGCGCCTGAGTGGCTCAGTTGGTTAAGCATCTGCCTTCGGCTCAGGTCATGATCCCAGGGTCCTGGGATCGAGCCCCGCATCAGGCTCCCTGCTCAGCGGGAAGCCTGCTTCTCCACCTGCTTGTGCACTCTCTCGCTCTCTCTCTCTCTGACAAATAAATAAATACAATCTTTTTTTTTTTTTTTTTTTTAAGCCTACGGACCTGCTCCAATCTGAACAGGTTACTCTCTAGGCCTGCTGCACGGCCCTCACGCTGCTGCTAGAGGGGGCCTTTGCCTCTATCCTGTACTTGATCCCCTATTTCCAAGATCTAAGTCATTGACTTTCCTGACTTACTCTAATTTTAAAGGAGCACGTACTCCACTATCATCCCAAGAAAAAAAATACAGAAGTGGTACAATTTTTGAGACCCTGCCTGTCAGAAAATGGCTTTATTCTCTCCTGATAATAGTTTATTGTTAGACTAGGAATGCTAATAGAAGGAAATTATTTTACTTTGTAAGTCTGAGGTCAGTTTCCACTGTCTTCTATCAGTCTTACTGTTGAAAAGTCTGATGCCACTTTGATTTCTGATCATTTGGGGGGTTTGTATGTTTTTCTCCCAGCAGGATAAATGATCTCCATTTTCCTAGTGTTTTCAAATTTCACAATGTGCCTTGATTTGGATCAATTTCTATCCTGTAGGCAAGGCACTAAGCAGGCCCTTTCAGTCTGGAAACTCACCTCCATCCATTCTGGGAAATTTTCAAAATTATTCTTTTGATGATTTACTTCCTGCCAATTCTCTATTCTTCCTTTCTGAAACTCCAGTTGTCTGGGTGGTATAGCTTATGAACTATCCTCTAACCTTATTTTTTCCTTCTTATTTTCCACCTTGTTGTGTTTCTGCTCTATGTTCTGAGAAATGAATGTGAATGAACAGCTAAGAGACATCAGTCAGCTGACGAAGCAGCTAAAATGACAGACTCGGACCAAAGCACATAAACCTAAAACTACTAGAAGTGAACAGAGTATTCGAGAAAATGAAAACTTGGGGGAAATTATTAATATTCTCACAGAGATACAAAAAAGACTAGGAAGCTGTGAAAAAGTGACGTTTGGAGAACACAATAGCAGCACAATGATAACAAAACTAAAATTTCAACAGAAGTGGAAGACTCAGAAACCAAATGGAAGTTCTGGGTGGGCCCAGACAGCCATGACGGCATGGCTGGACCACTCCTTGGGGGTACCTCTGATGGCGCTATCTTTTGGTCCTCCCTCTCGGAATGAACAGAATCAACAGAGAGGGCAGGGATGAATCTGGCTGCCAGTGGGAGGGAAGGCTGGGGCTCAATAATCGATATCTATTCACTTAATCACCCTGCATTCACTGTGGTTCCTCCACATTCAACTTTGCCAGGTGTTAACCCAGTCCAGAGACCTTGTGTTTTTAGTCTCTCCGGAGAGCAAATCTGTAACCCTCCCATCTACTGTCTGGTTGTGTACAATGGTGAAGAGGATGGAGGAGGGCAAGGGGTGCAGCTTCTAATCTCTTATTAAACTAGACTTTTAACCAGTTCTGTTTTAACTCTTCCTCAGCCCCACTTCCAAGGGTACGTGGTACCACCCATTATAGAGACTTTGAGGGTTCTGGGACAGATTTGAGTTATTTCTTAAATTTCCCTACTGCTGACTTAGGATTTAGCTTTATTGTGGTTTAGCTCCTAAGTCATTTATCACTAATAGGTCTTCCCAACTGCCATATTGTTGTGGGCAGTTCTCCTGTTCTCTTTGTTCTTATAAGAATGTCTTCACCTTTTGGGGATCCCTTTAGTGTCTTTTTTTTAAGATTTTATTTATTTATTTGGGGGGCAGGGGCAGAGGGAGAGAGAGAGTCTTAAGCAGACTCCCCACTGAGCACAGAGCCTGACTCAGGGCTCCACACCTTGCAAGCCTGAGATCATGACCTGAGCTGAAACCGAGAACCAGATGCTTAATTGACTGCGCCACCCAGGCGCCTCCCCCTTAGTGTCTTTTAACTGATGTTTCATTATAGATAAAAACTAAATGCTTATGTTTAACGTGCCATCTTTCAAAGAAGTCTCTCAACATAAAATTTATGAATAGCCCTCTTTGTCTTCATCATTGGTGTCTCCTACCAGACCTGACCGTACACAATGCTCATAGCAGCTACTCAGTAAATAGCAGGCTGGCCCCAGATGAATACTTGGGGAACATTTGGGGAATGGCTGATGTCTCCTCACAATGTCATCATTTAAAGCGTCATCTGTCCTCACCTCTCTTCAGTCTTCCTTTCCTCAGTCCGGGCTCCACTCACACTGAACTGGATCCTGCGGTGGCACACCGTGGCAGCCCACGAGCCACGCGTGTCTGGTGCTACGTCTCCTGGGAAAGCCCTGCCGGCTCACACAACTGCATTTGTACATGTGCTCTTCCCTCCGTCTGGGATGTGAGCTTCTTTGCTCTCCGTTTGAAATGAAGGTCTTTTCTGGGAGGCCTTTGATCAAGCGCTCATCCCTCTCCAAAACTCTGGATCAGATGCCTTTCCTTTGTATACTCAGAGAACTATGAATTTAGCCTTTTACAGCACTTGCCACAGTTTGTTACAAACATATGTTTACGTATTTTTTCCGCACCAGACTATGAATTCATCCAGGACAAGTACTCATCTTATTTATCTCTGTATCCTCAAGACCAACCTCAGAGTCTAGAATTGGATACTCTTCTTGGGAGTAAAGAATGAGAGAGGAAGCATGCAAGAAGGGAAGAAAGAAAGAGAAAGAGAAGAAGGAAGGTAGGAAGAATGGGAGGGATTAATCCCGGCATTCAGTTTCATCTGTTCTGTACCTTCATCACAATTCATTTCTGCTAACATTTGACTTTCCTTTCCATGAACTTGTGTGGTAAATTTTATAATTGCTCTCAAGTGTATGCTGCCCATCCTTACAGGAGGTTTATAGTTCCCACGCCCTTGACATCAGATCTGGCCATGTGACTTGCCTTGTCCATTTAAATGTGAGTGGAAGGGACAGGTGACACTTTAGACCTGGGGCCTCAGAGCTGTTGTGTGGTTCAGCCATATTTTCATTTATTTTTTATCACAGGATCAGTGATGTCCCAGATAGGAGCTGATTCTTCTTCCTGTCTCCTGAAAAGAAGACCACGTGGAGCAGAGCCATAGCTAGTCTGCAGTGGAACTGACCTACATGTGGATGGAGAAATAAACCTGTGTTATTGTAAACCACCAGTAGAGGGTTGTTTATTATTGGGCAGTAACATAGCCTAAGGTGAAAGACATACAGGTAGGTACAGCTGTGTTGGTGACAGTCCCGTGGGTATGCAATGCAAGAAAAGCCATAGGATTTGAGAATACATCAGCTGGAACACCATCCTATTAGCCTCCTCTCCAACAGTGAAATCCTCTGCCCAGGACCCTGGGCCTTTGAAATTTTGCCTGAATTCCTTTGGTGCCAGGGTAGGGAGTTCATCAGATTGTGTGTCAGTTCATTTCATTGCTGGGATTCAAATTGTTAAAATAGTTTTCAGTTGGTTCTTCCCCACTGGTTCTACTCCTGCCACCTGTAGCCACCCAGATCAATCCACTCTAGATTCCACAGGAATGCACTGGAGTTATTAAAAGTTTAGTCATGTCCAGGCTAAATATTCTTACTTTGTAGGAAGTCTTAGAAGATGAGACGAAAGCTATTCTGACTCCTTACAACAAATGAAGATAATCTTTCAAGTCCAAAAGTACCATGACTCTTTGTATATTCCACAAATGGAAATGGCATTTTTAAACAGAATTTTCCCATTTTACAACTTTAAAATTCACAGAAACACACAATCAATGAGCTTGACCCTTAGTAAAATAAATTATTAAATTTTGCCAACTTGCTTCCAAGAAAGCCTTTTTAAAATGCACATGATTTGGTTAACATGTTTGAAAACCATGCACATTTTAAATGCTTCCAAATACTCAGAGAGGAATGGAGTCCTATGTAGATGCCACTACATTTCCAGGAAACCCATCATGGTTCTATTCTAATGAGCTTTTCACTGATTTATGCATTGTGTTGCTTTTAAATAACCAAAGAGACAATCATTACAAGAAGTAAACTGAGCAACTCCAGAGGGTAGAAGAAAGAACAGTATGGTCAGATAATGCGGGGGTGGGGGGGTGATTCCCACTTTGATAAACAGTTCTCTTTTTCTATCATTGATCCTTCTTATTTAATTAAAAAAGTAAATCATGAATACATATGTATCATAAAAAATTCAAACGCTATTGAACTCTACTGAGCACACTGTCCAATAGAACTTTCTGTGATGATGGAAATGTTCTATAACTTCACTGTTCAATAAAGTAGCCATTAGCCACCTGTGGCTGCTGAGCACACCAGAAATGCAGTTACTGAGACTAAGGAACTGATTTTCATTTTTATTACATTTTAATTAACTTGAGGCTGAATACTCACATGTGGCTAGTGGCTACCATATTGGATAGCACAGATACTGAATAAAAAAGTAAAATCACATTCATCTTCAAAGCCCGTAAGAAACCACTGTTAATGGTTTGGTATATTCTTTACACAATTTGGGGGTGGGCAATGCTATATGTCATGTAAATGCATCAGTGGTTTACAGAATGGGCTCTGAAGTCAGATACCCTGAATTCAAATCCTGAGTCTGTAGCATATTAGATGTGTGACCTTAAGCAAGTTCATTAACCTCTCAGTTTCCTCATCTATAAAACAGGGCTAATAGCCCTTAGGGATCTACTGAGAAGTAATACTGAGGAATAACCAACATGTGCAAAGCCCTTAGAACAGTTCCTGGTACATAATAAGCATTCAATAAATGTTAGATATTGGTATTATTATTATTGTATGAATATTGTTCTGTGGCCTAGTTTGCACTTCCTGTCTTAGAAAGCTTTCTATGTCAGAGCATATAGGTCTACCTCATTTTAAAAATATGAACTTTTGGGCGCCTCGGTGGCTCAGTTGGTTAAGCGACTGCCTTCAGCTCAGGTCATGATCCTGGAGTCCCGGGATCGAGTCCCATATCGGGTTCCCTGCTTGGCAGGGAGTCTGCTTCTCCCTCTGACTATACCCCCTCTTGTGCTGACTCTCTCTCTCTCTCTCAAGTAAATAAATAAAATAAAATCTTAAAAAATAATAAAAATGTGAACTTTTTATAAAAATACAAAAGTAGTAAATGCACATGGTAAAAGAAACAAACAAAATGAATAGTCAAAATTGGCTTACTTTCACTTTCTGAAATGGTAGTCAGATCAATCATTCCTAAGATACTGTAAGAATTGGACCACATTTTCTTTTATAATAAAACCTGCTTAAAAGAATTAGAAAACAAACAAAATAGCAAAGAATTACCAAGTTAGAACTGGGGGGAGAACAGAGGACCAGGGAGACTAGCCCAGTCCTAAGCACTAATTTTTCCCCAACAGAAAAATAAGGAATCCAAATATAGGGTTATCAGACAGTGACTTTGAAATAACTGTACTTATACTCAAGGAAATAAAAGACAAATTTGAGAATTTCAGAAAAGGACTAGAAACTATAAAAAGGAACCAGATGGAAATCCTACACCAAAAAATATAATACAACAAAAAATAATAAATTGCTTATTGGATGGATTTAAGTGCAGACTATAAACAGCTAAAGAGTGAATTTGTGAGTTGGAAGTTAAGTTAGGAGAAAATAACCAGAATAAAGAATAGAGAGATAAAAGGATGGGGAAAAAAGCCAGAAGAGAAGATAAAAGATATTGAGGATGGAATGAAGCCTAATTTATGTTAATATGGATTCTCAGAAGGAGGCAAGACAGACTATGAAAGATAATAATATTGGAGGCAAAATGGCTGAGAACTTTGTGAAACATATGAAAGGCATCAATCAGTAAGTTCCAGAAGCCCTATGAACCACAAACAAAAGGAAGCAAAAAGAAAACACTAGATGCATGGTCATAAAACTACCTCAAAGCAAAAACAATAAGAACTCTTAAAAGCAGCTGGAGAAAAATGTTAGATAAGCTTCTAAGGAGCAATAATAAAACTGAAAGTTAATTTCTCAACAGAAACAATGGAAGCCAAAAAATTTCAGCAGAATGCTCTCTTAAAAATGCTGTAAGGAAAAAAACTGTCAACCTAGAATTTCAGTAAAAATGCCCTTCAAAAATAAAAGTTAAAAAAAATAATGAAAGACTTACAGAAAAAAAGTCTGATTCATCACCAGCAGACTCTCACTAATGAAAATACTAAGATACTCTAGAGGCAGAAGAATGACCTCTAGAAGGTTAAAAATGTAGTGGAGAATGAAGATCAACAAAAATGGGAATAAATCTGTATGAATGTTGAGTGTAAAACCAGACCCTAAAGTCTCAAGAGGCTTAAAGTATATTTAAATTTAAATATGCGTGTAAGTTAGAGAGAGTAAATGAAAATTAAGGTGTGCTAAGGTCCTTGCACTATTTTGGACAAGGAAGGGTGCCAATTAATATTAGATTTTTGTAAATTAAAGATGCAAGTTGCAATATCTAGGAAAACCATCCCTCTGTTCCTAATTAACCTAGTTTTTATGATAAACGGATTTTGAATTCTATCAAATGATTTTTCGGCATCTTTAGAGACTACAATAGTCACCCCCCCTTATCTGTGGGGGACACATTCCAAGACCCCCAGTGGAGGCCTGAAACCATGGATAGTTCTGAACCCTATATAGTCTATGTTTTCTCCTATACACACATACCTAAGATAAAGCTTAATTTACAAAGTGGGCACAGTAAGAGATTAACAGTAATAATAAAATAGAACAATTATAACAATCTACTGTAATAACAGTTATGTGAATGTGGTGTCTCTCTCTAAATATCTTATTGTACTTATCCTTCTTCTTGTGATGCTGTGAGATGATAAAATGCCCACATGATGAGATGACAGGAGGGGACTGTCGCAGACACTGTGATCTCTCTGACCATAGCTCAGAAGGAGGAGCATCTGCTCCAGACTGTGGCTGACCACAGGTAACTGAAAGCATGGAAGGAGAAATTGTGAATAAGGGGGCACTACTCTTATCACCTTGTTTTTACCTCCTGAACTATTTTTTTTTTAAAGATTTTATTTATTTATTTGACAGAGAGAGCAGGAACACAAGCAGGGGGAGTGGGAGAGGGAGAAGCAGGCTTCCCGCCAAACAGGGAGCCCGATGCGGGGCTCGATCCCAGGACCCTGGGATCATGACCCGAGCCGGAGGCAGACGCCTAACGACTGAGCCACCCAGGTGCCCTACCCCCTGAACTATTAATGTAGAGTGGATGACACAGGTTCTTTGGTATTTCAGAGTGGTTTTTCATGGTTAATATTTGTAAATGCTCTATGTGTGCTTGAGAAAAATATGCATTCTGTGATTAATTGGTGAAGGTTTCCACATACACCTATATTAAATCAAACTTGTTAACGGTGTTGTTTTAAAAATAATTTACAAACTCAATTGCATTGCTATACATCAGCAACAAACAGAATCTAAATTTTTTAAACGATACCAACCACTTAGAATAGCATTTAAAAAATCAGGTACCTACCAAAATGTGGTAAGACCTGTGTTAAAAGTTATAAAACTTTATTGAAAGATAGTAAATAAGATTTAAATAAAGACAGATATTTTGCTCATAGTTTGGAAGACTCATTGCAGAGATGTCAGTTCTCCACAGGATGTGTGTGTGTAGTAGGCAAATTAACAAATGACTCTGAAGTGTATACAAAAGTACAAATTACCAAGAATATCTAAGACACACTTAAAGAAGAATCAAATGCCAAGACTTATTATGGAACTATGATGATGTAACAATATGGCACTGATACAGGAAAAGACAGACTAATGAAACAGTACAGATACCTAGAAATAGACCCATTCATCTGTGAATACTTTATGACAGAGGTGATGCTGTAATCAATAGGGAAAGGAAAGATTTTTCAATAAATAGAGCTGGATCAATAGGTTATCCTTATAGGGAAAAAAAAGAAAAGAAATTTAACACCTAGTTCACACCATATACAAAACTTATTTCTAAATTAAAATGCTGACTGTAAAAGTGAAAACTAGGGCGCCTGGGTGGCTCAGTCGTTAAGTGTCTGCCTTTGGCTCAGGTCACGATCCCAGGA
Organism: Mirounga leonina; assembly: GCF_011800145.1. Taxonomy (NCBI): domain Eukaryota; kingdom Metazoa; phylum Chordata; class Mammalia; order Carnivora; family Phocidae; genus Mirounga; species Mirounga leonina. The sequence continues at coordinate 31,614,776 of NW_023270268.1, forward strand.
TCCTGGGATTGAGTCCCGCGTCAGGCTCCCCGCTGAGTGGGGAGTCTGCTTCTCCCTCTCCCTCTGCCTGCCGCTCTGCCTACTTGTGCTCTCTCTCTCTGTCAAATAAATAAAATCTTTAAAAATAAATAAATAAATAAATAAAAGTGAAAACTACAAAACTTTAGTAGAAAAATTTCCTCATGACCTCAGGGTAGGAATGGATTTATTAAAAGAAAGAAGAGGAAAAAAAAAACTTAAAGTGAAATAAATGCAACTGAATTAAAATAAATAAATTCTGTTAGTCAAGATACAGCATTGAGAAAGAGAAAACAATAAGCCACAAATGGAAAAAGATATTTGCAGTATATATACCAATAAAGGATTTGTACATTCATTGTATAAAATACTCTTACAAATAAATAAGAAAAAGTAAAAACCTTAATGGAAAAATGAGCAAAAGATGCACCAGTCACTTCACAAAGCATGAAATCTGAACAGTCCATGAACATGTGGAAAGATGCCCAACCTCATTAGTGACAAAAGAAACAAAATTTTATTTTATTTTATTTTTTAAAGATTTTATTTATTTATTTGAAAGAGAGAGAGCATGAGTGGGGGAAGGGGCAGGGGCAGAGGGAGAAACAGGCTCCCCACTGAGCAGGGAGCCCGACGTGGGACTTGATCCCAGGAGTCCGGGATCATGACCTGAACAGAAGGCAGATGCTTAACCGACTGAGCCACCCAGGTGCCCCGAGAAAAAAAATTTTAAACCAGAAGGATATACAAATATCCATTCAACATACTGACAACCTTTTAAAGTTTAAAGTTTGGTGAGGATATGACACAAAGGGAACTCTCCTATATTGTCAGTAGACATAAAAATTGTTTAGCCATCTTTGACAACTGGGGTTTTTTTTGTAAAGCTGAACACATGCATACCTCATGACCCAGCATTTCCACTCCTAGATCTATACCCTGGAGAAAGTCTTGCACACGTGCACCGAAAGATGTGTGCAAGAACATTCTTAGCAGCTGGTATACCATGCAAACATCCCTCAGCTTGGGAATGGCTGAATAAATTACAGTACACATCAATAATCTTTTATCCAAAACATTCACAGTGGGATTTTTTTTAATTTTAGAAAGATAAAGAAAAACACATATATATGTATATGACATATATATGATGCAACAAACATGTAACATTTTCTGAAATAAAAACATGAGTTTTTACAATAAATTGGATAAATAAATACTGTAAACATCAGTTCAAGTTTTTTTACTTTCAGAATTTCAAAGAAAAGATGACACATGTTACATAAAGAAACACTACAGAGCAAAGAAAATGAATAAACTATAAACTATAACTACATAATCAGCATGCATGATTCAGGAACATAATGATAAGTGAAAGAAACAAATCAAAAATAGCAAAACTAGAACTATATTAATTAGGGATACAAGCAAGGACATTACTATTATTTCTGGAGGGAGGAAGGGGATGTGATCAGAGAGTATTTGTTACCCCCTCAATTTTAAATTGTATATGTATTTTTTACTTATATGTTCACACACAAAAACACTTTTGCATATGATACATTTCACAATAAAAAGTTAAAGATAAAAAAGCTATTGATCTTTATATATTGATTTCATAACTAGCCACCTTATTCTTTTATTGTTTCTAATATTTTTCTATCAAAACTCTTGGTTTGTATAGGAAAGCATCAACCGTATATAATGATAATTTTGTTTTCTCCTCTCTAATATTGAATTTCTTTCTTTTTTCTTATCATCACATTGGCTGTTGCCTCTAGATCAATGGTAAAATAACAGAGATCATCTTTTTTTCTCAAACATTTCGTGGATCACCTTCTGCAGTGTTTTACCCCTAAATGTATGAAGAACTTTTGCACGGTTGCAACTGTCTCAGGATGCAACAGACCACTTGGAGAGACCAGCAGTGAGCTTCTGTGAACTTATGTTTTACTTTGTTCCTTGTCTATCACTGCACATGATGTGGGGACCCTGTCATCATCCCATGGCTCTCCATGGGGCCAAATGGAAGGGGCCAAAATGGAAGGAGCACTGCCTGAGTGCCGGAGGCTGGACAGACTGTCACTGATGAGCTCACACAGAGGCCAGGCTGAGCGGCCTTCTCCACAGAGCCCAGAAGTGCTCAGGTCGGGCTCATCTTCAATTACAGAATTGGCTGGCTCACAAACCGGCTGGAGGGAATCCTTGGTCTCAAACCAGACACCTGCGTGCCTGTGACAGATCTGTCCCCACAGGCCATTCTCTGAGCGGAGCACAGTTGAATCCAGAACAAACACCTCTCTCAAAGGGCCTGTGTTTCCTCTAATAGAGTTCAAATTGAGTGTCCAGAAACCTGGATGCTTTTTTATTTCTTCAATGCCTTCTGCAGCAGCTGAGGGGATTCCCTGGGCCCCCATCCTGCCCACATCTCAGGACCTCCTCACCTGAGAAGTCTGCCACTCCTGCAGCTTCCCAATTGTTCTAAAGCGGTGCCCAAGAGGAGTTATCGAAGGGCTGTCTGAAAATCTGGGCGCCCGCATGGATAATACATCTGCAGAACTTCCGGGCAGGAGCTGCGTTAATAATTGCTTCTAGAGCCTGGGTGGGCAACAAAATTAAAACTTTTTGAAAACACAGATTCAGAAGTCCCACCCCAGGCTAATGGAATTAGAATCTCAGATGATAGGGTCTGGGAATGTGAGTTTTTAAACAAGTACTATTAGTTAGCTGGTACTACATAACAAACCACCCCAAAACCCATGGCTTAAAGCAGTAAGCATGTATTATTTCTCATGAATCTACAAGTCATCCAAGCAGTTCTCCTGGTCTCAGCTGGTTCATGCGTTTATGGACACGTGTAGTGTGGGGAGGTAGTTCTATGATCCAGGCTGGGCACCTTCACTTTGAGGGGAATCAGCTAGCTGAAGGCTAGTCTATGAGGAGGTTGGCTGGGCCCCCAACCACATGGTCTCTCCTCTTCCGGGAGGCCAGCCTGGGCTTGTTCACAGGGGTTCTGAGAGAGAGCTAAAGCAAGCAAGACTTCTGGAGGCCGAAGCTTGGAACAGGCACATCGTCACTTCCACCATATTCCACTGGCCAAAGCAAGTCATAAGGCCAGTCCAGACTCATAAGGGAAAGGGAACACGATCTACTTCTTCATGGGAGAAGCTGCAAAGTCCCACAGCAAGAAGCATGGGTGTTGGGAGAAGGGAAAATTGAGAACATTTTTGCAATCAATCTGCTGCATATGTCCCCTGGTGAGCCTAATGCAGGCAGCCTGGCATCAATCTACAGACCATCTGTGTGTTCCAGGGATAAATGGTGTCCTCTCAAGATGACTACAGAGAAAGCCACTCAAGGCCTCCCATTGTGTCATTCATCCATGGGGCTTAATTAATTCTCACAGCCCGAGTCTGCACCTTGTTACTGGGACCAAAACCTCAATCTTGTCCAGTGGCCTGGCTGACCCCACCCAACTCACAAAAGCCTCAGTTCTTTTTTTTTTCTTTTTAAGCTTTTATTTATTTATTTGACAGAGAGAGACACAGCGAGAGAGGGAACACAAGCAGGGGGAGTGGGAGAGGGAGAAGCAGGCTCCCCGCAGAGCAGGGATCCCAATGTGGGACTCGATCCCAGGACCCTGGGATCATGACCTGAGCCGAAGGCAGTCGCTCAACCGACTGAGCCACCCAGGTGCCCAAGCCTCAGTTCTTACTAACCGAGAGCCAGTCGGTTCATTTACATAGAACCAGCTGCCTGGACATTTGGGTCAGCATTCTTTTCCTCTAAGCAGAGACATGGAAAGACAAATCAGAACCAGAAGTTTGCTCTATGTATCAGGGAGGATGTTTTCAGTCGCCACTGATAGAAAAATAAGCTCAAGTGACTGAAGCAAAAAAGAGCAAGTTTACACATTTGTGTAAGTCTGTAGGCCCATCTTGATCCAGGAGCTTAAATAATGCCTTTAGGCTAGTCCTCTCCATCTTTTGGCTTCTGCCTTCTGCTGCATAGGTCCCATTCTCAATCTCCATTAGAATACTGAGCACAGGCACAACATCATTCAAAAATGAGAATGTGTTTTGTCTTTCAATATTCCAGCAAAATCTTGTTTCTTCTTACTGACTCTGAGTGGGTCACATAGTTATCTCTAAGCCAGTCACTGTGGGAAGAGAATGTGATATTCCTTATCCTGATGAGGATGGAATGACAAATAAAGAAGATAAATAAGAAGTGCAGTATGTCAGATAGAAAAAAATAGAACAGAGAAGGAGAATAGAAAATATCAGAGTAGGGGCTTAATTTTAAACAAGGTGGCCAAAGAAGACATCACTGAGGGGTGTAGATCAAACATGGGCCTGGGCAAGGTGTGCAGATGCCTACCGAAGGGCATTCCGGACAGAAAGAAGAGACAGCATGAAGTCCCTGCGGCCAGAGTGGGATGGTCTCATTGGCTCTTTGCTCCCATACATTCAGAGACACCCTCCCAACCCTGCACAGGGAGCTGTGGATCAACCACCTGGTTTCACCACCTCTTCATACAGATGAAGCCAGAGACACTTTAATCCTTAATTTTTCTTGTTTTTTTCTGTCAAGACATTGACATTTTTGAGGCTCATGGGCCAGTTATTTTGCAGAATGTCCCTCAAATTAAGGCTGGTCTGATATTCCTCAATATCAGGTCCAAGTTACACATATTGGGCAGAGATACCACAGAAGTGATGGTGTGTTCTGCTCTGTGTCATATCAAGAGACCCACGACATCAATTTGTCCCAACCCAAGATGTTAATTTTGATCATCTCATTAAGGTGCTGTGTGTCAGGCTTCTCCACTGTAACGTTTCTGTTTTTCCATTTATCATCCTAAATATCTTGTGGAGAGATACTTAAAGATTATGTTAATATCCTGTCTATCAAACTTTCACCCCCTTGTTTTGACAGCTTTTTTAAAAAAATCCCAAGTAATTTAAATGAGCAGCCAGGGGTGAGAACATTCCCTGGAGCTTCCCTGGTCCTGGATCCTTTAAAACTAGGAGAGAGAGATACTGCACAGTCTTCTCCCAGGACTCGCCGCTCACTGTGGGCCACAGAGGAAAACAGGCTATTGCAGCATTGCCCACTGTGCCTAAGCATGAGGTAAGGGAGTGCTGCGGGAGGAGCCTCTGACCCAGTGGGAGGAGCCTCTGACCCAGCCAAGGAGGTCAGAGTCAACATTGAGCACAGTCTACAGCAGCTCTGGCCCAATGGCTCTTAGCCTGGGACGTTTCCTCATCCAAGTCTGACCTATTGCAGAAGAGGCCCTCTGTTCTCTGCTCAGTCTCCACAGCATCCCAAGACCTCAGGCCCCTCTGACTACAGCAGATGAAGCAGGACCTTGCAGTCAGGAAGTGGGTTTCACATAGGGTGACCAACTGTCCCAGTTCACCTAGGACTGATGCCCTGGACCTAGGACTTTCAGAGCTAAAATCAGGAAGTCCCAGGCAAACCAGGGTGAGATGATCACCCTCACAAGCCACTGTAGCTAGACATACCTGGTACTCAGTAACCAAGAACCACACCCAGAAGTGATCTAGAAAGCCAGGTTGAAAACAATTGACCTAAAAGATGGGGAGGACTCAGACTGATCTTTAAGAAATGGATAGGCCCAGAGAGTACAGAACAAGATTGAGGGGAGGGACAGAGAGTTTCTGTGTTTGATACAGCGGAGGCACAGAGGTCAAGTGGGACTGAAAGAAGTCCATAAACCAAAATTGGCTGATGACTGGTGTGAATGAGAAGATGGAGATAAAGTGTCTTCCCTCCTTCTAGTTCCCACAAGCTTCTCCTTCAGTGTTCTGACAGCTGTCAGAGGATTCAGGCACTGAAATGATTATGACATCCACCCCTCTACTCCCCACTGCACACATATACACACAATATACAATTCCAAAAAACAAAACGTAAGGAATTCCAATAAAATTCACATCTTCTCTTTCTCACTTTGTTGATGGCCCCATCTGCTGCTATTCTAACGGTGTACCTGATCTGCCTATTGGGTCATCCAGCCCTGCTCCTCACACTGCAATGCCCTGCTGACCTGTTTGTCTCCTGCTCAGCACTGGAAGCTCCCCGAGGGCAGGTATTCTGCCTAAAGCATCTCCATACTCCCAGCCAGGGCTGAGCACAAGCATCAAACAGATGGCATTCTCAAAGTAGGCAATCTGAAGAGAGTTTAATAAAGGGCCATTTACAAAGATGTGGGCAAGGTTTAGGATGGTGACTCTCTACCTTGCTACACATTAAATGTCCTGGAGAGTCTTAGAAATCACTGCTGCCTGGGTCTCATCCCCAGAGAAGATGATGCAATTAGTCTAGAGTTGCACTACCCAGTAAGGTAACCACATGTGGCTACTGAGCATTTGCAATGTGGCTGATCCAAATCAAAATGTTTTAAGTGCAAGACACACAGCACATTTTGAAGGCTTAGTATCAAAAACAAGAATGCAAAATATCTCATTCATCATATTTCAGAATGATTTCTTATTGAAATGGTAACATTTTAATACTGGGGTAGATAAAATATATTATAGTCTGGTTGGGCTTTCTTTTACTTTTAATATAATGTGGCTACTAGAAAATTTAAGATTACATACGTGGCTCAAATCATATTTCTGATGGACAGCACTGGTCCAGAGCACAGCCTGGCATCAGATTGGAATTTTAAACAACTCCCCAGACGATTCTAATGTGCAACCCAAATGAGAAGCACTGGTTTGGAGAACTCATAAGACATAATGCAGTAGCCTGTGACCAGCAACAGCAGGTGATTATAGGGACATAGTGAGAGTAGCTCTATAAAGAGAACTGCCTGGCAGGGGCAGTGGTCTCTTGTAGAAGGATGAAGTAAACTCAAGTTCAATAGGGAGAAAGCAAGGGAAATAAACACTCAGATCCCTCTCTCCTCCTGCCTTTGATCCTCAACTGGTGATCCACCTTGCTGAACTCAAATGACAGCCAAATGACAAGGGAGCCTAGTTGATGCAGCCCATGCCAGTCAGCCTCCCTGGGCCCAGAGCAAGGGTGAAAAGGATGCAGAGTGAATTTAAAGGGGCAAATGGAAGATATCCAGCTCAGGCACTTAATGAATGTTTTGGGAATACATGAAGATAAGCCCTTAGAATAGTAGCACTGATCACGGGTAGGCTGTACACCTTCCATCTCTCCAATCCTAAGCCCTAGATTAATATCCAGTGAGAAATGGAATTAGCAGCATTTGGGTTGCCCAGAATGATTTCTAAAGCTAGGAAACTCCTAGGCATCCTCTTTACTCACAAACAGTAATTTTGAAGTGCTTGGGTACTTCAGTTCCTACAGAAAAAAAAAATGTTGAATAATAATACTAATGACCAATAAATTTCTATTCATTGAGTGCTTACCATATGCCAGGCCAAGTGCCTGCATGTAAAGTGCTTCACATAAATCATAACACAGTGTGGCTCTATGCTTTTTTTTCAATTTCACACTAGAAAATATATATTATGTGTCAGGATATAAATATGGAACTATTTTTGTCTCAACTCTTCCTAAGGTCCCAAAGATGAAAAAGAAAAACATTTAATGCCAGCTATTCCCACATTCCAAAGGATGGCATCCAGTGCTTTTGTAGGATGTACTAAGGTATCATTAAGTGGGGTCTGCCAGCATTCTGGAGAAAGGGATAGTGGCTACCTGAGGCATGACCTCCCTGTGATCACAGGAGTACAAGAGACCGAGCCAAACCACTCAGGTACTCATCAAGCTCTATTTGTGCCGTAAGTACTATCTTTCCATTGGCCAAGTTCAAAGTCAATGGGGTAGCAAAGTACTCCCTACCAATTGTAATGCACTGAAATAGCACATGACACAGGAAGGGAGTAAAGAATTGTGATCAATAACCAATCCAAATAATCACAGTAACAATCCAATAATTCAAAGACAGAAGCAGCAGTTGACATTCCCTCTGCCACACCAGGCTTCCCAGCCCATAGCAGCCTATGAATGCTCACAGGGAGGAAATGCTTTAAACTTGGTAAAAGTGTGGAGTGATACAGTTACAGCACTGAACAGGACACTTTACAGAAATGAGAACTTTCTTGAAACTGGAACTGGTCAGGAGACATTTTGTTGCCTAAGAGTGACCTAAACAAGATTATGAATTTACCCAAAATTCTATCTAAGACCAGGGGAGAACACATCTGTATGTCACGTGGAGATGCCCTGTAGGTGGAAGGATGAGTTTGCTTCTAGAATCCCCACTGAGTCCAGATCATGCAGCAAACCAGCCTTATACAACCAACTTACAACTTACAACTTGACTGTTTCTTTAACATTATTCAAATAGAAAAACCAACACCTTTGCCTTTAGAATGTTTATTTTGTTTAATATGTTGTAAACACAGTTTGAGAAACAGTGTTTCTAAGAGAAGCATTTAAAGATTGCCTTTACTCACCTTCAAAATATTTACAGAAAAGATGAAAATCAGAATGTTTTCAACTGTACCCAAAAGAAATCTGTTGTGCTCTAGTTAAGATTCACAGAAGGGGAAAGATAAAGTCTGTCACAATTAAATACAAAGCAAAAAACACACTGTTCCGAAGCCAGCAAGCATGAGTTCATTTCTCATGGACTTGGAGAAACATCCCTTCCTCAGGAAAGCTTTCTTGTGATAAAAGGAACTGAGGACATGATAAAAGGTATTAAATGGACTAATGTTCTCTTCTGAGACGTGTCTGATAAGACATGGATGGTGAGATCAAGTTTACTGGGCTATTTCTCTCCACAGCCCTGTGGACATAAAACCACCTTCCTCACACCCTTTCCCACCTTGCCAGGACAACCGCCCTAAGGCAGAGGCCATACCAAGGAGTCCACTTTGCACTGTAAAACAAGTAGCATCGTGCAAAAATGCTAGGAGTCAAGGTACCTACCCCAGTAAGTTCTGGAAGTCACCCTGAGCCCATTCCCCAGCAGATTCCACCTCCCTCTAAAGGTCCTATAGTCTTGACCCGTTAAAATCGATTCACTCTTCCTTTCCATCCAAAACCACTGATAATGACAGCTCATTTGCTAAAGAATTTGTGTCTTTCCATGTGATCTTGCTCCCTGAAAAATGATAAACTGATGCCAACCGAGCTGGTATTTTCTTCTATCTGGAAATGACAACTCACATTCCCCAACTTCCTCACATGAGATGCAGCTCTGCCATTTCTCAAGTTCTCTCATCACCAAATGGAGCTTCCCAAAGACAAACACCTCATCTGGCTCATTTCTGAGTCTTCAGTCCGCAGTACGGTGTCTGGCACTGTATATATTCAATGTTTGAGATTGTGTGAATAAATAAAGGAGCCTGGGGTCACAAGAGATTCCTGCATGTGTAATAGTTAGGGGAGAACCCGGAAGGATGAAGGACATTACTGACCACAGGCATGATGTGATTTCTGCATGTGCTTTCTCTTCCTTCCCCTGTGCCTAAGAGCTGATAACAACCAGTAAGAAGAGTACAGAGGTCTATGGGAGGATAGCTTTGAGCCGCTGTGGTCCCTGTATCTCCATTAATAGTCAGGGCTGGCTTCGTGGGCTTGTGACCAGTGCCGTTGGCAGAGCCCTGTGCTCAGAAAGCCCCACACTTGGTTTCATGTGCTATGTTGCCTTCTTGAAATTCATAATAATTTTTGAATAAAGAGTCCTGCCCTGCACTTTCGTTCTGGGAGTCTTGTAAATTATATAGCTGCTCTGTTTATATTATAATATGGGGAAGTTGAGAACAAGGAGTAATAAATGCTAAGGTTCCTCCCAACAAGGGCATTCCAAGAATCTGTTGCCCTCACTGGTTTCCTAAGAACAAATACAGGCATCCTCCAGGGGACATCCTCAGCTAGGCACCACCTGCCTCCCTCAGGCATTGAACCCTGAAGGCATTTTCAGCATCTGACTCCTAAACCCATAGGTTCTAATGGAGAACAAAGAAGTTCAATCTACCTTACTTTCAACTTTGCTACTAATACTTATTACAATCATTTCCCCTTCTAGATAAGAATACTCTCAGGGCACCTGGGTGGCTCAGTCGGATAAGCATCTGCCTTCGGCTCAGGTCATGATCCCAGGGTCCTGGGATCCAGCCCCGCATCAGGCTCCCTGCTCGGTGGGGAGTCTACTTCTCCCTCTCCCTCTGCCTGACACTCCCCTGCTTGTGCTCTCTCTCTCTCTCACTCTCTTTCTGTCAGATAGGTAAATAAGATCTTTAAAAAAAAAAAAAAAAGAATATTCTATTGAAGTTTTAAAGGTCAAATATTTCCCCCCAAATACATGTGTAATTTGCACCCAAAAACTTTCAATTTTTTGGTAAACATTGCCAACAACCCCACTTTTCCTATATCTACTTTGATTTTGTTTTTCTTAGAACTGTCATAAACAATTCTAAAATACAATTTGTTCATCCTCAATAATTCCTTGTTCTTCAACTGTTGCTTCAGAGAATCATATTTCCAGGGCAATTTCTTATGTGGTCACACTTAATATGATGTAAGCAATCAAATGAAGACTCAGAGAAAAATTTATTAGCTCAGCAGAGTAAAGCCTCTTGCCAGGTGCTTAGCTGAGTTATTAATATTGGAAATGAGTGCTGAACTGATGATCAGTAGAAAAACTTCTAAGTAGACACTGGTTTTAAAATTTGATTTCCCCATCCCTAATGAAAGAACTGCTCATACTACATTTCACTGTATAAAAATGTGGTGGAGCTGTACTTCTATTCTCATATCTGGTCTAATGAAAGCCTGATATGTCTTTATTAACTCTGGAGTGTCTGAGCCCTGCTTTTGTAATATATCAATCTGAAATCAGAAACTACATATTTAATATTTGTTCAAAAATCACTGTTGTCTTTACTTGTGCTTTCATTCAGCTCAATGTCCATTATAAATGATTGATATCCACAACAGGCAATACCACACATTTGTTTCAGTGGGTTTTTCTCTACTGTTCTTCGGCTGGTGTTGGGAAGGGTTGTAGCCATAGGCAGGAGGCCATGGGTCTTTGTCCAGCCATCTCCCCATCGCCACATCTAATCCAGCAGGAGACTCTCTTTCCTCCCTGATCTTTGTCTATTAGTGGCAGCCAAGGTCTGAGGGCAGGCAGAGCAAAGTGGGTCAAGGCCAATGAGGCCACCTGCCTGGAGGAAGACAGCACTCTGAGAGAAGGCTCTGAGAAAGGAGGAGGGAAGCCCTTCTTCAAGCTCACTGCCCTGACAGTAGTCCAGACCTAAGGGAGGAACTGGGTATAGTTGAGAGACCATGTAACCTCTCCCTTCAGTATTTTCATGCCAGAGTCTCAGATCCACTCGGCTTCCAAGTCCCAAAGCCCACTTGTACCTGCGGAGGTTGTTGGGGGGCTTAGGGTCAGCATCCCATGGAAAAACACTTTGGGGAAGGTTTATCCATCCTTATTAACATGCAGGCATCACTTCTGCCTCACACACTGGTTACATGACCCATGTCTATGGGTCTCACTGTCCCAGTTTTCCTAGCATAGTTTGAATGAATATTTTGTTATCTGTAAAATTGCTGAAGGCTTTCTCTAAGTCTCCCCTTAGTCTTAAAATGCTGTGCTTCTCTGATTTAAGGGGAGATGAAGAGGTTTTTCTATCATTTCTCCCTATCAGGGAAGAGAGGGCAGGCTGGGGCCCAGGCAGCCCGGAGAGCCTGCAGTGGTTGCCGGAGTGAGGGGAAGAGCAGGGAGGAGGCTCCACACTCAGTGTGTGCTTTACCCTGTTACTCTGTGTGCTTCTTAACCAAACCACAGCAGATGTTCCTCTGCATTGGGGTTTCCAAAGATCTGTTTTCTAACTCTGACAGCTCTCCAAAAGTTTACTCCGACATACCAGAATTCCTTCTGCTTTCTTTCAGCAAGAGCACTGAAACAGCATCCATTTTATGAACAAAAGTGAACTCCCAACAATAATAGTTGAACTACTCACAATAATAATTACTGATTTGTTTTCCACAGAATTTTTTTAAGGTTTATGTCCTTTTTGTCCTTTATCTATGAATCTACGAGGCTAGGAATTCTAGATCCCCTTTGTTTTGCACTTGCTCTCTTCCTCTGTTTCTTTCTATGGCTCCCCTCTCTCCAATACCTCATCATTCTGAGGAAAGTGAGAAAGATAGAGAGTTGTCTAAAACAGAGGTAGCCAGAATTTGTTCTTTCTATAGCAGCTGAGGTGAAGCTTGGAGAAAAGAATCTGAGAGAAAAATTTGACCAGCACCCTCATTTTAAGAAATGAGGTTCAGAGAGTTTATTCTTCCTTAAGTACTATTTCCATCCTTCTCTGTTCACCAGCCTTCCACATCCACATTTCCTACAAATGCAATAAAGTAACAATGCAAGTCACACATTTGGGGTTCTCTGTGATTCAGCCCTGACCCACCTTTCCAGCCCTTTCCCCAACTACATCCCATCATGTACCCTTATGTTTCTCAAGCTAACTTTCTTTCTTCCTATCCCTCATGTATCTATTATGTTTTCATTCTCATGCTATTACTTACAGAGTTTCTTCTACTAAAAACACCCTTCCTCCTTCCCCATCTTCTCAAGTATCAACTTTGTTCATCCCTCATGTCAATCCTTTGTCTTCCATAGACCACCTATGATTCCTCTAGACTCCTTGGGAAAAACTCTTCCTTCAGTACATGTCAGGCCAATGCTGGGTTGGTGGATTCAGAGCTAAATTGCATGCTGTCCTCACATGTGACATGTAGGCATTTGCATGACAGGCTACAAAGAATACCAGCTGGGTTCTCAGGAGCCCATGAAATATCTGTAACATAAAAAAAAATTTTAAATCTCTGCTCCACTAATCTTAGAGCAGGGTCCTTTGTGTTGTCCATGTACAAAGCACCTTGCCTTCAAATCAAAACCTATAATTCAGTTTTGGCCTTTGTGGCTTTCAATTTGGCCGCATATTTGAATCCTTTCTCTTGGTCCACAATTGCTGAATACATGTCTTTTCTCTCCTAGTCGGCAGTCATAGGGGCCTCTTTGGAACCTCAATTTCAGCTTCTCTGGAGGATGGCTACCCATTGATTTGAAGTGCCCAAACCTGGCTTCACAAAGAGCTCTTTGCATATATTCTGTAGCCTATATGTTAGGTCGAATCATCCCAAACTTGCCCTGTAGCATCATAAATTCCAAGCCACAAAGCAGAACTTTAGAGCATGCCTCTTGCCCTGGGCGAATTGTGAATGAGTGCTCCCCAGTGCAGAGGGCCCATGGAAGGCCTCTGTGGATTGCATTCGTATTATCTTGGCATCAATCCACCTGAAAGAAAACCTGCTGCCATAGAGCATGTCCAGCCTGCAGCAAAGAAATGGGTTCTTGTTATTTCACAGGCCACCAAATATTCTATGTTCAGTTTTCCTATCTGAGGCCTTAGATGCTCATAACCCCAGGATGTATCACGAGTGATTTTAAGTGATAAACCAAGCCATCCACCATGGCCTCATTTGGCTCTTTTTTCTGGCCAGACTTTTTTTTTTCCCCCTTTCTTTCTCTGTACTTCAAAGAAGAGAGAATGTAGAGTTGGCATTACTCCTCCTGGAAACCCTGAGGGACCACAAACGACTTCCCTCGCCTGTGTTCCATCACACAGCAAAGGGATATGAAGGAATGGCCTGTGAAAATACATGCATACTCTTTTTTTTTTAATTTCTGAGGAATGTTCATGAATTTTAACCATTAGATGGCAAAATGGGATAAGGTGCTACACAATGCCAACAGTACCATACCTGTTAAAGGAGAAAAGAAAGAAAGAAATGCAAAGAAAAAAGAAACTTATCACTAGGAGTCTTAAATTAAAAAAAAAAAAAAGAGTTCAGAAAGATCTAATGGGAAGAAGAGGGCCTTCCAACTGTTGTCATCCTGCTATTGTGACCTGAGCCCCTCCCAAGTTTTCAGACTCCAAAATCAGATCTAATTAAAAGAAAATGGAAAAGGACTTGGAGCCTTTTCAGCTCTAGAGAACATGCAGACAAATAAATTAAAAAGTGGGAGAAGTGGAACTAACCCAATAATCCGTGAAAAGCTCATTTCCCTCCCCGCCGCCACTGATGCAACAGTGTCCTTCCTCCCTCCCCGTTCTCTGGTTCAGGGGCAGTGAGTGAAGAAATTGGCTAACAAGATCAGAAAATTTAATTACAGTCCTGCGGTCCCCTTCCAAGAAGTTGGCTGTCACACTTCCTTTTTGCCAATCTTCAGAATGTGCTGTCTCTGATGAGCTCCCCCTCTGCTCTAGTCCTGCTCATCTCCCTACCCCAGCTCAGGACAGTGGACACAGATGCTTTAATTTGGGGAGTCAAGAGAATTAGATATAAAGATTAAAAGGGACAGTTGGAAAAGAGAATATCATTATCCCCTCATTTCCTCTGGTCTGCCTAGCAATTTTGGGTCTTATCCCAAAAGAAGTATCCCAAAGGCTTAGCATCCTTGCATTCCAGACCTAAAGAAGCCCTAAGACCCTTTCAAAGAAGCACAAAAATCTGCATTCAAGTGTCTTTTTTGCATGAGATCAAGAGATACAGGAATGGCTTTCTTAAGCAAGGTTTCTAGCAAGATTCTGAAATGCTTTGGGCTCAAAATAAATGAACAAACAAAAGAATAATGTAATCGAGCCACAATTTCCACCAAGGGGGGGTAGAAGGAAGAATGGTGTCAAAAGAACCAGGTATTTGCCATTTTTGTTCTAGGACAGCCAGAGATTTATGACCAAATCCAGTACACAAACCACTGGAAAGTGACATGGAACAAGTGTCTTCAAAATTCAAAGTTTAGAGAATTTAAAAAAAGACTGTTTTTCCATTACTGGAGAAAGCAAGGTAGCGAGACTGTGCAGAGGTTCCTGGTATCCATGTGACTGAGACACTATTTCTCTTCACAGAATGCAGTCCTCTCCTACATACTTGAGCCACCACAAATCACCTCCCAGATTAGGGCAAGACATATAAGCTTGGAAGAGTGACTATGGTAATAAGGGACAGCCTGCCTGCTGGGGCATCAGGGATGCTTTAACTTGGCCCATTCAATGCTAGTGGGAAGACAGTGCAGCAGGAGGAAAGGAGCTAGCCAAGGACAGACAGGCAAGAATTCATCATTATGAACAAGAAAGATGAGAGATTTTCTTAAACTCTCTTTCTTAAGAAAGTGTATCAGTCTGGATTACATTTGGCTGCATGCAATGGAAACCCTCCCCTCACACAATAAGGAGTCCAAAAGTAGGCAATCCAATGCTACTGTGACAGCTTGAGGACGCTTTCAAGGACTCAGGCTCCTTCCAGCTCCCTACTCCTCTAGTTCCAGCTTGTGATTTTCATCCTCATGGTCACAAGAAATTGCTCAGCCTCTGTGTTCCAGGCAGAAAGAAGGGGAAGGGCAAAGGGAAAAGGTGAATTGTTTTCCCCGTTGATCAGGAATAAAATAGGTTTCCTGAAAGTCCCAGCCAGTAGGCTCTGCTTACATCCCATTAACTAGAACTGGGTCCCATGGCCACCTTGAACTACAAGGGGTAGTTCTAATTAGACACATTGCTGCCCTGCACTAATTGAGGATCTGTCAGTAGGAAAAACAAGAGGATGGATGTTGAACAGATGACTAGCAATGTCTGCCACTGAGTGGGTAGTCAAGAGTGCCAAGAGAGGGACATTTATCTAGGTGGCTCAGTCGATTAAGTGTCCAACTCTTGATTTCAGCTCAGGTCATGATCTCAGGGTTGTTAGATCAAGTCCAGCATCAGGCTCCACACTGGGTGTGGAGCCTGCTTAAGATTCTCTCTTTCCCTCTCCCTCTGCCCTTCCCTGCCTTTCCCTCTCTAAAAAATAAAAAAAATTAAAAAAAATTAAGATAAAATAAAAACTAAAGAAAGAGGAAAAGAAAAAGAAAAAAAATGAGTGCCAAGAAAAGTGAGAAGTAAGAAAAACAGTAGAATGTGTCAGCCAAGGCATAGGTAGCCTTCTAGTGAGTTGCCTACGAGGAGCAAGGAGTGAGCAATGAGGAAACCAAGGCTATGATATGAACTCTGCATTCTGGAAACTTAGACCTATACATCTTAGCATACAGATCCACCCTGGCCACAAGCAACATAGACTGTATCCTGGACATGGTATCCCCCACCCAGCTGTATCAGCACATACAGGCCTTTCTCAACCCAATGAAAGAAAGAAAGCAGAGCTGGTGAAGATTCTGACTGAGCTGGAATGTCATGGCAATAGCCTGTGTCTCCAGGAACTTCCTCTTTCCCTAGGCAGTATCCTTGGGGATGGGCTTCAGGTCTGGAAGGGTATCACCTTGGAAGACATGAATGACAGTAAAATGACAGAGAAACCAAAGCAGCGAGAATCATTAAATAGAGATCTTCAAATTCTCCTCGACCTCCCTTTAGCCTCCTCAGACCCTTGCACCAAAAGCACTCATGTGGCCAGAATAAGGTCTGAAGCAAGGGTCTGCCAGTCCAGGAATGGGCTTCTCATGGCAGTCTTGGAGTTGGAAGGGCCACTGTGAGGTCTTCTCAAGGACCCTAGATCTCTCATTTCCTCTCTCGCTGTGGGAGCAAATATACAGCCTCATATTCTCATGCCCAGTGGCTCAGACAGCACTTGGGCCTCCTGAACCACCTTAAGTATTTGTGCATTGAGAAAAGAAAACACAAGCAGTGCTTTATTTTTCAAAAAATTGACAAAGGAGCATAACAGGTAAATATGAACTGCTGGGAAATGTTCTTCTGATTCTTTTCACAGAGATAAGAGGGACATAGGGTTGACTTCTTCCATCCATACTCACCAGGAAATGGACTCAAAATTGAGATCTCATCAAGCAGTGGTTTGTTTGCACATCCTTGACTCATTCCACTGCCCCAGTGTTCATTGCACATCAACTGAATTTCCTATGTACTTGATAATATGCTGGGAGCTGCCAGACAGAATTCGGTTATGAGACTCCACCCTAGAGGGCTTGTTCATGGAAATACCCAAGGGACAAACCATTAATGGTAATGATCCCTTAGATCCTTAGTGCAAATCCATCACCTCATTAATTCTGTACCACAGCTCTGCAAGGTGGTCTGAAGAGACAGAATCATGTGGTGGATCCACACTGCACAGACTCAAAGCCTGGCTCTGCCACTGACCTTGGGCAACATTAACCTCTCTATGATTTAGTTTCCTCATCTGTAAAATGGGAAGAGAAACAGCTGTTGTCTGGTAGGATTGTTGGGATGATCAAATTAGTTGCTTCATATAAAGCAGGTTCAACAGTGCCTGGTACACAGTCAACTTCTGCTGTGTTAGTATTATGACTCCCATTTTATAGACATAGGGATGACTTGGTGCTCAGGGTAGAATGTTAGAGATAAAGGACACTTAATGATCATCCTTTATGAGCAAAGAAATTGGGGCACATCATTCATCAGAGGTCCAGTCCAGGCCAGTGCCTTACTGCTAAGGGTGACAAGCAGCAGGCCTAGAACCCCAGTCTGCTCCCTCTCATCAAGTGTTCAGAAGTTCTGACTGAGTCAAAAGAAAGCCATGCAACATGGCTTCAAGGTACACACAGACTCCCAAAAGTACCTGCAATGGTTAACTGTATGCATCATCTTGGCTAGGTCATGGTTCTATTTGGTCAAATACCAGCCTAAGTGTTGCCGTGAAGATGTTTTTTAAATGTGATTAAGATTTAAATCAGTAGACTGTGGATAAGGCAGATGACCCTCCATAATGTGGGTGGGCCTCGTCCAATCAGTTGAAGGCCTTAAGAGCAAAGACTGAGGTTTCCCAGAAAAGAAACTTTCCTCTAACTGCAACATAGGAACCCTGCCTGAAATTGTAGCCTGCTGCCCTGCAGAATTTGAACTCAAGAGTGCAACATCAACTCTTGCCTGAATTTCTAGTCTGCAAACCTGTCCTACAGATTTCAGACTTGCCAGTCCCCACAATCCCATAAGCCAATTCCTTAAAATAAATCTCTCATATATATATATTACATATATATATATATCCTGACTAATACAGTGCCCTTCCTAAGGGGAGAGGACAGTAACTTTGCCCAGCTCTTTCTTGTGCTCAGAATGCTGTTGGTGATGTCTGTCAGAGAAGGGGCAACACCCATATGAACCCCTCAAAGAGAGGGATTTACAATGCGCTCTGAAGTCCTAAAATGAGGGATCTTATCTCAGTCTGGAGGCCACATGGAGATTTAGATGATGTGAGTCCTAGACCAGGAGAAGCCAAGCATGAAATTTATCCTTGGTTCTATGGGCAAAAGGAAGACATGGTATATTTTAAAGAAATGATAGAAAGGAGATTTCTTTTTTTTTATTGTTATGTTAATCACCATACATTACATCATTAGTTTTTGATGTAGTTCCATGATTCATTGTTTGTGCATAACACCCAGTGCTCCATGCAGAACGTGCCCTCTTTAATACCCATCACCAGGCTAACCCATCCTCCAACCCCCCTCCTCTCCAGAACCTTCAGTTTGTTTTTCAGAGTTCATCGTCTCTCATGGTTCGTCTCCCCCTCCGATTTCCCCCCCTTCATTCTTCCCCTAGAAAGGAGATTTCAATAAGAAGTGTAGCAGCCATGTGTTAGGAAGTCTAAAACTAAGGGGCTCACCTTGGGAGGGGCTGACGTGTGGTATGAAGCAGTCAGAGCGTGGGACTGAGTCCTGAGAGAGGATGCAGAGGAAGAGGGGCGGAAGGTAAGTCAGGTTAGGTATCTCATTGTTGACAGGTTTGGGCATTTCACTGTTGAAGATAAAAGGATGTATGCAGGGAAACGTCCCCTGGAAATCTAGGACCCAGCAAGGCTAGAGATGTAAAGTAAACTGTGTGGAAGTCATGGTTTAAGCCTCAAGAACGATGAATGCACAGAGTACATACAGGAAAGAGCAGAGGAGGGTGTCACCTCAGCGACAGAGGGTGAGGGAAGAAAAAGATGTAAACTATGGTCTGAGAGGAGAGGAAATGGGACGCTGTGGTGTCACCAGAACTGGGAAGAAGACTGGTACACGAGGATGGTATGGGATATGGCATCACAGGCGCACTGCTATGGTTACGTCTTTCTTGTTGGTCGTTCACAAGTACATTTGCATCTTAAAGAGTGTGGAAAGTTCTGCAGTAAAGAAACTTGTTTCATTTGGTTTAGCGCTGTTTTCCCCAGCTCACTGGACACAGTACCTCCCTTACAGGATTCTCAGAGCACATTCACAATGCCCAGCAGAACCAGAATGATGTCCCAGATCCCCCAACAATTAATGTAGCATTTTCCAATGTAACACACCAAATGCCTTGAACTCGGCAGGGGAACAGCATTATATAAATCTAAATGTCGGGAATGTTAAACATCCTAGACAGCTGGAGCTAGAAACAACCATGAGGTCAGCCCGCATCTGGTCTGTCTCAGAGCCTCAGGAGCAGGCTACCCATGGCTCCCACCCCCACCCCAGCCCTCTCAGGAAGAAGAGCAAAGAGATAAATAACTCCTTGCGAACATTCTTCCCTTCTCCACTCCTGCTTTCTGCCTCTTCTCTCTCAGGGCTTTACTTGATGAATACACCATGTGCCTCAAATTATTTATTTCTCTTTCCAGCATTTCAACAACAGATGGATTAGAGTACCACATTTCTAAATAGCAGACTCTTGAAATGCCAGAGGTCACAACAATTATGTGCTGGTTGTGACAAAAGACAGGGCCAGGGACTGGAGGGGAAGCCTTGCACTAGGAAGTCCAAGTGAGTTCCGGACATGGGCTACAGCCCTGCACTTTGCTGGCTACCTGGGTCTGGCTGGCCTGCGTGCATGCACCACCCACCTTACCCCACCACCTACCCAAGACCAAACAGTCCCTCCTGGCTCCTCTTTCTTTCTGGTAGAAGTGGTGCCAGATTTTGCTGTCTAGAGGAAATGACCTAATCATATAGACTTCACAGCAGCCATCTACCCATGATGACCTACCCATGATCCTTGTAGGACTTACAGAGCTACTTAGAGGTACCTAAGAGAAACACACCTTGAAGACTCAGAAGAGACATCACTGTTTATGGACTACTTAGAGCAGGGGTCACAAACTATGGCCTTTGGGCCAAATCTGGCCTGCCATTTGTTTTTTTTAATAAAGTTTTATTGGAACAGTGTATATATTACATATTGTCTGCTTTTACATATTGTCTATGGCTGCTTTTGCCCTAGAATAGCAGTGCTGAATAGGTGCTACAGAAACTATATGGTCCACAAAGCCTAAAATATCTACCATCTGGCCTTTTACAGAAAAAGTTTATTGACCCCTGGCTTAGATAACATGGCTTAGAATATCCCCCTTGCCCTCATTCCCACCCATCTACACACACAGACACACAGACACACACACACATACACATCTGTCCTCCCATTTTTGTGCCCTGACTTAACTTCGTTTTTAGTCTGGGTCTCTCTGTGTATCTCCCAGTTCCTGTGTGTCCCTATCAGTCCTTACTTTTCCATCACTGGCCCTCCCTGGGTTAGCTTCCCTCTATCCCTCCCTGCCTTATCTGTTTCCATTAATAACTGGTTATATATAAACAAAGGCATATTGTTTTCTCATTTGTTGAACTTACTGAGGGACCTACTCTAATTATGAAAGTGAGTGAGTAGGAGCTTTGTATTTCTCTGGGAAAAAAAAAAAAAAGACAAAATCTAATTGCTCTTTAGCTCTGTGGTCCTCACTGTTTTCCCGTTGTGGTTCAACAGCCCGCGGTAGAAAGGTTCCTCCTACACACATATCCCTATAGCTTTAAAATCATCCTTAAAGAACGTCATTGTGCATAGTCTTTAGTCCCAGTTACCTGAGAAACAGTCAGCAGTGACACTGAGATATTCTAGCCCACATTTGTAATCCAAGTTAGTAGACATTAATTGGAAGCATGATTCTGTACTATCTTTGTCTGGGAGGGTTTCGGTCACTTGAGAGGTTTTTCTCAAGTGAGCAATTATGGGGTCACGGGAGAAATTCAGCAACAGTGGTTTCATTTATTATAGAGCTCATCACAGTCTGACTTGTATGATAATTGTGAAGTTGTGAGCAAATTGAGAACCTAGAGTCTATCTTACTTATTTGCATAACCACCCCATCCCAACTTATCCAAGGACCTTGCTTGGTAGCCAGCCCGTAGTGAAAATGAGCCACTGTCAATTAAAGCTGCTGCTTTGTGCCATGGAGGTGTTGAGTGATTTACATTCATTTTCCATTCTGACAACTACTTTGGCCAGATAGAAGTTATTAGTCCCATCTTGCATATGAGGAAACTGAAGTTCAGAGAAATTAAGTAGCTTGCCCAAGGCCTTATCCTTTCGTGGCAACCGTGTCAGGGTTTTCCAGTGGAGTCTGGCTCAAGTCCCTGTCTTTGGTTCCCCATGTCGTGTCTGCCCTTGATGGTCTGACATTGACCCTTGCTTCCTCCCTCACACACACCCTGGTCTATGGCCCAGCATCAGCATTACCCTGCACTTCTCTTCTACCCCACAATCTTGTCACTCCTGGTCTGGATCCTCAGAGAGATGGGTGCCTCTGGGTCAGCCAGGCAGAGCTGCTCAGAAGAGCACCACACCACTGCCCTGAGAGAGGCTGTCGTTGCATGGGAAGGCACTGGAACATGCTCTTTGTCTACATTTCTGGAAGAAGGAAAAAGAGGATCTGGAGCATCACCCTGGGAATTCCATCTGGGGGCACAGCCTTGTGAAGTTTTCCCAGACCAGCTGACAACAACATGGCTCCATTCTAAATTGACCCATCTTTTTTTGACTTTTTGGGCAAGACGGACATCCCAGGGACATGACAAATTCTGCCATTAAGGAAGCACCTCTGGGACATATTCGGCTTCCCAGGGGTTAACCTCACTGCTTCCACCCATGCTCGGCCACCAAGCCCTCCGTGCCCTATATGAACATGACCCTGATAATGATGGTCCTCTGTGCATTCTAGGTATCTTCCTAGTCCCACCCCAGTAGTTCTAAGCAAGGTCACATGGAGTTCCATGGTGGAGCATACCATGCAGGAACCTCACAGGCCCCCAGATGCTGGCAGCAGATATTTTTGAATGGAGGTAGGCAGTCTCCCACCTACCCCTGGCTTATATGCAGCCAACACTGGTGCATGCCCAGCCTCCAAGGTGTTCTTCCTTCAAAACTGGCAGAGAACACCACCTGCTCTCACACCTGCCGTCCCCATGCCCAGAGAATCTGAAAATGGTTTACTGCTTTCATCAATCTGCATTCTTACATTCCAGTAGCTCATTTCAAGGTGGTGTTGCTGCCAGAGCCAAGCACTTGGGGTTCTGGCTGCAAAACCTGGCTTCCATCAGCAAGTGGATCTACCCCAACCAGTCAGCAGCTACCTGCCCTCCCTTCTCCATCCTTCCCACCCCTTCTCTATAGAAGAAGCAGAGAAGTTTCTCTGCTTGGAAGGAATTTCCAAATCACCTAATACTGGGGTTTCAAACATAAGATCCACGGATAGACTTCCAAGAGTTCACGAGTCTCCTAAAGTCATATGGAAAAAACTACCTACACACACACACATACATACAGTTGTATACTGTTCTGGGGCAACTGTCCATAGTTTTCAATGGATTTTCAGAGGAGTTTATAGCAAAATAAGAGATAAGAATGAACAATTTAATAAGGCCTCTTCATTTTACAGATGCAAAAACTAAGACCCCAAAACAAGCTCCAAGACTTGTGATTCA
This sequence comes from Mirounga leonina, assembly GCF_011800145.1. Classification (NCBI taxonomy): domain Eukaryota; kingdom Metazoa; phylum Chordata; class Mammalia; order Carnivora; family Phocidae; genus Mirounga; species Mirounga leonina. The sequence goes on from NW_023270268.1 coordinate 31,637,571, forward strand.
CCAAAGTTTCCCAGCTGTCTTTCCTTTCCCTTTTTTTTTTCCTACCTTTGATGTCAAAGGGGGATGCAACAAGAAGTTCTGAGCAGAAGTTGTTCCTTCCTATAAGGAAGATCCTGAACCCTGAAATATGTCCCAAACACCATTGCTTGGTGGTCACAATAGTAGTTGGTCCCTGATCCACTTGCTCATTAGACCCCTTGCCAATGACAGAAACTCAGTTCTCCTCTCTTGCATCTTTTGAGGGTGACCTCAAAGTGGGGATGGGGGATTCTCATATATAATTTATACTGATGTCTATGCATCTCCCTGCCTTCTGCTCCATCTGCTACTCCATCTCTCCTTCTTGGTTATTGTTGGGGTCACCCCCTTCTTTTTCTGATTTTTGCCTGCATTTGCCCACTGCACCGTCAATGCTTCACTGGACCAATAAAGCCCCGGGCCATCTCTCCTTCTCACTGCAGCCCCCAGAGGTCCCTCTCCACCCACCCCTGGCTTCCCACTACCCTAACACCTCCAGTACCAGTCTAATGTCACTGTTCTATTCAGGTGGTCCACAGTGGCTGGAACGCAGCTATGACTGCTCGGAGCTCTCCATGCTCACACCCTATGCTCAGTGAGTTTGCCAGATAGGGTGGCCAACTGCCCTGGTTTGCCTAAGCCCAAAGGGGTCATAAGATTTCCAGTGCTCAAACTGAGACAGTCCCAGGCAAATGGCGATGGTTGGTTACTCAGTGAGGTCAGACAGTAAGTAGCAGAGGTGGAATGCAAACGCAGGCCTATTCTGCTTCCAAACCTTTGTTCTTTCAAAGCACCAGCCCACAAAATACTGTATATGTGTTCAACACACAGAGCAGAACCATGTAAGAGAGTGACACTAAAATGAGACCTGCTTTCCTCTGAAGAACATGATATGTGCAGTGAGCCTATTCCACAGGCTTCTAAGAATTAATTGATAAAGTTAATATATTACCTTAGGGTAACCATATGTCCCAGTTTGCCTGGGACAGACTTGATTTACACTTGCTCTCTCAACATAATTATTAATAGCACTCTCATTTTGGTCTCAAAAATGTCCTAGATTGGACAATAAATCATGTGGCCACCCTGACCATCATATCCCAGAACCAGCTGATTAGGCTCTTGATTAATAGGGCCCTTCCCCATGACTATAACTAAAACCCAGCATGGCTTCCCCTGCTACTGACAGTGCATGTTCACTTGCACACCAGTCCCCCTGAAAACACAGCATTTTTCCAGCCCCATCTCTCTCAGCGGACTGGAGCTCGCCTAACCAAGAGAGCAGGCCCTCCCCAGCTTTCAAGCAGAACCCAGCCTGAGGAATCAGTCCTCACATCACTTCAAAGAAGCAGACCAGGCATTAATTGGCACTCTGCAAAGATTTATGCACCATATATCATTATCTCCTGCTGAGAAACAAGACAGATATAGGGCATATGGCGGGTCCTTTAGAAAAAGGTGTCTTGACAGATCTTTGAACCTAAAATACCTTAAGTAATTGGGACACCCACTCAGGGACATGCAAGATAAATGACCTGGTTTGTAGAGTACCCATGCCCCTGGCTGCCTGCCCCTCCCCCTCCTCCATTTTCTCCTCTTCCTCTTCCAGGACTCCTTAAGAACCTCCTATGGCCTCTCCCTTCTCATTAGTAGCTCCACAAGACGACAAATTGGGGCAGGGAGAAGAAGGGTATATTAGTCACTAGGAGTAGGCTGGATGGGAGAGGAGGTGGAAATGAATGCCTTGAATGTAGTTTGAATTAGCTGGTGGATTTCATTTATTAAGCTCTACCTGCTATCCCAGTCCGTCTAATTATCAGGGACTACTATCCCAGTCCATCTAATTAGCAGAGCTTTGGAATTAACATACATACATGTAAACCACTTAGTGTGTGGCCCAGAACACAGTAGGTACTCAATAAATGGTGAGCAGTGGTGGTGTTGAGACTTGCCTGCAGTTAAGGGAGTAGCAAGCTCGGAAGAGTCCATTGTACCCAGTACGAGGGCCACTTGGGGCCCAGTTGAGCTCAGTTGCTAATCTGAGCATTCAGAGCTGGGTCACACACACACGCATCTCCGTTCTCCCCTGCCCAACTCCCCTACCACACACACTTCTGCCCCAGGGACTGTAAACTCAATAGACAGCATGGGGCAGGGATAGGAAGAGCACTGTCCCAGAGAGTCCCAACACTGCTCCCACTGCAGTTCAATAAATATTTTGGCCACAGGATGTTGTGCACAAAGAGGACAGATCAGGACACTGTCACAGTCTGCTGGGGTCTCACAGTGAGGTGGGAAACATATTCAAGTAAACCACCCATCTCAATCTGATCTCATAAGCTAAATAATAGAGGTGAGCACAGAGTGCTGTGGGAATGCAGTAGGCCTCCTGAGTGGAAGTCAGGGACGACTTCCTGGAGGAATGGAACCCTGGGTGAGCCTGAAGGCCTGTAACAATGAACCAGAGGAAGGGTGGGACACCAAACACCCAGGCCCAGAAGTGGGGACTATCAAGGCCTTACAGAAAATCAACATTCTGAGTGTGTTTGAAAATTAACTTCCCAGACATTCTTATTTTTTAACTTGTAAGATGTTTTCAAAAAGAAAAGCCCTTAGGCTCATTCCTGATTTTAAGAAAACCTTTTATACTGGTTGAGTTCATTATAATTCAATCAATAAGGTCATGGTCTCAAGTTAATTATCACAAGGGTGGTGAATAAAATCCACTTCCTATAGCAATCATAAATTACAACTCTAAAGAAATAAATTCAGTGTTTTACAGTAAATGCTCTGACATTCTAAATGAATATTTTCTTTTTAAGATTACCAGTTACAAGTCAGCAGGCCTTAAGAGTATTGAACAAAACTTTTAATACATTAGGAAAGTTAGTCTTTGCCTCTTTCAGTAAATACTTATTAGAAACCCAACTTTATGACAAAATTCTGAGTAAGTACAGATTAGCTTAAAACTTTTGGTAAGTGGTATATAAATATTCACTAATCGTCTTCTCTTTCTTTCTGAATAAAGAGTTGTAGTTTATCCATTGATTAGCATTTTCAAAAACACTTATATCAAGACCTTCTCACCCTTTCAAAGTTCCTATTAAACAGTTCTGTCCACAGGCAGAAACTTAATTTTAATCAAAGCTGAATCAAGGATCTGGGGGACATACACTAACTTATTTCCACAGTGGTGTAAACAGGGCACACCTGCTCACTTGCCTGGCCCTCTGCTTCCTCTCCTGTGAGCTGGATAATTGCCTGCACCCTCCCTCCTTTCTAGAGGCTTGTGATGATCCAAGATGCCTTGACATATGAACTTGAGCCATGGCTGTCTCCTTCACCCTGGTTATCTCCTTGCCTTATGTTAGGAGTAGGGAGAATGTCCGGTGCAATATGCAGGACCTCAGTGAGAAATAAGGGACAGTTCTATGAGCAGTAGGAATTCCAGAGAGCTATCCTTTTGACTCCCAGTGAAAAGCCACTAAGCAGCCCTCAGCAAAGTCCTGCTCTAGATCCAGACTCCTCTCTCCCCACCATGGCCTGATCCCTTCTCTCTGCCTCCCCATCCTTGGTCCACTCCTGTGGCTGACAGCCTCCAATAAGCCTCCTCCCTAGTGAGTGCTCCTCACTGCCAGAGTCCTGCTGCCTTTTCCTGCCAGTCCTGTTATTCTCAGAGTTCTTCAAAGAGAACTAACCAAATCTCCAGCCCTACCTCTTGAGTCCCCAGGTGTGTGAGCTCAGTCTCCACCCTGTGCCCATATATTGGAGCCTTTGGCTCTTAGAATTTGGGGCACAGCAAGCTGGTGTGTTCCCTAAGCTACCATCACCACTCACCTGTGTGTGGAACTGGGAGCCTGTGCCAAGATGTGATTTGTTTCCATAGTTCAGAGCCTGAGGGAGTCTGCAAGCCTAGAGGAACCTCCAGGTAGGAGGAGATTCATTTCTCTGCCTCTCTTCTATAGGCCTTTACCCCCTTGACAAGTGAAATCTGTTCAGGGCCACTGAGGTCATTTTCTAAACCAAAGATACAAGGACCCAGAAAAAGTTTTAGAAATGAAAAATTAAAAAAGCAAATGGACAAAAGGGAGGAGAAATAGGTCGATACGACATGGATCAAACAGTGGAAATGAGAATTGGAGAAACCTGCTACAAAAAAAAAAAAAAGATGGAGAAAGAAACCCCAACCAGAGGAGCACAGTGGGTTGGGGGTTTCAATAAGGGAAGCTAAGCTGGCATACCCTCATAGCCTGCAGGGCAGCTCAGGGCCATACTCAAGACTGGACACCAACTGTCACACTGTCGGGTTTAAAGGCTGACTATGGGGACTGAAAATGTTTTTACCGAGATCAGAACAAAAACACTGCCAAAGACTCTGGCTTTGGGGAAACCTAAGCTGCTCCATGGCTAACTGCATTAGCCACCCTGAGTGGTCCATGCAGACAGTTACTAGTGGACTCAGAGGTGCCTCGTGCTCCTATATGCACGCTCCCATAAGAAAACTATCCTTATTGGAGGAGATCATCAGCAGATTGGAGACAAGTTTGCACAGTATGGAGAAGAGATACAGCATGATCTTTTTTCTCCATCAGGTCTTCTTTTCAGCACAAGGAAGGATCCGAGGTGAAAGAACAATTTGGAAGCCATCTGAGGAATGGAAGCTACATACAGGTAGCAGGTAATCCAGAGAGCAGTAGCAGGAGGCCAAAGTGTTCTGTGTGCTGGGCCAACCCCCTGGAGACGAGGCCCCTTGTAGAGCTGGAACCAGCAAGGTAGGACAAAAGCAAGAGCATGAACACAAAGTCAAGCTGGCATGTGGCAAGGACTTGGTACTCTAACTGCTTGGACAACAAACACACAGCCCTTCCCACCAGGCCCACAGGATTTAATCACTCTCGCCATACTCCACTGCCCCACGAAACTAGGCCAAAGGGAGACTTATTGGAAAGTTATTGAATATTGAATATGCTATTGTCATGTAACATATTATCCCCAAACTTAGTGACTTAAAACAACCATTTCATCATGCTCACGAAGTAGGTGAGTCAGGAATTTGGACAGGGCATGTGGGAATGGCTCTATTCCATGATGTCTGAGGCATTAGCTGCAGCGGGGTGGGGTGGGGGGGGATTCAATGGCTGGTGATGACTGGAGGGTTGGGGACTAGAATTAACTAGAGATTTATTCACTCACATGCCTGGGTGGCTAAGGTTAGCTGTTATCTGGGACTTCAGCTGAGTCTGTCAACCAGAGCATCTGCACATGGTCTTTATATATGGCCTGAGCTTCCTCAAAACATAGCCATCTCATGGTAATGGAACTCACATGGTGGCTCAAGGCTCTAGTGCAATTGTTCCAGCTAATGAGCTTGAAGTTGTATCACCTTTCATGACCTACTGCTGCAAGACACAATGCTTCATCCACTATACTCTGTTGGTTATAAGCAAGTCACAAGGCCACTCAAATTCAAGGAAAGGAGAAATATACCCTACTTCTCAGTGGAAAGAGTGTCAAAATAATTTGCAGACATGTTTTTAAAACACTATACTGGGCTATTTAACTATGGGAAGTAAACACTGCCGGGACTCTCTTCTTCCTTTTGCATGCTGAAGTCTTTGGCTTTCTTCTCTCTTCCTGCAGACTGGCTTCATCCAGAGAGCAGAGAGGGGGACACCTAGAGCCACATTGTACACATGTGGCCTCTGGAGGCCCCTCTTTATTTTATCAGGCCATTCCCAGAAGGGAGATAATGATTATGAGATAAGCAGCATCCCCAAATAGTCTCTGCACCATTTGTGGTCCACTATATTCTCCTAAGTGCAAAAGCAATGGTGAACTGATAGCCATACCATAGAATTACCCATATGCTACAGTCTACCTTATATATGTCTGGGTAATGCCAATGGTGGGAAAAAGGAAAGGAGAGAAGTTGAAAAACCTGCCTTTTGGCACTAACTGAATTTTACCCTGAAATGTAATTGTGTATATGTCATTTCCTTCTCTAAACTTTGAGTGTCTTGAGGATTGTATGGTACTAGAGGTCAATATATGCTTGACTGAATTAGTGAATAAATGACTATTCTGAGTGAACATAAATCAATTACTATTTAGCATTATAGAAAACTTCAAATTATCTAGACAGTGAATGTGTTTAGGATTAGATAAAAAGACATCAATATATACCTAAATATTTAGCATATTTCTTTAATATTACTTACAATGGCATTTTCTCTAATAATTAAAAATTTAAGTGAGTAATTTGTGGTTAATTTACTCATTTAAGTTTATTACTTTTTTAATTTATTTTTATTTAAATTCAATTAACCCAACATATAGTATATCATTAGTTTCAGATGTAGTGTTCAATAATTCATCAGTTGCATATAACACCCAGTGCACTTTTTTAAAAAAGATTTTATTACCCAGTGCACTTTTAATAAAAAAAAAAATACTTGCAATTCAGTCACAACTAAGGACAGTCCTTGATTTTCTTAACATGATAAGCCACCACTTTATTTCCTCTCAGAAGGTAAAGTAAGTCCTCTCTGGAGAAAGAGAATAGCAACATACATTCATCAGAATATTGCAATCTATTACAAAGAATTAAATATAAATGAATTCTAAAATCAGAAAACAGAATATCTTGAAATGAAACATACTAGATAGATTTACCAGAAATTAAACACAGCAGAAGAGAGTATTACTGACCTAGAAAATAAAGCAGTAGAAAATAAGACTAAAGCTTGATGAGAAAAAGAGAACACAGGCTTAGGAAGATGAAATACAGATCAATAGAAAATCTGTAAGTCCATAAAGGAAAAAAATAGGAGAATATAGAAAAGATCATCAGAGAAATGTGAGAAATGATGAGAATGGGACAGAGTCAATATGAGAAAAAGAAATAATGACCAAAAATTTTCCAAAGTGATGGAAGACAAATCACACAGATTCTAAACACTCCATTAACCCTTAAAAGGAAAAAAGCCAAAGAAAAATACACTGAGGCCCATCTTAGTAAGACGGTTGAAAACAGAGAGAAAGAAAAAGAGTTATCTTAAGAACGGCCTGAAAAGAAAAACACATTACCCTCAAAGAAACAAAGAGAGGGACATCTGATTTTTGTGACAGAAATGATAAAAGCTCAAAGAACAATGAACTGATTTTCAATTATGCCAGAAGAAAAGCAAATGAACAAAGGCCAACCTAGAATTCTAAACCTTGAGAAAATATCCTTCAAAAATTAATATGAAATAGTGTTCTATGAAGCCAAAAGTGAGAAGAGCCATGGCTATGAAACCTGGATTAAAATGAAATAGTAAAGGGATTTCTTCTACAGGAGTTAGAAGAGGGGGGAAAATGACCCTAAACCGAAGCAAGAAGCAAAGTATAAACCTCTCTGAAAGAACACACTGTTAACCCAGATAGCAATGTTGGGGTCCCACATATCAAGTCCTGCCAAACATGAGCTCACACAAGGAAATAAGCCACCTTTTGTAAGAAACAAAAGAAATAAAAACAGTAGAATTAGACAAACTAGTAATAATACAGATAAGAGAACTGTGGCTATAGACTTAGAGAATAAACATGTCTAAAATAAAGCAATAAAAGATGGAACTTTTAAGAAGGGATAAATACAAGATACTAAATTTTTAAAAGAATTAAAAGGAACTTTTGGAAATGAAAAACATTATTTAATCTAACAATTTTTAAATGGGCTAAACAACAAATGAGACACAGAGAGAATTAGTTAGCTGGAAGACAAATCTAAAGAAATCACCCAGACCAGCGCCCGGCTAGCTCAATCGGTAGAGTACGAGACTCTTAAAGAAATCACCCAGGGGCGCCTGGGTGGCTCAGGCCTTAAGCGTCTGCCTTCGGCTCAGGTCATGGTCCCAGGGTCCTGGGATCGAGCCCCGCGTCAGGCTCCCTGCTCGGCGGGAAGCCTGCTCTCTCTCTCCCGCTCCCCCTGCTTGTGTTCCCTCTCTGGCTGTGTCTCTCTGTCAAATAAATAAATAAAATCTTAAAAAAAAAAAAAAAAAAAAGAAATCACCCAGAACAGCACAGAGGAACTGACAAGTGGAAATATCAGAAGTTAAGAGAAATGGAGATAAAATGAGAAGACCTAATATAGCTCTAAGAAGAGTAGCATGCCTGAAAAGAGAGAGAATGGGGAAAAGCAATGCTCAAGGAGATCATAGCTTTAAAAGTTCTAGAACTGATAAAGTACATTAAACCTCAGATTCAGGAAGCATAATTTATCTCAAGCAAAATTTAAAAAAATGAATCTACAGGCAGACACATCAAAGTGAAAGTGTAGAACAAAAGAAATAAAGATCTTAAGACAACCAGAAAGAGAAGACAGGTCATCTTACAGAAGCAAGCAAAAATACTCTGACATTTCCCAACAGCAACACTAGAAGTCAGAGACAACAGAATAGTATCTTCAAAGTTCTAGAGGAAAAATAACTATTAATCTAACATTTTGGACCATGTTAAACTTTGTCAACGCCCTTTAGCCAAAGACCTCAGGGAGCACATAGGCAGTTGAACATACTGGGTTTATTACTTATTGCAGTGAGCGGGAACCATAGTGTGTTTCAATAAGAGGGCGCTAGAAATAATCTATTACAGGGCGCCTGGGTGGCTCAGTCGTTAAGCGTCTGCCTTCGGCTCAGGTCATGATCCCAGGGTCCTGGGATCGAGTCCCGCATCGGGCTCCCTGCTCCTTGGGAGCCTGTTTCTCCCTCTGCTTCTCTCTCTCTCTCTCTCTGTGTGTCTCATGAATAAATAAATAAAATCTTTAAAAAAAAAAAAGAATTAGGGGCGCCTGGGTGGCTCAGTCATTAAGCGTCTGCCTTCGGGTCAGGTCATGATCCCAGGGTCCTGGGATCGAGCCCCACATCGGGCTCCCTGCTCAGCGGGAAGCCTGCTTCTCCCTCTCCCACTCCCCCCGCTTGTGTTCCCTCTCTCACTGTGACTCTCTCTGTCAAATAAATAAATAAAATCTTAAAAAAAAAGAAAGAAAGAAAGAATCTATTATAGGATTTAGGCTTTGGTTGGGTAATTTTGGTGAGGTTCTAAGGAACCAGAGGATTCATTCTGAATGGGGTGTTATCAGAAAGTGGGAGCAATGCTAGGATTGTGTATCTCAATAACTACCTCAGCAAGAGAGGGGGATGTTTGATGTGTAGTGGGTTATACAGTGACCTTGTCTGAAAGGAGGTTCTGTGAGACTGTTTATGTCCAACAAGAGAAAGCAAGGCTTAGCTGTAAGCATCAGATCAGTTTGTAATAATATGGAGGCCTAACTGTGAAGTTAGATCAGTCCCAGATGTCAGGAGCTGCTTTTTTCTTTTTTTTTTTTTTTTTCTCAACTTCCATTCACAAATGAGGGTGAAATAAATAAGGATGAATTAGAGAGTTTGACACTCACAGTCCCTCACTGAAAGTAATTCCTAAAGGGTATAACTACGGGAAGTAGGAAATTGAACCCAGAAGGAATGGGATTTAAGAAAATAGTGAGCAAAGGAATTGGTAAGCATGGCTATAAATCAAAACTCACATTACCAGTATGAAGCAATAATAACAAGTGATAGGAGGGTTAAAAAATAAATAAGGTTGAACCACAGTACTGAACAATATGTAAAATCAGGGGGAATATCAGGCCAAGCATTCTGTGAGCCTTGTATTAAGGAAGAAAGTAGCACTCCTGATTAACTATAAGGCTTTGCTAAGGCAAGAATGCATGTTAAAATTTAAAAGTAACCACTAAAAGTACAGTAATAAACAATTTAAATTTGGTGGGAGAAGGAATGAAAAAATTCAATACTAAATAAGGAAAAAAGGGGAAACTGATGCCAAAAAAACGGGATAAACGGTATGTAAAAATAAATCCTAATGTATCAGTAATGACTACAGACGTAATCAGATTACATTTATCAGTTAAAGGGCAAAAATTACCAAAGTGGATTTTTTAATGAGCTCTGTGCTTTTTCAAGTGGCACACAAAACATTAGGACAAGAAGTTTGAAAGTTTTTAAAAGGATAGAAATGAGCAGATAGCATACTAACAAAAGGAAGCTGATGTCTGTGTATAACCGTGAGTCTTAGAGATTTCTATGCCCCTCTCTCCTCATCCCCCTCACTGCCTCATCCCCCATTGTATTGTGTCTGAATTCAAAGCCATTCTTTCTACCCGTCATGACATGCCCTCAAATAGCCTCTCCAGACCCTTTTATACCATGACCTTTCAATTCCAGAAACAAACACCAACAAATCCCCAATCTCTTAAGAAAGAAAATCTTACTGGTTGGAATGGAGGAAGGTTTAAGACATCAGAAATAGGGGAAGCCTCTGATGGACTGAAAAAGTTTGTGACTTTGTTTGATGTTCATGACAATGTCATTAAATCATCAAGAAAAGTTTAAATGATGCAAAGCTGCCCATCAGAGGAACTCCATGTTGGATAAGAATGGACTGGCACAATTCCATAATTCCTGTTCCACAATTCCACATTTAATAGGAATGAGCCTGCCATGCTCATTCATTGGCTAGGACTGGTGCAGGAGAGGCACGGACTCAGTATTTACAAGGCAGCAGCTGGAAGCTGTCAATCAGCTATATTCCCGAAAGTAAGTTCACATGCAGGAAATCTGAATGGCATGTCCCATGGCCACCATTGTTCATGACTTATACCATGGACCTCCTGGTTCTCTATAAGACAAAACTCACAAGAGGAAGGTTAATGGGATGAACCATAGCCCCCAACACTGCCTCCTGAAGGAGGGCACCCCCTCTAGTCTACTAAGTCTGCATTCACAGGGACAGAGCTCAACTATTCACAGAGTCAGAGTTCATCACTCATCTGTACTCCCCACAGCGGGTTCCCTTGAAGGAGATCCAAGTGGTACACCTCCATGACCACCACCTACAAAGAAAGGCCAATAGAGATATAGAGTAGTCTCTAGGCAAACACCTAAAACCTATTTCCACAGTTTTTCCAACTTTCTCTTGCTACATAACAAATTACCCCAAAATTCAGTGGCTTGAAACAAGCAGTATTTTATTATACTTAATGATTTTGAAGGTTAGGGATCTGGGCAGGGTTTGTTGGGTGAATCCTTCTGTTGCGCAAAGCATTGACAGGTCACTGGGTGGTGTCAGCTGGAGAAGGTCCTGGAGGGTCCAAGAGGGTTTACTCACATCCCCTGGCACCTTGGTGTGGATGGATGGGAAGCTGGACTCAGTCAGGGCTATTGACCTGAGGGTCTGTCTACACATGGCCAATCCCACAGGATGCTCCAGAGTAGTACAGCTTATGTGGTGTCTCGGGACTCCAGTGAACAGAGAAGAAACTACATGGCCCTTTCTGAGCTAGCCTCAGAAGTCACAACTTGTCTCCCACTGTACTCCATAGGTTGAAGCAACTGGACTAAAGAGGAAGGGAACATGGAACCCATCTTTCAAGGGGAAGAGGGTCAAACAATTTGTGACCAATCACAAGGCTAAATTTACAGTTAGCTAGAGTAATTTCTTTTTTTTTTCTTTTTCTTTTTTTTTTTTTTTAAAGATTTTATTTATTTATTTGAGAGAGAGAGAATGAGAGACAGAGAGCATGAGAGGGAGGAGGGTCAGAGGGAGAAGCAGGCTCCCCGCCGAGCAGGGAGCCCGATGCGGGACTTGATCCCGGGACTCCAGGATCATGACCTGAGCCGAAGGCAGTCGCTTAACCAACTGAGCCACCCAGGCGCCCGCTAGAGTAATTTCTTACAACACCTCAATTGCCAACACTGCCAGGAATACAGTGTGTCATGATAATTTACAATACCTGTAATTGTACAAGGTAAGAACAAAAATATCTGTTCAATGAAAGCATGGATAAATGTTTATTATAATCTGGAAGACAAGAAATGAACTAGCTGGAGACACTGATGCCTGCGCCTTTCATGATAAGAAACCCCTCTGCCCCTTCCCCTGGTCCCTTGAGGGAAGGAAAGACTGTCGTACCTGGCATCATCCCGACACACCCCTGCCCTGTCACACATCTCCCTTGTAAAGCAGAGCTGCAGTATACTCAGGGCCCGAGCCTCTTCTGCGATTGTGTGCACAGTGCAAACACAAACACAGCGTGAGCATCTGACTCCCAGCCCTCTCTCAGGAGAGGGTGCAGTCCTCAGTTACTCCAGCTATTGCTTTTGAATTATTATTCAAATTAGTATTGTCTTAATAATTTAAATAATTATTTAAATGATTATTTACTATTCCTGGGACATAGGTCCCATCTCCCAAGAGACAATTTGAAAATGGAAGTGGGGAATGTTCTGGTTGTCACAATGACTGGAGGCACTACCAGCATTTTGGGAAGGGCTGGGTTGCTAACTGTCCTGCAATGCCTGGGGCAGTCCTGTGCAAGGAAGAGCTGCTTTGCCTGAAAGGCTGACGACACTCCCTCAGAGAAGCACCCTCTGATCTCCCACAAAGTTCTCCTTAAGGTGGGGCAGCAGGGTTGCTGTGGGGGAGATGAGAAAATCAGCCAATTTACAGGTTTTTCCACTGTTCTGCTTGTGGTTGACTGGGCTTGGGGAGGACATGTTCCACATTAATATTCCTTCCCCTTGGGGCACCTGGGTGGCTCAGATGGTTAAGCGTCTGCCTTCAGCTCAGGTCATGATCCCAGAGTCCTGGGATCGAGCCCCACGTCTGGCTCCTGGCTCGGCTGGGAGCCTACTCCTCCCTCTGCCTCAACCCTGCTCATGCTCTCTCTCTATCTCTCTCTCTGTATCTCTGTCTCAAATGAATAAATAAAATCTTTAAAATATATATATATATTTCCTCCCCTTCCTATCTCCAAAATGGTGCCAGTATGGAGAGGGCAGGGCTGACTCAACCTGTTGGTGTAGGGGAAAGGAGACGATCTACGTGAACATGTGTGGAAAAACTCGCAGGCCTTCGTATCTGAGCATGTCTTCACGTTGCCCTTATACGTGGATGTAGCTAAGTTGTATGTGTGTGTTCCTCCAGGATTTGGGTGTAGGTAGTTTACTTGCCAGGTGATCGCTGGCAGAAGGAAGGAGAGTGGAATGATCTCAGGAAAGGGAGGAAAGTCAGTAAAAGGGTGTGTTACTCAGGAAAGTCCCGAAGTCAGAGGCTCCATTCTGCCAGGACCCCTTGAAAACTGTGTAGAATTACCTTCTAGAATCATCACCCTGCAGAACACTGGGCTGGGTGGTTTTCTACCAGCTCCCATCACCAACTGATAGAGAGGTAGAGGCTTGCCCCCAAGGGCATTAACTCACCTCTCTCGTGAGGCAGAGCATCAGGGTGGCCATGGGGCAAAAAGAAGAAAAACTACAACTTGAGCTTGAGGAGGGAGGCTGTTAGCAGAAGGTCCATGAGCTCACAGAGAAATGTCCACTGTGGCCTCAGGGGGAAATTAGAGGTGGGCCAGGAGACAACGTGACCAGAGCCATCTGCATAGCATAGAGCTGTGATTTCAAAATGATTTCCCCTTAGAAACTAGAAGATGATACCATTGACTTTGAGCTTCTAAGATCAGCAAAGAAATGTAATGCCCACCTGAATCTTGTTCCTTTATAGGTAAACTATTCTTTTTTCTCTCCAGAAGCTTCCAGCATTTTCTTTTATTCTTGAGCTCCTACAATTTTGCCAGTATCAAGTTGTGAGTTTTTGGTCATTAATTTTGCATGTCTCTCTGTGAACCCTTTCAATCTCAATATTTATGATTTTTTCAGTTCTCATGTCGTCTTTTTACTTCTTCTCTTCCACACTCTCTGGTCTCCCTTTTTCTTGTTCTTTTTTCTTTTCTTTTCTTTTCTTTTTTACTCTCTAATTCATGAATTCATTTTTTTTATCAGTATCCATTCTGCTTTTCAGCACATCTATTAAATTTTCAAAAATAGGTGGTGATCATGGAATCCTAATTAATTCTTTTTCATTCCACTTGTTCTTAATTGATGGAGTACCAGACCCTCATATCTTCATAACTACACTTTCCTTAAAGTTATTTCTCCCTTCCCAAAGACATTAGTTCTTTTATTTGTTGACTTTGGTTCTTCTTTTTAATGACGCTATTTTCTTAAATGTTTGGACATTCTCAACTACTGTTTGCACTTGAATTTAAAACTCCTGTTTGCTTGAGTATGTAAGAACCGATTCCAGCTGCCTTGGGTGACTTGGTGAGACTGGAGGGGAGGGGGAGAGGGATGAAGAGGGCAGGAATTGCAAGCTAGTAGCTCATTCATATCCCCCAGGAACGTAAGTCATCTGGCATCATTTCTCCCCTGCTCTGGCTCAACTGTCCATCTGAGTTTCCTGGGTCAGGACTCCTTCAGCTTCAAGACAGCTGTGTTCAGAGTTTATTCTGGCAGCAAATGCATGAATCAGGCACCCTCTTTTTTTTCTTTCTTTTCTCCTTAGATGTCTGCGGTAACTTCCAGCTCTGTTCTGCTTCTCTGGGTTGTCTCTCCCCTTTTGGAGGTTTTATCCTGCATCTAAACATCACCCAAGCTCTCTGCTCAGTAGGTGTGGGGAAAGGGACCTGGTAGGCTCAGCTGTTCCAAATACTGTTTTATTAATTAAGCTGACAGTTGCCCCAAAGCCCCTCCTGATCTCTATTTGTTGAGTCTGAGCTTTATTTAAATATTTCTGGAATTTGTATTACTTCCACAGTAGTTTTCTATTGTCCATGTTGGGGGCTATGGTTTTTTCCTGCCCTTACGTTTCTGTAGTCTGATCCCATCTGCTTTCTATCTCCCAGGAATTTTTCAGAATCTGTCTAGGGATAGATCCCTTTCTTGTTTCACAGGGCTGTGGTGAATTCCTTTACCTCCTCCTCCTTTCATCCGCATATCTTATTAACCTTCACAATGATTCAATGATGAGGGAGTTATTATTACCTTATTTTTCAGAAGTAAAACTGAGCTTGGACAGGCTGACGTCTCTAAGGGGTCACAGCTAGAACACAGTAGTGCTGGCACTGGGACCCTGGTTCCTGAAACTCCCGGTAGTGGTACAAGTATTCTCTCCATCTGTCAAGGGCCTTCTCTATGTCTGCCGCCTAGTTCCTCCCGCTTGCAGCCTGAGAGCTCCCTGAGGGCCCTCGTCGTGTCCCCTGTAGCCCCTGCACAGTGCACACAGCACCAAGCCCCAGGAGCACAGGTCAACGGCAACTTGCCCAAGGTCCTATAACGACAGCGTGGCAGGTCAGGATTTGAACCCAGGAAGTCTAGCCCCAGAGACTGGCCCCTAAAACCATCTTCCACTCAGATCTGAGGTGCCACTCACCAGCTTCCTCCCGGCACCCCCCTTCTGAGCGAAAGGCGTATCACTAGGCTAACGGCCAATTTATGCCTCAGAAAGACTCCCCTTCGGGGGCTTCCACTGCTGTGTTTCATTACAAGCATCATGACACTATCTGACTCCTAAAACCAAGACCAAGTATTACTTTGATGAAACAAAAGGAGAGAAACAAAAAGAAAAGAATACCAAACATGAGCTGTCAATAAACTACACAGACACAACAGAGACTGGGCACATGCAAAGTGGCAGAGGCCATGTCTGAGTGGGGAAAGGACCAGGGAAAATGGACAAGGCGAGACTGGTCTACGAGGAGGCAAGCATCTGTGCATCGTGATCTGCAGCTAATGACAGCGTCACCTTCACGAGGGGACCTCTGGGGCCTTCGGTTTTTCTATTTGTCAGAGAAAAGCATTGCTCAGGTCCCTCTAATGCTGACATTCGAAGATCCTAAATAAATGGTAAATTCACCTCTACCAGAACTAAAAAAGGAATTTAAGAGTGTTTCCAGCCCCTCTACTTGCCCTTGTCTTTCAGAGCTCTGAGTGCTTCTCCAATCCCACCCTCGTTATTCTTTGCCTCACACTTTTGCCCTCCAGCCCGCAAACCCAGGCATAGCTTTCTTGTGTGAGCATCATTATAGTTTTTACATCCAGGTCCCTCCCTGTCTCACTCAGGCTGCACCATCCCCTTTCTGACCACACAGCTTACCTTCCCCCCTCCCCGCACACACACCCCCATTTGGAGCCAGGCCAATTGTATTTGTTATTCTTAAGACTCTGTTTAGGTATAATTTCCTCCGGGAAGACCTCTCTGATACCCTTCCGCAGGCTGAGTGAGACACCCACCCTTTGTACTTCTCTCTGTTGCTCAGTGGTAACCCATGATATACCACAGCATTAACCTGATTTAGACCTAACATCCAGACAACTGAACATAAGTTCTGTTTTTACAGATGAAGAACCCACCCAACACTGCTAGGAGTCAAACCTGGTGTGCGTGCCAGGCCGTCCTTTTTAACGTCTGCCCCCTAAATCTGGGTCATAGTCAGGATGATGCCCCAACACTCCAAGTGGGGGTGGCAACCTTACAAAGGCCAGTGCACAGGTCACAGCAGCTAGAACAAAGACAGGCTGGGGGACTGATGCAGGGAGCACCTCAGGTCATTGTCCCATCCTGAATGGGGTGGGGGGAGGAGAACAGGGGCTGCCTGCATGCAAGTCCCACTTCCTGGGCACTGAGTTCATGTGCGATTGGCTTCCAAGCCTACAGGCAAAACTGATACACAGATATCTAGGGTGTTCGTTGTTTTCTTCTTCTGGGTCTTGAGGTGCCAAGTCACTTGGCCTATGGATCTCACACATGGTCTTTGGGGATTAACTAATGACTGGGCTGGATGCCATGTTGATCTGTAGGTTGAAGAGTTCCACTGGAGCCTCTCCTACTCAGGGCCACCAAATATAAATTAACACAGTCAGACCAGAATTGTATTGCTTTCAGCCAAATGCTTCTACAAAAGAGAGCAAAAAGTAAACATAACAAGCTTTTTCCAATAAATTATGAAGATAGAAATAAAGCAAATAAGTGCAAGTTTCTAAGTACAGGGCTAGGCAAAAGTTTAGAGCAATTTTCAAAAACAGAAGCATTAGGACCATACATCTCTGTCATTTTAACTAATGTTTAGTTTAGAATTTTGAAGAAGTAAAGCAAATGGATTTTCTAGTAAGTAAATTACCCTATCTGAAATTATTCTAGAAAGGAGTATAGTTGAAATTATTCTCAAGGATACTGAGGAAAGAAGTTGCAATAAGAAATAAAGGTATAAATATATTATTTAAAATTAGAGTGGCTAAGACTATGGGTTCTGGAGTCAGGTTGCTTGGGTATAAATCCTGATCTTAGTTCATGTGTCTATACCTCAGTTTTTTTCATCTATAAAATGGAAATAAGGGTATCTACCTACAACACTGTGGGAAGATTAAATGAGTTAATGCCCACTGGAAGAAAGCCTGGCATATGGTAAATACTCAATAAACGCTAGCTATTAGTTATTAGGTATTATTATTGGCAGTTGAATATAATTATTAGAATAAATTATTTCTATATATATTTAATTTTTTAACTCTCCAAAATCCTTTATTTAATAAAATTGGCAACTTGATTTTTAAAATTTGATGACAACCTAATTACACAAACTCAAGTCCACAAGCAGAATTTCTTCTTCCTCAAGGAAACCTGTTTTGCTCTTAGATCTTTCAACTGATGGGAAGGGGCCCACCCAGATCATCAAGGATAATCTCCTTTACTTAAAGTCAACTGATCGTAGATGTTAACCATATCTACAGAATACCTTCACAGGAAAACCTTGATTAGTTCAATCAAATAACTAGGTACTATCGCCTAGCCAAACTGACACATAAAACTAACCATTAAGTTTGAGGAAGGGAAGCTGAGTTGGAGGAATGGAAGTATATCCTAAGCAAAGGCGCAGGGAAGCAACAGAACTAAATGTTCGTGTTGGGGTGTGTGTTGGTGTGTGTGTGTGTGCGTGTGCTGGTAGAAGAGAAGAGGGATACAGAAGATGAGTGGCAAGTAGAACCACCTTACAGAGGTCTTTGCCTGCCATGCTGAGGAGCTTTACCTTACACCATGGCCCAAATCAGGTTGAGCATCAGAATCGTCTAGAATCTGGGCGCCTGGGTGGCTCAGTCGGTTAAGCGACTGCCTTCGGCTCAGGTCATGATCCTGGAGTCCCGGGATCGAGTCCCGCATCGGGCTCCCTGCTCGGCAGGGAGCCTGCTTCTCCCTCTGACTCTCCCCCCTCTCATGTGCTCTCTCTCTCTCATTCTCTCTGTCTCAAATAAATAAATAAAATCTTTAAAAAAAAAAAAAAAGAATCGTCTAGAATCTGTTAGGCACCATTTTTTAAAACACAGATTCTTTGGCCCCCTCCCAGACCCAATTAATCAGATTAATCCAGAAGCTTATTTTATTAAAAAGCCACATTTTTGTCCTCCAACCTGATGACCAAGTTTGAGAGTACCTTCCTTAGGCGATGGAAGGCACTTTAGTGTTAATGACAAGGTCTAGATTTTGTCATCCAACCACCTTCCCGGTTTAAGTGTTTGTGATTTTCACACGAGTAGGGTAACGTTTCCGTGGTGGCTCCAAACGTTAACACAGGTGGAATGTGCCCGGGAAACACTTGGCCGAGATCCTCCCGGGAGGCTCCTCTTTGCAGACGCAACCTAACTGGGATCAGAAGGGCCAGGGAGCCGGGAGGCACAGGGATGGGGTTCTCTGTCACGGCCAGCTCCGTTTCCATGCAGATCTATTCATTCATAGAGCACTCGTTTAAGGCTTACAGAGTACCCGGTCCGTGCGAGGCTCGGTAGGGGACAGGAATACAGCTGAAGCCGGCTCTGGCAGACACAGGCATCTGAAACAGTTTTGAAAAAGCAGAACACAGAGCTCTTTTATTTTTTTTTATTTATTTATTTTTTAAAGATTTTATTTATTTATTTGAGAGAGAGCATGAGAGGGGGGAGGGTCAGAGGGAGAAGCAGACTCCCCGCCGAGCAGGGAGCCCGATGCGGGACTCGATCCCGGGACTCCAGGATCATGACTTGAGCCGAAAGCAGTCGCTTACCAACTGAGCCACCCAGGCGCCCCGGTCAGCTTCTTCTTCTTCTTTTTTTTTTTTTTTTTAATTTATTTATTTGAGAGAGAGAATGAGATAGAGCATGAGAGGGAGGAGGGTCAGAGGGAGAAGCAGACTCCCTGCCGAGCAGGGAGCCCGATGCGGGACTCGATCCCAGGACTCCAGGATCATGACCTGAGCCGAAGGCAGTCGCTTAACCAACTGAGCCACCCAGGCGCCCATCACAGAGCTCTTTTAAGGCAATATTTAAGACAAGCATGAAGCAAGATGGTACAGACATAAAGCATACAAGTCAAAGACCTAGGCTTGTTTAACAAGGCAACTCACACAAAGTGCCTAATACACACTTGGCATATAGGCAGCATTCAATGAAAGTCAGTGCCTTGTCTTCCTGAGTTATTATTAATGCCAACACTCCCTTTTCAGTAGTCATAGTCCTTGGGGTTCTGGAATAAATTTTAAAAAAGAAAAGCATGTCTGGCCTCTAGAATCATAGGAGCTCTTACTAATATCATGGTGTTCATCTGGCTGACAGAGAAGACAAGGCACTGGTTGTACGTAGTTGAGCTCCAGAACAGGTATTACAAATAAGGCTCACATAGGAAATAGAAACACCCTTTCCTGGGAACCACACTTGTCAGTCCTCTCTCAATTGAGACCCCCTTCAAGCACAACCAGGGAAACTCAGGGCTCATCACTGCCACTTCCACTCCAGGAAAAAGATTTTTCTGGGGGAGACCCTCCTTGTTTGTGCATCTTCAACACCTTGTGATGCTCAATACTAGAGCTCTCCAATAATCCCTCATATCCAGACTCACATTGGTCCTACATGTCAACTAGGAGAAAAGTAACCCTTCTCAGAGAATAGGCTACAGTTTATCCAAGGTTGTTTTTTTTTTTTAAGATTTTTTTTTTTATTTATTTATTTGAGAGAGAGAGAATGAGAGAGAGCACATGAGAGGGGGGAGGGTCAGAGGGAGAAGCAGAGTCCCTGCCGAGCAGGGAGCCCGATGCGGGACTCGATCCAAGGATTCCAGGATCATGACCTGAGCCGAAGGCAGTCGCTTAACCAACTGAGCCACCCAGGCGCCCCCAAGGTTGGTTTTTAAGATGATAATAAAGTGCAAGAGCTAAGGATGGAAGTTGGCATAAGCCTGCAGCAGCTCTGATCCCAGACACATCCAGGCCCACAGTTGCTCTTCCAACTCTAAAGAAAACCACTCTTAAAACTGAGGTCCTAAGCTGCAAACTGATAGTATATCTCTGAATTTCCCCATCTTGTACAGAATGTGTAGATCTACCCCTTCATCTCTCACGCTTAGTCCTACCACCATATACTAGAAGGGACTTCACTCTTCTGTTACTGGACAGACCAAGCATCACTTTCTCAGCCAACTGTTTGCAGGCCCATGACCCATACTGGCCCCCCTCTGGCCATGCTCACATTCACCCACCCCTCTACATAGTTGTGATTCTCTGAGGGTCCAACACAGTGAGCCTGAATTAAAAGAAAAGATCTTAGAGTCCAAGGACTGAATAAACTCTTGATGAATTTAAAATCTTGATAAATAAATTCTAGATTGTTACTCCTAGAGAGATACACCTTGAAACACAGAATTCCCCCAGTGAAATGTGTAGACATTTTGCTAAGCTTAGCCCTGAAGGCTGAGCAAATAGAGGACTCAGACCCTAGGACTCTAACACAAAGCTCAGGTACAAGCTCACGTGAACCACGGTCTCTTCTCAGAGAGGCAGCTTCCTCAGTGGCGCGAGCCAAGGCCTGCTGCCTGAGAAGAGCCTCGAAACACTTACTTTGAAGGGAACATGACTAGCCAACAACGCAGCTGTGGCTACCACAGAATATAGCTGGGTCCTATATCATGAGGAGTGTGTCCCTGAGCTGGGCCTCACCCAGAATTCCAGGCTTTATCTTAAACCCACATTAGATTGATACTTAAAGAGACATCTGCTTCTGTTGTAGCACAGCAACCCTCCTGCCAAGAACAACTGAAAAAAAAAAAAAGAAGAAGGAAAGAAAAATCTGTTTTAAGCACCAGAGACCCATCATGCCCTAGGACTTAAAGGCTCAAGATCTTAGAATGAAGGGAAAATCATTGAGGTAAGTTCTAATATTCTACCCTGCTTTTCCCCTCAAAGCCCTTGCCACTTCGTAAGTGATGCTGCAGGTCAAACAGAAAGCAAGTACCAGAGAACCCAAACAGACCTTTATGTGGTGTCATGGACATGGGGGGATAAAACTGGAGCTCAAGAATACCAAGACAACCAGGACATCCGATTCCAGAAACCCAGAGAGAAAAGAAATGCAGAGTGAAGCCAACATCAGGCACAACTTTTCCACTCACGGATTCACTGCTTCCTGAAGAAGGGAAACCAGGCAGAAAGGGACACCAAAGAAGCTAAGAAGATAAGCAGAGCTTTGGGCAAGCTCATCAAGCAGAGAGAGGGAGGGAGATAAAGTACCAGGATCTCTACACAGAGGAAGCTCCTTTCAGTTGAGATGCATGAAGGGCTAAATCCAAGGATTCAATCAAGTCAGGGATTAAGCTGTGTGAGGGCTTAGTTTCAGTCTTCCATCTTGGCAAAAGAAGAATTAGTAATCTAAAAGATGAATCCATTGAAAATATTCAGACAGAAGCACAGAGAGAAATATAAATAGAAAATACAGAAAAAAGTGAAATAAATATTATCAGCACACTAACAGAATAAAAGAAATCAATATGATCATCTGAACAGATATAGAAAAGCATCTGAAAAAATTCAACACTAATTCCATGAGTAAATGAAAAGAAACAGACCCTTGAAAGTGTATCCTAAAGATCTATTGATAGAACTACCTCATTCTTCTTAACCTCTGTATAATTTTCATTGTACGGCTTTAACCTCAGTTTATGTATATACTCCCCTATTATACATTTAGGTTGTCTGTAGTATTATGATATTACAAACAGTACTGCAATTACCATAATTGTATGTGCCCTTTCTGTTCACATGAATGTCCATCTGGGGTACAAACCAAGAAATGAAAAAGCTGGATCAGAATGTATCCATTTTTTTTCTTTACTAGATATTGCCAGATTGTCTTCCAAAATTCCCTAGAAGGGCAGGTCTAATTCATCTCAGGATTCTTCAGTGAAAATATTCCAAATCATTTCTCTTATGCACCTTATAGAGACTTACAATATTTAACTTTCCATGAAAGCCTTGTCTAAGCTTCAGCTCCTAAACCATAAATGCTATCTTCTATTTTTCTGTATCACACACAGCAACTAGCACTTATATAGGTATTTAATAAATACAGGTGTTTGTTGAATCAATGAGTAGATATATTTTGTATTAATAGTAAAAATAAGTTGGGGAAATAATCATTGTGATTATAGCAACACACAGTAAACATCAAATAAGGATGACACTGCACAGACCAATTACTATGGGAAGAGCTCTAGGCAGTGGACATGTTTCTCTAGCCCAAATGACACAGTAATGGTGGTCATTAACTGGGAGCACAAAACGATTGGCTAAGTGCCAGTCCTCTTCAGCAGCAATATGTTACCAGCGAGAGAGGGTGGAATTGCACTAGGGAGGGGAAGATGGTTCCATTCCACATTAATGGCACTTTCAATGTTCTGATGATACACAAATGTGCCACATAAAGCATTCCAAAGCGAGGACAGTGGTGAGAGAGAGACTTGAGCTTGCTTCTGCCTGAATCATCTTAAGAAGCAGTGTATTAGAGCTTGCTGACAAGTCTGGCTTGCTTTATGCCCAGACAGGTATCCCCATAACACATCTCCAAAGCGGCCTCCAAAAAGCCCACCATCAGAACCCACCTCATTCTAATAATACTGATTCTCAGAAGCCTCAGTCTCAAAGGTGAAATAAATACTAATCATTAAAGCAAAAGAAATGCTACCCTCTCAATTCCACAAGTGTCCATTCCTTCTAAGTTTTTCTAATCATTTTCTCATTAGTCTCACTACCAACCTCACCATCATTATTATTCTGTTTCTGTAACGTCACTCACTGAGCACCTTCCAGACTCCTTCCACCAGCATGCACAATACATTTCAATTATGTAATTATGCCATTGTAATCAAATCATTAAGATTCATATTAAACATGTATTAAAGTTCACAAGGAAAAAACGAGCACCAGACATAGGCACCAAGAGGGAGGGAAACACACAAACATGCTTGTAATTGCAACTTGCTTTTAATGAGCTTGTGACTACAGATTTAAGTCTTAGAAGGATTTTATAACTAAGAAAAGGTAGTTGATTTCTTTTTTTCTTTTAAGATTTGTTTATTTGAGAGAGGGAGGGAGGGAGAGAGAGGGAAGAGAGCACAAGCATGAGGTGCCCCAAGGTGGTTGATTTCTAAAAATGAAAAGCAAAAACTCTCCCCTCCCTACCCTTATGACTCCAGTAAATTAATTCCTTGATTATATAATGGATTATAAGAAAAAACTCAGGACAAATTGACTACATTTGGGGGCACACGTGCACATGCACACACACACACACACACACAGAGTGAGTAAAACAAAAGGACGGTCCAAGAGACTTGCAAGCACTCACCGGTCTGGAAGAAATAATACTGTCTGTGAAAAGCCTCAATTGACTAACTGATTTGAATGGTGTGTGACATCTGCATAATCAATTTAGAAATAGAAGACCAGACTTAGTGATGTTGGTTATTTACTATTGAAGACGATTCCTACAGCACTACCAGCTGACAACACACAGATGACCACAGTGCCCTGAGTCAGACATGTAAGCCCAGTGGTAGGGCCCATGATTTGCACCTCATATTAGAGAGCCTTGGTGAAGAGGGGCTTTAAAATAATACTCAATACTACTTCCCAGTCCCACCCAGACCTACTAAATCAGAAACCTGGTATGGAGCTACCAATCTGTATTAATAAGCCAAGCCCTGGGGGAGATTCTTGAGTACAATGAAGTTTGAGGATTATATGTCCAAGCCTGGACAATGCGAGAAGGTCATTTAAGGAGTACTAACCATGTTGCGGCCACTAGGCTAGACTCTTTAGATATATTATTGTATTTAAGGGGCGCCTGGGTGGCTCAGTCAGTTAAACATCTGATTCTTTTTTTTTTTTTTAAAGGTTTTATTTATTTGACAGAGAGAGAGACACAGCGAGAGAGGGAACACAAGCAGGGGGAGTGGGAGAGGGAGAAGCAGGCCCCCAGCCGAGCAGGGAGCCCGACGCGGGGCCTGATCCCGGGACCCTGGGACCACGACCTGAGCCAAAGGCAGACGCCTAACAACTGAGCCACCCAGGCGCCCCAAGCATCTGATTCTTTATTTTGGCTCAGGTCATGATCTCAATGTCGTGAGATCAAGCCCTGCATCAGGCTCCATGCTCAGCACAGAGTCTGCTTGAGATTCTCTCCCTCTCCCTCTTCCCCTCCCCCAATTCACACGAGCACCCTCTTGCACATGTTCTCTCTCTAATAAATAAACAAATAAATTCTTTAAAAATATATTATTGTATTTAATTTTCCAATAATTTATTTATTCACTCAATAAACATATCCTGCCTCAGTTAAGACCCTGCTAGGTGCTGGGAATATAAAGGGGCAAAAAACACAATGCCTATCTTCAAGGAGACTTAAGTAAACAGATAATTGTAATATAAAGCGGTAACAATAATTGCTACCCCATATTGAGTGCTAACATGTGTCAAGGACTCTGCCAAGTGCTTTACCTATATTATCTGTAATCCTCACAGCAACCTTAGGAGAACAGGTGGGGTTACTGCCAGTTCCCATTTGGGGAAACTGAAATCTTAAAGAGATTAAATAACTCACCCACCCAAAGTCAAATAGTTCACAAGTGGTAAAGCTGGGACTGAACCATATTCTTAAGCACTCACTATTCCAGCAGTCCCTAACCTACAGACCAAGTTCTCATTAGTACCATCCCAGGAGGAGTCCAAAAAACTTCACACATGCCCAAGCATTTTCTGAAGCCTGATTAAATTATCAGGCCAGCTCCTATGTATACAGTTACCTTTTAAGTGTTACCAGTGCCACTGGGCTTAATAAAATGCTGACTACATAACAATTGTTGTCACATGTATTTTTCTTAAGGTAATATAAGTACAATTACTATGTTGTGGGAGATCCACAAAATGTAGGGCTGTCAGAAAGAGATCTTATTTGGAAACAATTGAGAACCATGTATTTCCGTATGGCACTATACCATACATCATTGAGAGGGTATGAAGCATTTCCCAAATGTGAATAATATATGACTTAATCCCCATTAAATTTTTTTTTTAAAGAGTATGTGTATTCCCGAAGTCAATGGATACTCTAAAAATCTAGTTTGAGAGCCACTACACTAAAAGTTAAACACTTTCGCTTAAGGAGATCACTTGGTGACAATTTGATTTTAAACATAAGTACCAATGTCTTCCACTAAAATGCACTAAAAAATTACCCATTGTAAATACAAAGAAATCTTCCAAAGGTCTCTGACAAAGAGACCATGCAAATGATTCAGAACACTCCTGTTAGAAGACGCTTATTTTGTCTCCCCAGGATCTCTTTGAGGAACCATCCTTGTACTCATTCTGTTCCTTGTGTTTCAAGTGGTACTGACACCACCTGCCCATAGCCCCCACCGGGTCAATCAGGGAATCCCAGACCCTGGCCACAGTCATGGGCACAGGGCCAACCTGACACAAGTCAGGACTTTGGGTGGAATTGTTAGAAAGCGGCATGCTGGGGTGCCTGGGTCACTCAGTCAGTTAAGCGTCTGCCTTCGGCTCAGGTTGTGATCCCAGGGTCCTGGGATCGAGTCCCACATCAGGCTCCCTGCTCAGTGGGGAGTCTGCTTCTCCTTCTCCATCTGGCCCCCCTGCTCATGCTCTCTCTTTCTCTCTCTCTCAAATAACTTAATAAAATTTGAAAAAAAAAAAAAAAAAAGAGGCATTCTGTTGCTGTAATACCAGCTATGAAAACGATGTAAGCCAAGAACAATAGGTGACCATCTTTCCACCACATGGGGAGTCTGCTTAAGAATGAGGCCAACTCAGGGCGCCTGGGTGGCTCAGTTGGTTAAGCGACTGCCTTCGGCTCAGGTCATGATCCTGGAGTCCCTGGATCGAGTCCCGCATCGGGCTCCCTGCTCGGCAGGGAGTCTGCTTCTCCCTCTGACCCTCCCCCCTCTCATGTGCTATCTGTCTCTCTCATTCTCTCTCTCTCAAATAAATAAATAAATAAAATCTTAAAAAAAAAAAAAAAAAAGAATGAGGCCAACTCTGAGGACAAAATGAGCCAAGAGGTAGAGAAAACAGAGTCCTGATGATGCTATTTGAATCTCTGGATCCAGGCTCACCAAAGACTATCTATACTCCTTGTACTTACTAAACATGGGCCAATACCTTCCCTGGGCTTTTTGTAAAAGCTCTTTTGAATTTTTTTTTTAAGATTTTATTTATTTATTTTGAGAGAGAGCAAGAGAGGGAGAGAGAGAGAGAAAGAGAGCACGCACAAGCAGGGGGGAGGGGCAGAGGGAGAAGCAGACTCCCTCTGAGGAGGGAGCCTGATGTGGGACTCTATCCCAGGACCCTGGGACCATGACCTGAGTTGAAGGCAGATGCTTAACCAGCTGAGCCACCCAGGCTCCCTTGAATTATTTTTCTTTCATTTACAACCAAAATGGTCCTAACCGATATGTAAGTCAGTACTAGGAGCGGGATGTAATGAGTGACAGACCTACATGGGATGTAATGAGTGACAGACCACCTGGATTTAGGTGGACTAAGATGCAATGAGGATCCCTCCTCCCCACATTCAAGTTGGTAATCCTTTCTATGGGATTGCAAAAGAGCTGGTTAAACTGTCACATGTTATATTTTTGGATTCAGCTTAGAAGAAAAAAATACCATGATGCTAGAATGAGTTTTTATTTCAGTAGAGCAGAAAGGGAAGGTGATAGAGCCTTGCTAAGAGACAGTGGCCAGCAATCAAAGAGGGCTAAGAGTCAGATATTATCTTCCCAAAGCTAAAGTTAGTGTAAGAAAAGGTAGTTAGGGGGAAGCACAAACACAATTAAGATTGAAACCCAGAAGAAATCAGGAAAGTGGAGTGAGCCTAATGGCTTAGGCCCCTTCCAACACCTCCTATAGTTCACTTGCTGCTCAAAAAATACAAATTACCCCCATTGTAAAGAGCTCCAGAGTGAGGGCACATCAGCCTTGCCTCAATCCATTGCTTGAGGGAACAAGAAGGAAGTACTTAACCCAGGGCTAGGAGCTTGTACAGAGCTCTTGAGCCTGTTGCTAAGAGAAAGATACTATAAAAACAGGGTCAAAATTCATGGACCATGACTCCATAAGATCTCTGGCTTTGTTTAATATCCCTTGAAGGTTCTGGAAAGCTAACTGACTGGCTAATTGGTCCAACTTCCAAGTCCTGAAAAAAAAGGCCTTGATTGCCTAAGCCCTAAGGTCAGCCCTAGCGCCCTGGACTTCCTACAACAGGAAGTGAGCTATGACAATAAATACAGCTCCTAGAAGAAAAACAAAATACATCCCACTGCCCATCTCCTATGTGGTGGTAGAGAACAGCAGATATGGGGAATGCTTTCAAAACAGGACAAGGATAGAGCCATTTCCGCCCAACAGGGAACTCCCACCACTACCACATCAGAGCGTCCTGTGAATGCTCACCCAGGAGGGTATGGGACATGACATTCACTAGTGCCAACAGCATTATTTTCCCTAGTCCCTGTAAGAAGTATCTTACTGTGGCTATATTCTTTTGCCTCCACCATTTCCTTCCTGGTATGTTGGGAGCAATTAAATGTATGATTTGGCCTTGGTTTGCATGTGAAGAGGCAGCACATCACACAGACACAACCAAGGGAGGAGATGGGATAGGACTGATACATAAATGGGGCTACAAGAGATCTGTAATGCATTATTTCTTTTTTTAAAAAAGATCTGTAGGAAAAAACATGGGGGGGGGATTTTTTTCATAGTAAAAAATTAAATGTATTGGTTTACAGGGAGTCCATATGGAATACTTTTAGTATTTTACTGGTTAAAGAGTCAGACCTAGATTTAAATCAAGGTCTTTGCCTTCCCTCCCACACAAAAGGAAACCACTTTTCTTAGATTGACATGTTTTTTTCTGTTTTTATACTTTTACTACCTTTGCGCATGTTCATAAATAATATATAATATTTATTTATATTTTTTAAATTTACATAAATGGTACGCTATACTTATCCTTGAGAAACTTGGCTTTCTCACTCAACATCATGTTTTTAAGATTTATACATTTGGATATGTTCATTCATTTTAATGAGTTGATAGTATTCTAATATATGAATAAATCATCCTTTACTTATCCATTCCCATTCTGATTCAGTATTTGGGTTTTTTTTCAGTCATCATTATAATTTGCTTTTATAAGCAATGAGGCAGTGAAGATCTTTGGGCACATCTTATATACATGTGACAATTTTCTAGAGCATATACCTATACATGAGCTTTCTGGATATAGTGTTTGCTCATCTTCAGATGTAGTAGATCTTGCTAAATTGCTCCCTGGTGTAGTTTTACCATTTGACATTCTTGCCAGTAGTGAATAAGGATTCCTGTTTGTGGTATCTCCTGACCCCGATGTGTGATGATTTGATTCATGAGGTTTGTCTGTTTTTTATTGTGAGCCTCTCTTCATCAGGGGTATTAGGTCTATGGAATTCTGTGTGCCCTGGATTGTGAAAGGATTCCTGCTGAGAAGTTTTATATTTGCTTTTACTGGAGCCTATAGGGTTTCAATGGTCCTTGACCAGGTTTATGATAAATTCTCAGCTTGGGTGTCCCACACCAGACAGGTAGCATAAATTTGGATCACATACCTCTACATAGTTCAGGCCCAGGGATTAGGTTTCTTAAATGATTTTTTTTTTTTCTTTCTGCCTAAATCTCTGGGCAAATGACAAGCTTCCATTTGCTTTCCCTGGCAAATGGGTGCGATTTTCTGGTCCACATTTTATGAGCGGGCAGCTCTGTGACTTTCCAGGCTGTGTATAGGATTCCTCCTGCCTCCATTTCCTATGATCTGGAGGCCACATAACTGCTCCTCATGGGGACACTATAGGCCCAGCTCAAGTCTCATGTGGACACTAAACTCCCACAAGTCCCCTTCATCAGCTCTCCCTCACCCACCCACTATAAGAGCATTCATTTCCCTCTCCTTCCCCTACATCTGAGATGATCTTCTTTCTTTCAAGTTTGGCAATGCAATTTCACCAAAAGTCCTTTTGGACTTTTTCCTTTTATCCGGCATTTCTATGTATTTGAAGTTAAAGGGGAATGATCACATCTATTACCTTAGTGTGTCATATTACTGACAGTCCTCTGAGGTGATTAAGGTCACTTTCTATTTTAAAACTCTACAATTTTAATTAAGTACTCTATAAGAGACAAGAAAAAGAAGAGACACGCTATGTAGGAAGATCTAAAGAACCATATATACCCAGGTATAAATAATGCCTAGTTTTCCTTAGTATTCCACTCTTGTCGTCTCTCACTTAATCTGACTCTGAGAGTCAGCCATTCATTATAAGCCCATTCTTAGGTCAGAAATTTTCCCAGGGTGGGACAACATGACTGTTCAATCTCTGGAACTCCAGAGTGAAAGCTATCAACTTGTGCTCAAGGTATCTGCCCCACCTGAACACATATGCACACCTTGTCAGGAATGGTCAGTGAGTAGGGAAATGCTTTATTCAAATTCCTCCACACAGGGTCTTATCTTCTCCTGCAAACAGTATTCGTCTTAGTTCAGTGAAGCTGCCACAAGCGACTCCCCGCTCTGTCTTCCCCTGCCTCCCTGATCATACAAAAACAAAGCTTGGAAACACGGGGCCTGATGTGCAAAGATTCTTCAGTGAGGATTTTGACTGCTAACTTGTCCTGATTCCTTCTTGTCCCTCCTTCTGTCTCTGTAACAGTTATTCACAGGCCTGTCATTTCCCCAACAAGCTGTAAGCCCTTTCATGGTAGCATTTACATCTATATACCCAATACCTGTCACAGTGGCTAATACACATAAAAACACAGATCTTCCTTGACTTACCATGGGTTACGTCCTGGTAAACCCATCACTGAAAACAATTTAAGTCAAAAGTGCGTTTAGTACATCTCACCTACCAAACATCATAGCTCAGCCTAGCCAACTTAAATGTGTTCAGAACACTTTCATTAGCTTACAGCTGGGCAAAATCATCTAACACAAAGCCTATTTTACAATAAAGCATTGAATTTCTCATGTAGTCTATTGAGTACTGTTCTGAAAGTGAGAAACAGAATGGTTATGTGGGTGCAAATGGTTGTAAGTGTATTGGTTATTCACCCTCATGACTGCATGGGAGCAGCAGCTCGCTGCTGTTGCCCAACATCACAAAACATCACAAAAGAGTGTCCTACCACGTATCACTAGTCCAGGAAAGATCGAAATTCAAATTTGAAGTACAATTTGTACTGAATGAATGAATCACTTTCACACCATGGTAAAGTCAAAAAACCCCAGGTCAAATCATCATAAGTCGGGGACTGTGTACTCAATAAATTATTCTTGGATATATTATAGTCATTTACTTGCGGGGTTCCACTTTCTCAATCCCCCTCCTAGGACCCTGGTTGGCCCACAACCCTTCTTCTCATCATTACCCAGCTATCTTCAACAGCGGCCAAACTTTAGCAAGGGTGAAGGGCTGACAACCAGCCCTTTTAAAGGCATCTGCTACATCATGGGGACCATTCACAAGACAAATGAAGCTTCTTTGACTTCAAACTGGGGGCAAACGGTAAGAAATCTGTGATCGGAGGCTCTTCCCCATTATAAGAGAAACGAGAAACCCACCTTTGTGGGAGGAGCAAAAACAAGTGGGAGAATCCAGTGAGTGAGTATGATGGGCCCGCTAAGACGAGCGGTGAAGACTCACTGGGCACATGGGCTTTTAGAACCCAACTTCAGGGGTGTCTGGGTGGCTCAGGCGGTTAGGTATCTGACTCTTGGTTTCAGTTCAGGTCATGATCTCATGGGTCATGAGATTGAGCCCCACATTGGGCTCTGCGCTCAGCGGGGAGTCTGCCTAAAGATTCTCTCCCCCAGGGGCGCCTGGGTGGTTCAGTTGTTAAGCGTCTGCCTTCAGCTCAGGTCATGATCCCGGGGTCCTGGGATCGAGTCCCATATCTGGCTCCCTGCTCCACAGGAAGCCTGCTTCTCCCTCTCCCGCTCTCCCTGCTTGTGTTCCCTCTCTTGCTGTGTCTCTGTCAAATAAATAAATAAAATCTTTAAAAAAAAAAAAGATTCTCTCCCCCTTTGTCCCTCCCCCCACTTGCACACACACTCTCAAATAAATAATCTTAAAAAAAAAAAGAACCCAACTTCAAATGATGAATCAGCCCCCTAAAATGTCCATTGGTTTTGTCTGGTTATCTGACTTCTGGAAATAAAACCTAATAAAATAATGCAAAAGTGGGGGTAGGGGGGAACATAACCTTGAACAGTATCATTTCAATGATAATAGTGAAAATTTTTCAATTGTGAACAATCTAAATATCAAAACAATCAAGGAATGGTTACGTAATTTTTTTTTTTCACTGAAGGAAACCATGCAGTCATTAAAAACTATGGTTATAAAGGTCACACAGCTCAATGAAAAATTCTTATGGCTGAATGTTAAGTGAAAAAAGAAGAGAAAAATCTTGCATATTCAGTACGATTACAATGAGATTTTAAAAGTGGGTGCTTAGCAGAGAGACTAGTAGGAAATATACCAACTTGCTAACAGCAATTCTGTAATATTACTAGTATTATGGAGTTTTCTTTTCCTTTATTCCAACATTTTTGTAACATGCTTCTATTACCCTTGTAATAATCTACATTACACATAAATGTTCAATTTTTTTTTAATTGGGAAAAGATTCAATCCTAAGTGTTCCTCTGTCCTCACTCAGTCCTTTATTTACTTCCTTCCTTTCTTCTTCCTTCCTTCCTTTTCTCTTTCTTTAATGGGGCAAAGAGGAACAATTTGAGTTCAAGAAATTAGAAAGAAGAATATTCTATTTTTAC
This sequence comes from Mirounga leonina, assembly GCF_011800145.1. Taxonomy (NCBI): domain Eukaryota; kingdom Metazoa; phylum Chordata; class Mammalia; order Carnivora; family Phocidae; genus Mirounga; species Mirounga leonina. Next base: position 31,669,703 of record NW_023270268.1, read on the forward strand.
TAAACGTGTAAATTCTTGAAGTAATTCTTTTTCCTTTTTCTATTAGCAAAGGTAGAGAGGGAAGCTAGAGAGAAACAGGCACTGAGAGAACCAGAAGCAAAACTGTTCAGGGAGGTGGTCAGTGGACACAGGTACAATCAGTGAGTTTAGGGAAAAGCAGCAATCAGCAGCCTGGGGGAACCAAGTTTCATGGGCATGCAAGATGATGGCAAAAGTTAATTTGGGAAAGTGAAGGGCAAACATGGGCTAATCAGTGCTGAACAACTGGGCAAAATGCTATTTACAAAACACTACAGATGTCTTCCTGCTTTATTTAACCAGAGTACCAAAAAAGCCCCACTGAATTTTGCTAGATTGTTGTTGGCAATGAATATGGATTAAAGGATGAAGCAGGGATTGATTGTTGTCTCCTGTGAGCCTCAGGCTTGTACACATGAACTGTTCCCAGACATTTAGTTCAATCTTTGGTCATCAGTCGGGTCATGCACACACCTGGAAACTGATGTCTGATTAACCGCTCCCTTGTGGTGCTCCCACAAGCTCAGCCTGGATGCTTGGCAGGCCCACAACTAAACCTTGGTTGGTTTGGAGATTAACTCTTTCCTACTCATCTGCCTATCAAACACCTGTATGTCCTATTCAGCTCCATATCCATGCAGTCTTCCTGAAAGCTCTGCAAGAGAAGAGACCACATGTCTAAAGTAGCCCTACGTTGGCATTTAGGGCCACATTTGGGACAGTCAGCCAGAGGTCATCATCTGGCCATAAAAAGGCAGAACTCTAACAAACTGGCCAGAGCAGTTTCGATCATCACCATGAAGTCTGATAGTCTTGTTCAGGGTAATAACTGGGAAGTGTAGAGCTGAAGACTGTCACAGAAGGGGTTACTACAACAGAGCTCCCCGAGCCAGGGATTACGGGTACCTAGAAAAGCTTGGAACAGAAGTTTCTCTGACAGCTGTCAGAGGCCTCTGCTACCTCTAAGTTAATGTTTTCTAGCCATAACCTCTTACATTGTTTTTTGTTTTTGTATTTAAAACAGCATATATAAATACATATAAAGTGACTTTATAATGTACCCATTTTCCTTGGATAAATAAGATAATTTTAACAGAACACTTAACCCTCCAACACTTGGCACTTGCCACCTTGTACCATCCTTGCCTCCTCTTCATGATGCCGGTTGATCAGTGCTCCTGACCGCAGTCCAGACACTAATGCATTGAGCACAAACCTGTGCATGGTATTGACAGGGAAATCCCCCGTGAAGGTTAGTTCTCTCTGAGGGAGTCCATGATGTGAGCCTGCATAGAAAGGGCAAGAGGCAGAAGAAGCCTCGTCCCAGAGTCGCGGTGCCTGAAAATGTGTTATGGCACAGGAGGGTACCAATAACCTAGAAAGGTGATAGTCAAGGTGGCCCTGGCTCCATCTTACTCATCCAAGTCTGACCAGGATGAGACGGTGCCTTAGACAGGACTTCACTTCCCTCCAATGTCTCCCTTCTGAATCCTTCTTGTATCTATACCTTTTCCTGTCTACTTTTTCCAGGCATGAGATTGCTCACCAAAAGCAGCCACCAACAAATGATCTGTGTAGTGTATACTTTAGTGAGAACTATTCTAATGGTGTTTTTCAAACAGGATGTTTCTTAAACATCCATGGGTATCACTCAGAATTACTTTAGATGGTGCACAGAAAACAACATTCATGGTTTACATGTCTATTTTCGTATCAGTTAGATATGATAAAAGCAGCATAGCAAACTTGTGATTTCATCACTCTTACTGGTTAAGATAAGGCTGAGACTAGCAGTTAAAATTAAAATAATTTAAAGGAAAGTATTAAGTAATATTATTGGTGATACCCCAGTACAACAAATATCATTAAAAAGTGAGACTTGATAACTAAAATTTGAGAAAACACTCTGTGGATTACCTCCTTTAGATAACTGTACATTTAGCCTAAATCTGGCTTAGGATGAAAGGATTTGTCCCCTGTTAATTCACATCAGGCAATCTAGGAAGGTGGACTTAAGAGAGGGCAGTACCCACAGACCAGAGCCCAAACTGCTGAGATGGAAGGCTATCCTTGATTCTGCAGCACAATGATTGGGAGTTCTACCAAGAACGAAACAGACTATCCTGCAGCTGTTATCTCATTTGTATGAGTAATATGAAAAACACAGCACAATATAATGTGCCATCTAACACTTTTATTCTTATCTCACCAGTAGGGCAGGTGGTAAGCATACATGTTTGAAAGCCAATGCAGATTATTACAGGAGGAGGGCCCCAAGAAATGATGTTAGCTGCTATCTGAGCTGAGTAAAATGATCTGAGCACAGATATTATTTTATAAAGGCAATCTCACTTGTATCTTCACCAGTGAGATCTTAATCACAACACGCAATGGAAGTGGATACCTTCTTTCCTGGTTATCTGGGTGCAGGATGACAGCATCGCCATCACTGGGAGAATGGTTATCTGTTATTTCACTTGTGAGAGACCAACGAGAACATTATCGGGGCATTTGTAACCAAACGTGTACAGCTCAGAGTGATAAAAGGGGAAGGAGGCGGCTCATCTCCAAGGATATGGAGATAATGCCACTTGCAGGGGGAGGAGATGGATGGCATTGTTGAAAGCAGTTTCAAATATGGGGAACTGACTAAAAATCTCTCACAGCAGCTCAAATTTCGGCTCAGGAAAAGAAAGAAATAAATAAGAGGACCTGGGTGAAGAAAGGAAGCCTGGATGAGAGAGTGATCATCTCAACTCCTTCGACCTTAAGAGAAATGTGGTTAAATAAATCTTTCATGACTCTCGGTATCTGAAGATGAACTACAGCAACCGTCAAACTACTGAGGGACGCAAATAGTATTTCCCCCTATTCTCGGGCTTATTTATCTTTTCTTATTTTCTTTTCTTTTTAAACAACCAGGATCTCAAAAAAGCCTTCAACAAATAAAACTGCTAAGACGTTAACAAAAACAAAAAATAAGGGCACAAATTCTTCATTGTAAAAGAGAGACTGAAAGAGCCTCACTACTATAATACCGAGCATTAACCCAAAACCAGTCCATATCTCTAATTTATAAGAATAACGACGTCAGGTTAAAGGGCCAAACTCTACAGCGGCATTTCTGTTCGCTCTTACTGCCTTTGACTTACGACCGCTTTTGCTAGTGGTTGGGGAAATCACTGTTTTCTCCCCCATGAGACTACAGTCTAAAATGTTAATGGTCTAACCTGTTCTATCTCCCCCCCCCGCCCCGCCTCTCTCCCTTCCACCCTCCTTCTCTCCCTTTTTATTTTTTTTAATTTCACTTCTACCTTAACGGAAGCACTAATTGTGTAACAATTCAAACAAAACAGAAACATACAAAAATGCCAATTCTTAGCTTCCTCTTGCCCTCAAATTCACCCCCTGAAGTAATCAGTGTCAGTAGTTTGAGGTATTTGTTTCCATAGCTCCTTCTAGGCCTTAATTATATATGTGCATTTACTGTTTGACCTAATTTTTCCCTATAATGTGGATTCTTTTCAGGCAATAAATATAAATCCAAGTCATGCTTTTTAGTGGCTTTATAATATTCCATATTGTACGTTATTCAATCGTCCCTGAACTGATGAATGTCCACGTTCCCCAACTCCCAGTCCCTGTTTTATACAATCACTGCTGCAATAGGTACCTTTGTGTATTTCTTCCGATGTACTAGTACTTTTATTTCTCTGAAATTATGGGCTTATTGGATCAAAGGATATGTCCTTTTTTATTTTTAAATTATGTTGAAATTACTTCCCAAAAATGTTATAACTATTCACATTCTAAAAACAGTGGATGAAAGAGCCCATTTCCCCACACCACCCCAAGCTTCGGCAATTCTCAATCATTTTATGTTTTGCTGATCAATTGAGTGAAGATGGTATCCCATTCCTTTAATTTGCACTCTCCAGATTTCCAGTAGGGCTGTACATCTTTTCATATGTTTACTTACCATGTTTGCTTCCTCAGGTATGACTTGCCTTTGCCCTTCCTTCCAATGGCTATATGACTTTTTCTTAACATTCTGTACAGCCCTTGAAATACTAACCTTTTGTCTATTCATATGGGTTGGGGGTTTTATCCCCTCCCCCCAGTGTTTTGTTGTCTTTAGATTTTGTTTATGGTACCGTCTGACTTATAAAAGTTTTAAATATTTATCTCATCAAATATGTCAATGTTTTCTTCTTTGGATTATGGGTTTCCTGGCTTATTTTAGAAGATCTTCTGCACCCCAAGGGTATATTTTTCTAACACTTTGTTTTTTCTTTTTTAATTCTCAATTTTACTTTGATAAATCTATCAAATAAACAGGATATACCTTGCCAGATATCAGTTACTTTACTTTTGAAGACACAGTCTTCCTGATACCACTCTACCAAACAAATGATCTTTCCATCCCTCGAAAAAAAAGAAAAGTTAGGAATTACAAAGAAAACGACTGAACTAAATACAGTATACAGTCTTTAATGAAGATGCAAGAGGAAGCATCAAAAATAGAGACAGCAAGTAGTCAAGAATCCAGGAGGCTGAAAGCCTTCACAACAATGTTATACCTGATTCATGGCTGCATCCCCACAGGACCTCGCCCAGGTAGTTGGACAAATTAAATACTTCAACAACTGTGCTTTTACTGGTTGGAAGCCTGGCTGGCTGGAAGGATGAATGGGTTTCAAACAAGCCTTTAACAAATACATAGCCAACTTGAAAACGAACCAAGAGTCAATGTGAGGGAATTAATGATCGGAATTCAACTTCTACAGATATAGTCTATATGCAAATGGTAGTTTACATTTCACTCAACTGTATAATGAAATGTATCTCTCAGTTTACTCACAGATGATTAAATTGATTTCAAAGACGTTTTTCCAGCTGCAAGTGCCAATCAAAGAACTCTTAAGTAGTAATTATCTGAGGCAGAAACCACTGAGATCAAAGGCAATCGACTTACCCCTATCTGGTCACTGGATGGCAAAACTTAGCTGCTCCTGCTGTGATTTTCATGACAATAATTAACAACCATGACCTTACAGATCACAAAGAGCTCTCTATATGTTACCACATCGGATTCTCACACCCATTCTACAGATAAAGAAACTGAGTTCCAAAGAAGTTAAGTGAACGACCTGAAAAACTAAGCCAAGATTCAAATGAAGGGTTCTCTCCCTCTAAATCCCATTCTGTTGTCAATACAGCAAATATATTCACCACCACCACTACCCTCATTTCCTAGCAAAGGCAGAAAGTAAGATTATGTGATTATTGTCCCCCAAAGGGGCAGTTTTTACCTTCCAAGGATCTACACTTGAGATCCTTTTCTTTTTCATGTTTCATAAAACCCACAGACTATCTTTATTCTGCACCAGATTCTTCATCGTCCAAGAGACAGGCATAGTTGGATTTTAAGCAGCAGAGATTTGTGCTAAGGCAACGGATCATAAGCTATGGTTACCCCTCCACAGTAGGGGAGGTGGGGGAGGCTGAACCCAATCAAGTGAGGGATTCTTCTGAACAGAACTGTAGCAAGTAAGAATGTCCATCCACAAACTCCATGTGTGGAAAATTATGATTCTGTTTCCAACGATGAGCTTAAGCAGGATGGGGCTGGGGTGCAGCTGGATACCTATGCTGGCATCTGTGGACACATTCGGGCTCCTTCAGGTTTGAATGCTCAGGTTTGAATGCTCAGATGACCATGCAGGTCATCACTGGGCCATTCTTCACTCCCAACACAAGGCTCCTTTGATCTCCCAGCACCCCTGCCACATCCACTTCACAGGGATGCCCAGGACACTCTTTGTGGCCCTGTCCCACCCCCACATCTGTTGCGCAGCTCTGAGGACCCTCATGGAAGGATGCTCTCTGCCGGCTGCCCTAGGCCCTTCCCAACCAACCTCACAGCTATTCCTGGTCTGGGGTTTTGCTTTTCCCTGGTTCCTGGCCAGGAAAGAAAATCCCTAGACTAGTAGCTCTCAGCCAGGATGAGTCCCATTCCCCATGGGGCATTTTGGAAATATGTGGATGTATTAATTGGTTGTCACAATGATGGGAGTTATATTACCCATGAATTTCATTTTACTTCAAGATAGTAAAGAGGACTTCACAAGATACTTACTACATAAAGGAGTCGTTAAGTTTTAATAGGACTGAGAATCACTGCCTCCAACTTCAATCACTTTCCTTCCTCTTCCCAGGGTAATTTGAGGAAGGGTGGCCACGGAGCCCCATGTTCCTGGGACCCCTACCATCCCATCCCTTCTCCTCTCCTTCTGACACCTTCTTCCTCTAGGAAAACCCCATCTAATCCCAGGGTTCAGAAAACCTGTCTGTGACTCCCTCTGAGTTCACTATTCCCTGGGCCCTTCATAGTCTCAGTTTTTTTCAGCCCAAGCCCGGCCAAGGCTTCTGCTGTCACCTCCCTTCTCTGAGGCAAGGATGCTACCCAGACAGAGGAAGGGTCACCAGGCAAGGAATATACTAGGGAGATGACTATAATTAACAACCATGACCTTACAGATCACAAAGAGCTCTCTATATGTTACCACATCAGATTCTCACACCCATTCTACAGATAAAGAAACTGAGTTCCAAAGAAGTTAAGTGAACGACCTGAAAAACTAAGCCAAGATTCAAATGAAGGGTTCTCTCCCTCTAAATCCCATTCTGTTGTCAATACAGCAAATATATTCACCACCACCACTACCCTCATTTCCTAGCAAAGGGGTGCCAGGATGGGGCTGGGGTGCAGCTGTATATTCATCTGCTAGTATTAATTTTAATCTGCTAGTATTTCCAAACGTTCTCCCACCACATAATCAAGAAAGATCTGATCGTTTGAGCCAGGCTCCAGAGTGGTTTTCTGACCTCATCACAGCCTCAGCACAAGACAGGGGAGGTGGGAGAGAGGCTGTTAGATGGACCTCACTACTGCTAAGCTGCAGCACCATCAAAACACAGCAGACCCCTAAGCAAGAGGGTTCTAGTCAAGCATCTGGCTTCCAGCTTCCCACCTCTCCACCCAGAGAGTTCTTACTCACCTTCAGGGCCTTGCCATAAATTCCCCTGATCCTACCTGGGCAGAACCAACTGCTCCTGTTTCTGTACCCCCATGGCACATTTTACAGATTTCAGCCCTAATGTGCTACATGGGGTAAGAGGTCACCTCTGCAGGGCGCCTAGGTGGCTCAGTTGTTAAGCGTCTGCCTTCGGCTCAGGTCATGATCCCAGGGTCCTGGGATCGAGCCCCGCATTGGGTTCCCTGCTCCGTGGGAAGCCTGCTTCTCCCTCTCACACTCCCCCTGCTTGTGTTAGCTCTCTCGCTGTGCCTCTCTCTGTCAAATAAATAAATAAAATCTTCAAAAAAAAAAAAAGGTCACCTCTGCATGTCTCTCACTAGACTCTTCCTTTGGGGAAAGACCTCGTCATATTCACCAGAATTTGGCACTGTGCCTCCAGTTCACCCAAGGGGGGGGGGTGGAATCAACATAGTGCCGTAAGACAGCTCTGCACCCATCCAAACACCATGTTTCTTAGTGTTTCTAACCACATAAATCCGGTTGAGCCCCACCCTGGGGGGTCAGTGGGAACTTGTGAAGGACCTCTCTCCAGCTTCTTGGGGTTGCCCTGGAAGTCCCGTGAGAGGTTATGCAGTCCAGAGCAATTGGGTCCCCTGTTGTCTGTTCATAGGAGACAGAGCGACCTACCTAACTGTAGAGCCCAGTCAGTGCAAAATAAAAATGCAGATCCAGGGTTCAACAATGATTAAGAATTTCAAGACAGTGCCAGCAGAGCATTAAAGCAAGTGCAACTGCGCAGTCCAGCCAGTGCACATCTCTCCCACGCTCCCAGCCCCAGAGCACAAGTGGTCTGTCCGGTAGTCTGCGACTTCCCTGCCTCCTTGACTAACTTTCCTGCCACTCCCAGGCTGCATACAAATGGGATACAGTGTAAATAGGGACTGGATGTCTGCCCCACAAACAAGGCATATCTCCCCCCTCGCAGAATGAACCCTTCCCTTTCCAGGCTCACAGAAGTCTTTCACCCTCATAGATCAGGCCGCCGCCTCCCCCAGCTCGAAGCCAACCCTCACCTTCTCCCCTTCAGACACTTGTTCTGAGGAGCCTATTCTCACAAACAAAGGCCCGGGATAGGAAGTCTTCCTCACAGGACCCTGGTACACAAAGAAGCAGTGTGAGAAGATCCTAGACTTGGGATCCCAACCCAGGGGACGAGGCAGGCAATCTGGCCTCATTGTCCGTTGACAACGGGGAGCTGTGGGTTTGAAGACTGCACACCACTCCCATCTAAATAGGTAGCCAAGTGCCATGCTGGTAAGCGTTTAACAATGGGCCCTCTGAGAGAAAGAGGAAAAAAACCAAAACTGACTTGCAGCATTCGCTAGTGTTCATGGTATAAATATCCCCACTACGGCTGATCTCAATGATATCAAGCTACCACCGTGAAGTCACCGAACGCAGAGATGAGAGGCTGTGCACATGCTCTCTCTCTCTCTCTCTCTCTCTCACACGCTGGCAGGAGGTGATGCCAGCACACCAAAGAGAGGGCACCCGCCCAGGACTGCCACGTGGGCTGGGGCTGGCAGATCTTCTGAACTTTCAAAAAGACTGGAAACTAGATTTTCATGTTTAATGCCTCCATTGCTAAATATTGGCTACTAATTCAAACCTCTTAAAAACACTCTGGAAGTCAAAGCTGTGCAGGCCAAGCGAGCATCCTGAGTTTGGAATCCTGACCTGGCCAGAGAGCTCATATGGTGATGAGATGCAGAGGGAAATTTCACCTCTTAGTCCTTCATATCCCCTATATCGTGCAAATAACACATTAACATTTCAGATTACCTTACCCCACCAGCCTCTCTCATGAATTCACCCATCAGCCTCACAGAACATTCCGAGGCTTGTGATTGCTCAGCCAGAACCATTTCCAGTTACTACACTGAAAGATGCAGAGTGCTTCAGCAGCACGTACACCAAAATTGGAATGAAAGAGCTCAGATAGAGACACCAGTTCTTTGGTATCTTACCAGTGATATCTACAGTATTGGCGAAGTGTAAAAGTAATCGATAACAATGATGGATGGTGATGATCAAGGATAATGACATACTTTTAAAAGCATGAGGCTCCGGGTTTGCTGGGTGCGGTTTTTCCCTTTTCCTCCTCTCCTGTTCTTCTTGGTGATACTTTATGTATATTCCATGTCACTCAGCAGCCACAGGAGACGGATGACTATGCGAGCAAAAGATAACAGGCGGAAGCAGTGAAAATTTTCTCTTGCCTGCAGCAGACAGCTGAATACATTTTTCAAGCCCAAAACATCATAAGAACAGAATGATTTTTTAAATGCCCTTTCTTTTATTTTCATTCATTTGCTTTTTGTGGGTTTTTTTTAATTGCTCATTTTGCTTAAGGAGCCTCAAGGCAGGATCACAGGGAAGTATCATTAATTAAAATATTTAAAATTATAGCAGTGGTAACAATGCTCCCGAATAAGCCCAGGCAGCACAGACAGCAAACACAATTATTATCCATAATGATAGCCAAATCATCACTACTGCGCTCTACTCAGAGACAACGCATCCTTCCCAGAGTGCTAAGTGACTATGACAATGAGTAAATCATGACCACCTAAAATGAGACTAGATGGGATCTCTGGGGCACTCTTGGTCCGTGCAGAAACCTTGCCACTCCTCCTCCCTCAACCTTATCCCGCACGATGGTTTTCTAGGTGGAAAACTGCTGCCTGGCAGCCACTCGTGCCCCTTCCCCAGCTTTGCTCCAGGAATCCAGGGGAACGCTCAGCAGTGAATCAGCCAGGGCCCGGTGTGCCAGCTGGTACACCATAAACACGTTAGTGCTTTTCCTGCACCTGGAAGACCCCTCCGTAGGAAATTATTCCCATTAAAAATAAGCCCACTAGAATAGAAATGGTAATAATTTATGTTAAAGCTTTTAAACACAGGAATACATAGAGCATAACCAACGTTATTCCAGATGATGAAGAGAATTCCTCATTCGTTCATTCACTCAAGACTTACTGAGCACGCACCATGTGCCAGATTCCGGGCCATGTTGTCTTCTAGGCATCACAGAGACACTGAGATAGGAGAGCTGGCCCCTATCTCTAGTGAGCTCAGACTTTATCAGGACAGATGCAGACAGTGACAATGCAGTGAGGGATGGGTGGCATGGGAGCAAAGCAGAGAGGCACCCAACCCACTGAGCGAGAGAAAAGGAGGGGCCATAGAGTGCTTCTCAAAGGAGGTGATACCTAACTTGAATTCTAAAGGTACTCACAGAAAATGCTAGCGGTTCCCCTCCCATATCTCCTTGGCACTTAACACGTCCCTGCAAGTCCAGCTTCCAACTGCCAACTGCCAACTGTCAGCACCTGCAACTCTGGGACCTAGGGCTTCCTCCCCGCTACTCCAGTGGCAGGCCAGAGTGCCAGAGAATTAACTCCTCCTGAGAGCAGCCCTCAACCAATGACACAGGGATGGTGGTGGAATCTCATCTCTCAGGTAAGATAACTCAGAGGCCAGTTCTTTACTGCTCTACACTATTTCCCAGAGTTCTCCAGAGGGACTGAGCCAGTCGCCCTTAGAGGTAACTTGCTTGACTGCCTTTACTTCCCTACATCTTACCAATGTATTTCCCTCATCTACCAGTATCTCACAGGATCGTCTAAATCATCTATTTGCACTAAAAATCCTTGTCTCAAGGTGTGTGTCTGGGCCATCTCAAACCAAGACAGTGCTTCCCATGCAGAGAACAACATGGGAAAAGTCCAGACAGAGGCAGGATATAGCTATGAACTGCAAATAGTTAGCTGGGCAGGGTTGAAGCAAGAAGTGGGTGAGGGAGCGGCGAGTCCCTGCAGTGGTGATGGCCAAGATTACACAGACCCCCTCTTAAGGTCTTTCTCAGTTTGGGCCTTTCCACAGGGAACTCTCATACACACACATTTAGGTTAAATATACAACGTTACTCACTTGGCGGCCCCTTATGCCACTCTGGCTCTCATCTTGCCCCTCCTTCTCATTTTATCCTATCTCAATTAAGTGATCTGGCCTCAAACACTTCATCCTGGCACAACTGACCTGGAAGCCCTGTAGGAGCCCCAGTTGTCTCAATCTCAAAACCACTGGCCTAACAATAGTGTCTGTGATCACCAATCTCCAAGATGGCTCCGAAAGACCCCTATTCCACCCCAAAATTCACAGCTTTTCATAATTCCCCTCCACTTTGTTTCAGGGTTGGTCTGCATGATCAAGAAACTATGGGCGAAGTGACAGCATGTGACTTTCAAGGCTAGATCATCAAAGACATTGTGGTTTCTGCCTCGCTCCTGGATCAATTCCTCCAGCGGAAGCTAGCTACCACATTGCAAAGACTCTTATGCAACCCGTTGTTAAAGTCCATGTGGTGAGGAATGGAGGACTCCTTCCTACAGGTAGCAAAAACCTGAAGCCTCTGGCCAACAACCAAGGGCATGAGATATCTTGGAAGCAGGCCATTCAGCCCAAGCAAGTCTTTGGAGTACTTCAGTCCCAGACAACATCTTGACTGTAACAGCAAGAGAGATGCTGAGCTAGAAACACAAATAATCCACTCCCAGACTCCTGAGTCTCAGAACCTGGGCAAATAACACTTATTGTTTTAAGCCACTAAGTTTTGGGGTAAATTGTTATGATGAAGGAGCAGAAGGCAAGCTAAGGGCAAAGCACAAGCTGACACCCAGCAACCCCCACCCCACTCCCTGGTGGGAAATGTGCGACATTCCTCAGGTACTCCTGACTGCCCTAAAGCTAACGGAAGGGAAAAACAAATGGTTAACTGATAGAGATCACATTCGGCAGGACAGGAGTCTCCATCAGTTTATGGATGGCTTAGTGATTTACAAGAAAAAAGCATTCTTATCAATAGTTTAACTTCCAGAGACCCACAGATTCAATTTCCTGGAACCCTAACATCACCCTCGCCTCCATGAGTGATGTGGGAAACAGAGGCAGAAGGGAATGTAAACAAAATTAAATTTCTTTATGATCTGCAGCCCATTGAAAAGGACTTGTGATAGGAAGAATGTAACATTCCTCTAAGAAGCTCCCAACTGTCTTAATGTTAATGGTTTCCTAGAGGGAAAAACAACTTAAGCTTGACAATAGCTAGGCCTCCAGTTCCTGAGAGTCTTCTTTAGCATATGAAGGTCCTCTTGGACACCTCCCTTTTCCTTACCTCCCCCAGCTCCCAAATATATAATCAGCCATTCCTTACAACCCCGGTGCAGCAGCTCTTTCTGCCCATGGGTCTTGTCCCCATGCTTTAATAAAATCACCTTTTTTTTTTATTAAAATGTTTTATTTATTTATTCATGAGAATCAGAGAGAGAGAGAGAGAGGCAGAGGCAGAGGGAGAAGCAGGCTCCCCACCTAGCAGGGAGCCCGATGCGGAACTCGATCCAGGACCCTGGGATCATGACCTGAGCCGAAGGCAGACACTTAACCATCTGAGCCACCCAGGCGCCCTAAAATCACCTTTTTGACCAAAGATGTCTCAAGAATTCTTTGGCTCTAGACCTCAACAACATTCCCAAACTGTATCAGTTACACAGCAACAGATAACTAAAACAGTGTCATATCCCTCCCTACTCCACATCCAACCTAGCCCCACCTCTCAGTCAAGACAAATAAGAGAGGAAAAGATTACAGCAGGAGATGAGGAACATCCAAGAGGAGATGACAGGAGGTGGACAGTTGGAGATAAGAGCCTGTTATCTGTGCAGGTTAAAAACTAGGGCTGGAGTAGTAATGAGTCGTCAGGATATGGGCGGTCAGTGAAGACCCTGTTGTGAAGGAAAAGGCCCAAGAAGTGTGTATGGGTATATTTGTCCAAATTCTCCCTCCATAAATACTGGTAGAGTCAGTCAGTGTTAATAGCTGGGTTACAAGGAAGCAAACATGTGGCAGGTTTTCCTACTTCAAAGATGAAAAACCCGGAAGTCCCAACGGGGCCTATATTAGTAACTACCAGTGGCTGCAGAAGAAATTATACCATTACTTAGTGGCTTAAAATAATAAACATTATTATCTCACACAGTTTTCACAAGTCTGGAATAGAGAAGCCACTTAGATGGGTGGTTCTGGTAATATATACAAGAACATTGATCATAGTATTGTTTACAACAGCAAAATGGTTATATTATTGTATTAAATTTTAAATATTATGTTAATAAAAATGATCAAACTGTGCAATAACAGGAAACAGTAAAAACAAAACAAAACAAAACAAAAAACTATGCATCTGCTAAAACGGAGGTTAAAAAAAAAAAAACCTTTTAGAAACATGGGAAACTACTCTTAATGGCACCAAAAACGCATGATGTGAAATTATAGAGTATGATTCCAGTTTTATTAAAATGTTCAAATTATATTAAAAGACCAAAATTCCATGTGCCAAAATGGTAACTATAGTTATATTAAGTTATCCATTACTAAATAACAAACTGCCCCCCAAATTAGTGACTTAAAACAATATCTGTTTATTTGTTTGTTCATGATTCTGGTCTGGAGAGTTTTTCTGCTGGTCTCTCCTGAGGTCTCTCGTGGAGCAGCTGCAAATCACCTGGTGGCACAACTGAGACTGGATATCTAAGAGCGCTTCCAACACCCGTCTGGTACCCCAGATGGGATGGCTGGAACAGTCAGGGGTTGCCTGAACCTCTGTTTCTCTCTGCTCTCTCTCCAGCAGAGCATCCAGATTTCTTCACATGGTAGTTCAGCACTCCAAGAGGAAGTGTTCCAAAAGAATAACCCCAAACATGCAAGCATTTGTTAAGTCTATGCTTGTGTTACATTTGCTAATACCCCATTAGCCAAAGATAGTCACATGGTGTATTACAGCTATCCAGAAAAACGGAACCAATAGGGTATGTGTGTGTACATGGTGCTCATGCGTGCACACGCACACACACACACATCTGAAATCTTAGGGTAGGCTGACACACTGGAAACTAAGGTAAGAGTGGCTGCTACAGTCTTGAGTCTGAATTCCACAAAGCAGCAGGCTAGAAACTGGGGCAGATCTTGAGGAGAAGTCCTTCTTTGGAAAACCTTAGTCTTTGTTCTCTTAAGAAGGCCTGCAACTGATTAGATGAGGCCCACCCACAATATAAAAGAGTAATCTGCTTTACTCAAAGTCTGGTATGATTTAAACATTAATCATATCTTTAAAAAAAATACCTCCACAGCATCACCAAGACTTGTGTTTGATCAAACAACTAGGCACCACAGCCTACCCAAGTTGACAAAATTAATGATCACACATGACCAAGACCAGAGTCAATGTGGGAAGGGTCTACACAAAGGCATGAATACCCAGAAGCAATGCTCATTAGCAACCACCAACAGAACAGGCCACCATATCTAGATATATTTGGATGGCAGATTTTTTCCTTTTCTTATCTCTATGTTTCAAATTTTCTGCAAAGAACATGTATAACATTTTGGAACAATAATAAATGTTATATAATGATTCATACTTATTATTTTAAAATGCAAGATGTACAGAAAAGTACAAAAAGTAAATCAACAAATCACTGGGAATCTCACCAATCAGAAATAATCAGTGTTAATACATTGTGATCCTCCTTGCATTTTTATTTATATTTATACAGATGTTAGGAAAGGAAAAAAAGGAAAGATGGGGGGAGAGAGACAGCCAGAGAGTTCTAAAAATGAGATAACTGTATGTAAATTAAAATTTGCGATTTAATTTGTAAATTTAATTATTTTCTTGAACTTAACAAAAGAGAAACTGGAGAAAATCTGAAAGATCTACAGTACATCAAATGTTTCTTCACCCCTGAGAGATATTAACTTCTTAAAAATTACTCTAAGGTTAGGGACACCTGGGTGGCTCAGTCAGGTGAGCATCTGACTCTTGCTTTCAGCTCAGGTCATGACCTCAGGGTTGTGGAATGGAGCCCCATGTCTGGCCCCATGCTCAACGGGCAGTCTGCTTGGGATTCTCTCTCTCCTTCTCCCTCTGCCCTTCCCCCTGCTTACATGTGCTCTCATTCTCTCTCTCTCTCTCAAATAAATAAATAAATCTTTTTAAAAAATTACTCTAAGGTTAAAGAAAATTTTAAATATTATGAAAACCATTAAGAGATTACAGTCATATTTTTTAACTAGAATTTTAAATAATCTTGACTAACTCCCTGCTCCAAACAGTGTGGGGATGATAATACTCTTCCATTTCCTCCAGCTTTCCCTCCCCTGCCCCACCTTGCAACATCTGCCATTTAGGTTGGCTTTACTTTGCCAAAATCTGTAATCATAGCATTCTATTCCATTCTATTTATTGCTCACCTGACCAAACCTGATCCCATCAGCAAAGAGCTCTGGTTTCATGCAAGCAGATAAAGTGAGTGCTCAAGTCCGGCTGCGAGTTCATATTCAAGACTGCTTCATATATGGGCATCTCCTTGGCTGCACAGACTTTCCTTAGGTCTCACTTTCCAAACCTCAGAACTTTATAAGCATTGCTCCATTATCTTTGCGTTACTATGGTGCATTGGAGAACAGCCGAATCTTTCGCACTGGCAGGGACTACTCTGTGCCTAGATGCCTGAGGAACTCCTTCTTTATTTTATGAATTCAATAATTTAACTTAGAAAAATTCTTGATGGTGGTCATTCTCAATCTGTTCTTCTTGGCATGTGGTATACCCGGCCACATGCAGATCTTCAGGTTTGTATCTTTGAATTCTTCCTCTTTGTTGCATTGTCTATGGTGGGGACCCATTACCTTATTTTGAATCATCTTTGCCTCACTTCCTCCTCTAATTATTTAATTTCTTTTTTCTCTTCCCTCTGTATTCCGTATGATCATCTCCAGCTTTCCCTTCACTCCATTAATTCAGTTTTTAGCCATGTCTATTCTATTCCTATTTTATGTTACTTTATTTCAATTTATTCCCTAGGTCTGCAGTCTCCTTTTATAACTCATTCTGTAGTTTTATCATCTCATCTTTCAGCTCTTGTTTTATCATATTTATATTCCTACTAATATATTCTCTAAAGGAAAACATTCATGTGGAAGTTACTCCTATCTCCATATTTAGGTTTCTTCCAGATTTCACCTCTCTTTTCCATACCCACACCTGACTTTCTGACTAACTGGTTTTCCTGTGGTATGTTTGCCTTGTTGCTCTGTTATTTCTTTTCATCTTCTTGTGCTTGATGCAGGCTGCTCTGTCCATAACGCTCTTCCCTTCTTATTGGGGCCGGTTTGCCTTCCCCCACTCTGAGTTTCATTTGAGGCCTGGGTCTTGTTGGTCTAGCCACTTTTCTGCAGCCTGAGAGAGAACAGAGCTCAGCCAGGAATTAACTCAGCCTTTGGTAAGGAATTTGTGTTCTGAGGTTTCTTCTGAGAGCACTAAATGCCTATGACCAGGGCCCATTCCTCATAGCTAAGGGCATGGCTCACTTCTATGGACCGTGGTTCATCCTCCAACCTAGCCCGGCGTCTTAGAAAATAACAAGCCCTCTACCTTGCTAGTGGAATTGCAAACTGATACCACCTTTCCAGAAAACAATTTGGCAATAAGTATCAAGACCTTATATATCAAGATCTTTATTTCTAACATTGATCCAGTATCTCTTTTGAGATTCTAGTTGAGGGGGAAAAAAAAAAGAAGGAAAACAAAGATTCATTTGCAAAGAAATTCTTTGGAGCATTATGTATAATAACAATAAACTGGAAACAATTTAAATGTTCAACATCAAGGCATGTTGCAGTAAAGGCTGCAGCAAATAAAAATAAGGTTTATGAAGAGCTTTTAAAGATAAGATTAGATGCTTCTGATATAATATTAAGTAAAAAAAAAAACCAAAGTACAAAGTTAAAAATACAGTAAAATCCAACTCATGTTTTCAAAATGCTTAAGGAACCATACCTGGGAGGAACCACTAGACTCAAAACTCCAAGAAGGTAAGAACCATGACTGTTTTGTTCACTCCTATATAACCAGAACCTAACATAGTGCTTCACACATAACACAGGCACAATGAATATTTATGAATAAATGAATAAATTAATTCAGCCAAAGAAATTTATCTCAGGATTCAATAGCAAGAATAGTTGTTTCTCAATGGCTTTGATTTTACAGATCTTTGATCATGCTCTGACTAGTAGAAACTGTAACACATTTGGCTAACTGAGATAGAGGCTTTCACAAAACACATTTTGTATAGCACTACCTCATTTCCTCTACCCTGATTTTTTCTTTGACAGGAATTCTTTAAAGAAAACAGCTTTATAGGTATAATTTGCATACCATACAACTAACCCACTGTAAGCATACAATTCAATAACATTTTTTTTTTTTAAAGATTTTATTTATTTATTTGACAGAGAGAAACACAGCAAGAGAGGTAACACAAGCAGGAGGAGTGTGAGAGGGAGAAGCAGGCTTCCTGCCGAGCAGGGAGCCTGATGCGGGGCTCGATCCCAGGACCCTGGGATCATGACCTGAGCCGAAGGCAGACGCTTAACGACTGAGCCACCCAGGCACCCCCAATTCAATAACATTTAATAACTTTATAGAGTTATGCAACCATCACCACCATCTGGCTTTAGAACATTTTCATTACCCAAAGAAATTCCTTCAAATTCATTTGTAGTCAATCCCCATTCCACCCTCAACTCCAGTTAACCACTGATCAGCCTTCTGCCTATACAAATTTGCCTAACTGGACATTCCATATGAATGAAATCATACAACGTGAAGTCCTTGGCAACTGGCTTCCTTCACTTAACAGTCTGGAGGTTTATCTATGTTGTAGCGTACAACATAACATCCACATTGTACATCATTTCTTCTCATTGCTGAATAGTATACCATGTAGGAATATACCACTTCTGTTTAACCATTCCTTGCTAACCAGTTGATAGACATTTGGATTGTTTCCAGTTTGAGGCTATTACGAATAATACTGCTATGAACATTCTCATGAGTCTTTGTATAGACACATGTTTTCATTCTCTTGGGTAGAGTCCTAGAAATAGAAATGATGAGTCACAGGGTAAGTTTTTTTTTTGTTTTTTTTTCTTCTTTTTTAACCTTTGAAAATGCTGAAGCATTTTCCAAACTAGCTATACAACTTAAAATTTCCACCAGCAATGTATGAGGGTTCTAGGTTCTCCACATCCTGGCCAACACTTCATATCATCTGCTTTCTTAATTTTAGCTGTTCTAGTGATGGTGTACAGATATCACATTGTATTTCTAATTTGCACTTCCCTAATGAATAATGTTGATAACCTTTTCTTGTATTTCAGAGCCATATGTATGTACTATTTAGTGAAGTATCTATTAAAGTGTTTTGTCCATTTTTTAATTGGCTTGTCTGCTCATTACCGAGTTTTAGGAGTTCTTTACATATTCTAGATAGAAGCCCTCTATCAAATATATAATATGCAAATACTTTCTCCAAGTCTGTAGCTTGTCCTTGAATTTTCTTAATGGTATCTTTTGAAATGGAAAAGTTTTTAATTTTAATGAAATCCAATTTTTCATTTTTGTTCTTTTTAGCCTTAAGCTTTTGATATCGTATCTAAGGACACTTTGCCTAACTTAACATCACAAAAACATTCTATGTTTCTTCCAGAAGTTTTCCAGCTTATCTCTTACATTCAGGTCTTTGATCATTTCAGTTAATTTTTGTGTATGATGTAAGGTAAATGTCTAAGCTCATTTTTATTTTTCCAGATGGATATTCAGTTGTCCCAGCACCATTTGGTAAAAAGACTATTCTTCTTCCCATTAAATTATCTTGACACCTTTTTTGAAAAATCGATTGACTAGGATGTAAAGAGACTCAATTCTGTCCCATTGATCTATATGCCTATCCTTATATCAATACCACAGTATTCTGATTATTGTACCTATATATTAAGTTTACAAATCAAGTAAGCCCTCCAATCTTGTTTTGTTTTGTTTTGTTTTTCAAAATTGTATTTCCATGTAAATTTTAGGATTCGCTGGTCGATTTCCCCAAAATTCTGCTAGGTTATTGAGACTGCATTAAATCCATAGGTCAATTTGGGGAGAATTAAGATGTTAACAATCTTGAGTCTTCCAATTCCTAAACATGGAATTTTTCTCCATTTATTTAGATATGTTTTAATTTCTCTAAGAAATGCTTTGTAATTTTCATTGAACAAATATTACACTCCTTTGCTAAATGTATTCCTAAGTACTTTATCTTTTTTGGTTCTTCTGTGAATGGTATTAAGAAGATTTTCATTTTTTGGTTTGTTGCTAAGATACATAGAAACACAACTAATTTTTATACATTGATCTTATATCCTACAACCTTGCTAAACCTGTTTAACAGTTTTAGTAGTTTCTGTGTGGATTCCTTAGGAATTTCTATATATGAGATCATACCATCTGTGACTAAAGACAGTTTTACTTTTACCTTTCCAATCTAAATGCCTTCATTCACTCACTCACTCATTCATTTATTCATTCATTTTTGCCTTATTATACTAGTTAAAACCTCCAGTACAACATTGAACACATGTAGCAAGAGTGGACATCCTTTCCTTATTCCCAATTTTATGGGGAAAGAATTCAGTCTTTCAGCATTTAATATGGAGTTAGCTATAAGTATTTTATAGATTCCCATTATAAGGTGGAGGAAATTCCCTTATTTTGTTTAGTATTTTGATCATGAAAGGGTGCCGAATTTTTGTCAAATGATTTTCCACCTCTATTGAGATAATCATCTAGTTTTTGTCTTATATTCTATTACTATCATGTATTACATTAATGGATTTTTTAGCCATTAAACAAACTTTGCATACCTTAGATAAATACTATCTGGTCATGGTGTATAATACTTTTTATATACTGCTGAATTCAGTTTGTTAATATTTGTTTACAAGTTTTTATTTATGTTCACAGGAAATAGAAGAAGTCTTTTCTTTTTATGTCTTTCTCTGGCTTTGGTATAACGGTAATATTTGCCTCATATAGTGAGTTAGGAATTAGTCCTACCTTCTCTATTTTTTTAAAGGGTTGAATTCTTCAAATATTGGACTGAATTCACCAAAGAAATCATCTGGACTTAGGGTTTTCTTTGTGAAAGATTTTAAATTACTAATTCTATTTCTTTACTTATTACCAGCCTACTCAGATTTTCTATTTAAGTCAGTTTTCATAATTTGTGTCTTTCGCAGGGTTTCTTAATTTCATCTTTGTTGTTGAATTTTCTGGCATTAAGTCATTCATACTATTCCCCTTAATTACAGTTCTTTTAGTTTCTGTTTGGTCAATAGTGATTTTACTTCTTTTATTCACGATTTTGTGTTTCCTCTCTTATTTTCTTGATCAGTCAACCTAAAGGCTTGTGGTAGGCAGAATAATGGTCCTCCAAGTATGTCCACATCTTAATCCCTGGAACTCATTAATATATTATGTTACAGGGCAAAGAGGAATTAAGGTTGCAAATGGAATTACAGATGTCTTTAATCAGCTGACTTTAAGATAGGAAGATTATCCTGGATTATCCTAGTAAACCAAATGTAATCACAAGAGTCCTTAAAAAGTAGTAGGAGGCATGAAAAGAAGAGACAGAGAGATGGCAGTGTGAGAAGAAGCTGGCCTGACGTTGTTGGCCTTAAAGATGCAGGAAGGGGGCCATGAGCCAAGGAAAGTTTATGGCCTCTTGAGCTGAAAAAAGAAAGGAAATGGATTCTCCCTAGAGTCTCCAGAAAGGGATTCACCCTGCCAACAATTTGAGATCCATGTCAGACTTCTGATCTCCAAAACTGTAAGATAAATGAAATTATGTTTTTTAAGCCACTAGACTTGTGGAAACTTGTTACAGCAGCAATAGAAAACCAATACAGATTTTTCTCAACTTCTTTAATCTTTTCAAAGAACCAACTTTTTTTCATTTACTTTTTATCTTCTCTTTTTCTTTTTTATTTACTTGAGAGAGAGAGAGAGAGACTGAGAGAATGAGTGGGAGGAGGGGCAGAGGGAGAACCAGACTCCCTGCAGAGCAGGGAGCTGGACACAGGACTCCATCCCAGGACCTTGGGATCATGCCATTAGCCAAAGGCAGACACTTAACCTGATTGAGCCACCCAAGCGTCCCATTTACTTTTTATTTTCTATTCTATTGGTTTCCACTTTGCTCTTTATTATTTACTCCCTTCTGTTTGCTTTGGGTTTAGTTTTACTCTACCTTTTTTTCTAATTTCTTAATGGAGAAGCTTAGGTTATTGACTTAAGACCTTTCTTCTCCTTTCATATAAGCATTTAAAGCTATATATTTCTCTGTAAGTGCTGCTTTATTTTCATCCTATAAACTTTGATACATTGTCTTTCTATTTTAATCCAGTTCAAGATACTTTCTAATGTCCTTTTCCGATTGCTTTTTTGACCAATGGGTTATTTAGGAGTATGTCTTTTAATTTTCGAACATTTGCCATTTTGCAGAGCTCTTCCTTTCTGTGAATTCGAGTTGCTCTCTGCTGTAACTTCCTTTCAACCCAAAGGATTTCTTTTAATACTTTTTGTAAGGCAAGTTTGCTAGCAACAAATTCTCTCAATATTTGTTTATCTGGGAATGTTTTTATTTCGTCTTCATTTTTAAAGAATACTTTTGTTAGATTTAGAAACTTTTTCTTTCTTTCAATATTTTAAATATGTCATTCCACTATCTTCAGACTCCATTGTTTCCAATGAAAAGTTAGCGATCGTATTGCTTCTCCGTACATGAGAAATTGCTTTTCTGTTTTTGTTTTCGATATTTCCTCTTTTCTCTGGCTTTCAACAGTATCACAATTATGTTGTCTATTTGTGTATTTCTTTGCTTTTGTTATGCTTGGGTTTTACCAAGCTTCTTGAAACAGTAAATTAATTTTTTTCATCAAATTTGGGAAGTTTTTGACCATTATTTCCTCTCTTTTTGGATATTTCCTCTCTTTTTGAGATAACTATCACATATATGTTGGTACACTTGATGTTGGCTCACAGGTCACAGAGGTTGTATTCATTCTTCTTTGACCTTTTTCTCCTGTTAAATCAGTTTGGGTAATTTCTGTCGATTTACCTCCAATTTGCAGGATTCAGTCTTCTGCTATTTAGCCACTCTAGTGAAATTTTACTTAAGTTATTTTACCTTTCCAATAAGAATTTTTTTAATTGCCAATTTTTCTTGAGATTCACTTTTCACTAAATCCTTGTTATTCTACTTTTAATTCTTTGAGTGTGATTTCTTTTAGTTATTTTAAAGTATTTAAAATACCTAATTTGAAGTCTTCATCCATCAAATACAACATCTGAAGAAACTCAGTTTCTATTGACTGCTTTATTTTTCCATACTATAAGTCAGATTTTCTTGATTATTGGCATGTGTCATAATTTTTTATTGAATCTTGGACATTTTAGATGATATATTCTAGCAATTCTGGATTCTGATTCCTCCCCACCCACCCACCCCTAAAGATACTGTTGCTATCATTGATTTCCTGCTTCTCTGTTGAGTAACTTGCCTAGACTAGGTCTGTGAGGTCTGTCTTCTCCATGGTGTCTGGTTTCTGATGTTTCTGTTCAGTTTTGTTCTGATTTTTTTATTTTCATTTTTAAGCTTAGCTTCCTAAAGTTCACTCTAATGTCTGTTCAGTTACAGGTTGTGCTCAAATACCTTGAGCCAGAAAGTCTTCCATTCTCTGCTGATGGATCAGTGTGTGAGCTAGGGAGCTCATTCAAAATTCAGGACATTTTCAAGTCTCTCCTGGAGTTTACTTTCTGCCAGGCCCTCTCAGGTTGTCTCACATACTCCTCAGTACATGAGCCCAGGCTCTACTGGCCAAGGATGCACAGATGGCTTAGGCTCACTCCCATTTCTTCTGTTCAAATGCACAGCCTCAGTTAACCCAGGGTATGCAGAGAACATACCAAGCCTATTATGGTTGTCTCACTCCCAAAACTTCCTGTTAAATTTCTAACCAATCTGTTAGTTCATTGCATGCCCCAAAGAGACCCACAAACTTTGACTATCAAAGCCACTAGCCTTCCCTGTTTTCTTGCTGCCAAGATCACCACTTTAATTGACAACAGTCCAAATCAGGTAAGCCTCTTCTGGAAGTGGCAGCAAACAACGGGTTTTTATGGCCTTCCTCACCTACAACTAGTAAACTACTTGTAGAGGTGGAGGGGGGATGGGAGCAGCCCCATGCAAGAATACCACAAACTTCTACCATTCTTAACCAAAATTCAATTGTTTTCATGAATAGATGCTTTGCTCTCTTACCAGTAAGCTAAATGGTTGTTTTTTGTTAGTGTTATCCAGTTTTATAGTTGCTTCGTGGGGAGGGGGGATCTTTGTTGCCCCTTTCACATGGGCATGCTAGGGGTGAATCAGAAAACTTTTAAAAATCAGTTTTGTGTTATATGTTCTTTTTCTTCACCAAGTCATCTCAAATCCCTTCTCTAACAAGGCAAAAAAGAAGGAAACAAACAAGAGGGAGCAAGAAAGGAAAGAGAGAAAGAATTCCCAAAGTAAGAATATAAGCAAAAGTATTTTAAAGGAGATTTCACTGGTTTTTCCTGCCCTTTTCTATATTTTCATTTTCCATTTTGTAATTTTAACTATATGTTTTCTATAATTCAATTTTCAAATAGCTAGCTAATAAATGTTACATGGTTCAAAAATTAAATTGAAGGGCGCCTGGGTGGCTCAGGTGGTTAAGCGACTGCCTTCGGCTCAGGTCATGATCCTGGAGTCCCAGGATCGAGTCCCGCATGGGGCTCCCTGCTCGGCGGGGAGTCTGCTTCTCCCTCTGACCCTCCCCCTCTCATGCTCTCTCTCTCTCTCTCATTCTCTCTCTCAAATAAATAAATAAAATCTTTAAAAAAAAATTAAATTGAAAATTAATATATATACTCTCTCAGTCCTTTAACCCATTCATCCACTTCTCAACCCCATTCTTCCATGAGTCATTTATTTCATTTTTATTTTTATTTTGTAGTTATTTATTGTGTGTACTACCTGGTTTCTTTATGTAAATGCAAGCATATATAAAGATATATTTTTGTTTTTCTCCTTCTTCTAATAGGAGTCAAAACCTAACACACACAGTGCTCTGCTCTGGCTTTTTTTCACTTCATAATCAACCCTGGAAAACTTTCCATATCCTTCCAGTTTCTTCATGGTTTTGTGTAGCTGTGTTGTATTCCATTATAGACGTAGTATGATTTATTTGACTAGTCCATTACTGAGGAATCATACACAGGAAGTCTGCCCACAGTCTAGGTGAAGCTAGGAAAAAGCCCTTCTGCTTTCAGCGTTCCTCTAAGCCATTTTTCAACTAGCTGGAGAAGAAGGAATGTCACTCCCCCCAGCCCTTTTCCCAGTTTACCCTAGCTCCAAGTGGGACCATCAATTAGAATGTGATAAGAATGAGTGGATTAGGAGAATGCTGAGAGCCCACCTTTAATAGTAGAGAGCTTCCTCCTGGGGAGCCAAGCCAAATTTGATCTCGTTCAGCTCCTGCATACACCTGTGGATATGTTTCCTGATTCCCAGTTGTAAAATAAGGTTCTTACTCTACAGGAAGAAGACATGCTAAGATTTTTGCCTTTACAATAATAATTTTTAAAAATACACACTCGTTCTCTGAGGTTGTAAGTTGAAGGTTAAGTTAGGAGTCTTATAGCAAAGATGTTTTGGGGAACCTGATTCTAAGTCCTTCTCTAAGAACTTATACCATAGTTGCTATTGAGGGGAGGGGATGGATCAGGGGGCTACTATATTAGCACCACATGCCTTTGGCCATACCCTCCTCTGTCCGATCCAAGAATGGATGACCAACACCAAGGAGCACAAAGCTTTGACCAGCTGGGGATAAATAGATTTTTCTCAATCAATAATTTATTCCAGAAGACACAGAGCACATAAGAATATAGGGGGCACTCGAACTGAGAGTGATGTACAGCACGGCTGGAGAAGGCACCTGCCCAGGAGAAACATTTCTGAGCCTCAGTTGAAAAAAAAAATCCCTCTCCTTGATAGCAACCTAAAGCCAGCTCTCCCAACTGGATCAACTTCAAAGCCCTTCTGCATTAGCTGAGGCCACAAATGACCCCGATGCTCAAAGCAAAGGGCGTTTGTACGGGCAGCAATGTCACAAGCTATCATCAAATAGTATTTGTTCCGAGTAGCAAGATCCCAGCATCGAAGGGTCCCCTTAGGTGCAGCCAATATCCCTCACCCCACCCCCCAAAAACAGCCCCTGACCAAACCTGTCCTCCTCTGTCCTTCAAAGTCTCTCCTTTTTGCACTCCTTTAATTGGACTTGTTTTTGAAGCCCATAGAATTTATTATTCAGAAAACAACCTTCTCTGCAATATCAACCTTAATTAACTGTGTTCTTCTATCGCCTCCCACCCTCCACTTCATGCATTTGAATTAAGGCACTCCAGAGCCCCTGGCCAGCACCCCTCCCCCATCACAGACCCATCAGTGTCTACCAGCCAACCATGACCAGATAAGAGAAAATGGAATTCCTTATCTCTGCCTGCCAATGTGAAAGGGTCAAGGTTACCAAGGAGAGACCTTCCAAAATGAAGGAGAGGGAGAAAGAAGCCAAACCTCTCTGGTTTCCATGGAAACAGAAGGTTGAATCATGGTGCATCCCCGAGAGCCTGGCCCGCTTAGCTCCGCTGACATCTTTCCACTTCATTACCCTCTTTATCAAGTGATTCTGCATAGGACTAAGTGTATTTTGGTGTCAGGGTGCACTGTAGATGATTCAAAAACAGAATGACCTTTGCCGCAGATCCCCAGTGCCTTCGAGAGCCACAGACATCTGCACCCCTCCTCCTCTCAATCCTCTTTATGTCTCTGCTCACTCCTCACTCTAGTCAAAGCGCCAGCACCACGAGGCGGAGGCTGGGAGGTGCCCCTACCCAGCAGCCCAGGAAGCCGGGACCCTGGTTGTCAGGGATGCACAGCACCCGAGCCAGGAGGAAGATTAATGACTTTGCCCACAGAAAATGGATAAAACGGCCTCAAAAAGACAATAAACGTGGGGCCGACTGCGAGGAAGGCTCTGACAGTAACAAATACTGACTGACATGGCATTGTGTTCTCTTTCTAGATGACTCTGAGCTGCCAGTGGAAACACAGATTCATTTAATAAGCGCTTCAGTGAGACCTTTGGGGGTTAGGATTGATCTCCACCGCATGCGTGTGCACACCAACATTTTGTGTGTGAAAAGGAACGTCCGCGTTTGGTATCTGTCCCTTTGGAAATCCAAGGAGCGTGCTGTAATTTCCCAATCTTGTCTCCACGCTTCAGCAAATTTGTCACTAGTAGGTTCTCTCAGCCATGAAAATTCTCCTGCAACCAAGAGCCCAGGGCTGAAAGGAAATCAGTTAGAGGACTTAAAACACCTTTGATAAGTTTGACCTCTCTTTCAGGATCCCTTACATGTTGGTGTCCAGGGGAGGGACGCTGTTCCTCTTGTACACAGGCGGCAGTGACCTTTACAGGAAGCCTGGTTGGCAAAGGAGCAGGCAAGGGAAGCCAGGAGCCACAGGAATGAGGCTGACGAGGAGACGCCAGGAGGCCTGGGAGCTGCCTTCCTTGTATTTTGTTTTCCTTTTTCCAAAGTAACTCACAAAGGCCGCATCACGGAGGCTGGGGTATCTGGGTCCCATGTGCCAGTGTCAACACCAACTCCATGTGCTCTTGAGGAGGTTGTTTGCTCTCTCTGGGCATCACACTGCCATCAGAGGAAGGGCACGACTAGACCTGATA
Source organism: Mirounga leonina (assembly GCF_011800145.1). Lineage (NCBI taxonomy): Eukaryota > Metazoa > Chordata > Mammalia > Carnivora > Phocidae > Mirounga > Mirounga leonina. The sequence continues at coordinate 31,696,606 of NW_023270268.1, forward strand.
ACTGCTCCGATCCCTTCTAGCTCTGTCATGGGGGCCAGCCCCAATGTGACCCTGCCTCTTACACCCACACCCCAGCATGGCTTCCTAAGGCTTTTCCCAAATCCCATTCCCTCCACACTATCTCCACCCTCACCTCCCTAGCCCTGAGCCCGGCCAGAGCCTTCACATCTCCTGCTGGACTGGCACCGTGACCCCCTACTGGGCCCCCAGTCTTGCTCTCTTCCCATTCATTCTCCAGAGCAGCAATTCTCAGGGTGCAGTCTTGAACCAGCACCAGCAGCAGCACCCGGGAACTTGTTAGAAATGCAAACGCTCAGGCCCTATCCCAAATCAGAAATTCCAGGCTGGGGCCCAAATGTCTGACTCCCCCAGATCACAATAGTAAAGCCCTCTTTGACCTGATCCCTCTGGGCCTTTCCAGGGCCTTGTCTAACTACTACCTTCCTTGGAAAATATTTACTGTCTAGCAACACAAACTTGTTATTATCAAATACACTGTACTATGTCACACCCCTGGTCTCACAAAAGTCATTTCATCTAGCTGGGATGGTCTTTATGGCCAATCCTCACTTCGCAGGGCTAAGTCCTTACCAAACTCTAATTCAGTGCAGATGACGCTCCTCCAAAAAGACCTTCCAAATTTCCCCACCCCCAAAACTAGGATCAACACCCCTCCCTGTATTCCCAGCATTCCTTGTGTATACCTCCACTTTGCATATCTCACCTTGTATGGCAGGCAGGATTCTAAGATGGCCTATAAGATTTCCCATCCTACCTTACCCCCACCCCCCCGCCAAACCCCCGTGAACACACCCTGCATAACCTCTGGGACCGTGATTATGATGGATTTCACTCCCATAATGCCATATTGTATATGCTATATGGTTGACTTTAAAATAGAGGAATTAACTGGGTAGTCCTGACCTGAACACAAGAGCCCTTTAAAAGCAGTTTCCTCAAAAAAGAGGAAGTCAGAGATTCAAAGCACAAGAGGGATTCAACCCAAAGAGGAGGTTTTCCATTTCTGAGATGGGGATCAGGGGGCCTACAGCAAAGATCTAGAAGCAGCCTCTAGGAACTGAGAATAGTCTCCAGCTGACAGCCAACATGGGAATGGGAACTCCAGTCCTACAACCTCAGGGAACTGTATTCTGCCAACAACAAATATAAGCTTGGAAGTGGATTTTTTCCAGTTTCTCCAGACAGGAACTTAGTCCAGCCAACACCTGGATTTCAACCTGAGCAGATATATTGTGGACCTCTGACCTACAAAACTGTGAGTTAACTTTAAACCACTAAATTTAGGGTACTTTGTTACGTTGCAACAACAAAAAAATCTAACATACCTTATCATGTAATTGTCTGCTTTGTAGCAGCTCCCCCACTGACTGAGCTACTTAAAGTAGAAACTGCCTTATTCATTCATGTCTGCATCACCAGCACCTGTCTTGGGCATGCCCAGAGCTTAGTAGATGGATGGATGGATGGATGGATGGATGGATGGATGGATGGATCTTAGAGCACTGGATTCCATTGTCCCAGCAGTTGTTTTGGGATGAAGACAAAGGAATAGAATGTTTAAAAAAAAAAAAAAAAGATAGAATATGTAATAAACAATAAAATTGGGATGAAAAAATGGGGTTTTGCCACTTTGTTGATTTTTGCAGCATGAAGATGTCTTCATCTGTTAAGAGTTTGTCCTCCATTTATGTCTTGTAGTTCAATACCTCATAGCACCAGGAGCTAAGGATCGTGCCCTAGTATGACATCTACTGTTGTTCTATCTAATGCCCCTTCTCTTTGAGGTAATGCTGCTTTGTGTATAATACTGGTGGAGTATAGTGACCAGCCTCCCACCTCAGAAGCCCAAAGAGGGGAGACTCTGCCTGTCTCAACTCCCTGGAAGTGCAGACAATTGAACTCTCAACCCAGAAGCTAGGGTGAGTGGTATGAAGATGCTGGGACAGTCAGGTTTATCCCTAGCAGCTTTAGGAGTATCTAATTCCTGGTGTCTAATGGAAGGTCAAGTGGTATCCTGGTGCAGCAAAGACCGTACCCTGGCCCAGTTGCCCTGTTATAACAGGGTTCTGACTCAAGCTCTTAGTTTCTGCCCATATTTAAAGCTGGTTCTCTGGCTACCCACTGAATCTCGGAACCACTGATATATTCCTTTTCTGCTTTAAAAACCTAGAGTTGGTTTTGTTGTTTGCAACCAAGAACCCTGATTGATACAAATTCTGATAATGCTGAAGTGACAGCTGAGCACTTCTCCTATTCCTAAAAGTCTCGGAGACTCTACAAGCTCTCTCAGTTACCTGTTGTACCAGTCGACGTTCTTTTTTTTTTTTTTTTTAAGATTTTATTTATTTATTTGAAGAGAGAGACACAGCGAGAGAGGGAACACAAGCAGGGGGAGTGGGAGAGGGAGAAGCAGGCTTCCCGCAGAGCAGGGAGCCTGATGCGGGGCTCGATCCCAGGACCCTGGGATCATGCCTGAGCCGAAGGCAGATGCTTAACGAATGAGCTACTCAGGCGCCCCCCAATCGACGTTCTTAATTGCAAATAAAAAAACCCTCGGTAGCTGATTTAAGTGGAAAAGAAATTTATTAAAGGATATTCAGCATCTCTGAGAGGCCCTAAAACCAGGAACAATAGACAAACCTTGCCACCCTCCAGACTGTTCCCGTAGGGTCCTTGCCAGCACCCCCACTGGCATAGAAACCACAGATTCCAGCAACAACACTGCGCCCTGTGTTTCCACCAGAAAGCCTGCCACAGCTGCCCCTGGATGCTCAATGTCTCTGCCCAGTCCCTGGTCAGAAGGGACTCCTCCTGACACCAGCTTCCTAACCTCAGTGGCCTCCCAACTGAAGCCTGGCACAGGAGCATCTGCTTGGGAGGACCTTAATTCAAGGGAAACTGGGAAAGCCCATTTCTGGCTTCTCTCCTGGGAAGGCACAGACTCAGAAGGCAAGAAATTCTCCAAACGTAGGAAAAGTGTCCAAGAGTTCTGGGTACCCAAGTGGCTTGACAGATACCCTCTTGACTACCAGTAGCTTGACTACGTCTGTTACAGTGTTAAAAACACCTTGCATCCAAGAAATCCTTCCTAGAGGCTAACCAAACTCCCACCTGCCACAAAGCACTGATGTAACCAGAGTCCTCTGTATGCTGCTTTCACTGGAATGCTATAAGAGCTCACCACTGCCTTCCAAATATTTGACACTGACCTTAAGTCCCCTTTTGATTTCCTTTTATGCTGTTCAAGAAGTAACAATTATTTTCTCCTTCTCTCTTACTTAGGATTCGTTGGAGCTTTCGTCGCCTCTGAAGCCATTCTCTCAGCTCTTCAGACCTATCTTCAGTTGCTCTAAAAGCTCCATTACTTGTACTGCTCTCCACCAGATACCATAGCTGCTTTCATTTTCTCTCTTCATGCTTTCTCTCCAGTTTAGACCCTTAGCTCCCTGCTCCACTGAATAGCACCCCTCCCCTAGGCTCATTCAACTCTGCTAGGTCATGCTGCCCTGTGCCCAAACTACATAGGAACTTTGCAGTGACCTGTTCTTATGGGGTGTTCGGAGCTAAAACACAACAGCCCTTCCACCCCCTTGTCACTGCATACTCAGCTCAGAGGTCACTGGAATTACAGGGGCTCAAAGGAGATGCAAGTGGGCACACTGCTGCTCTGGAATGAAACTCTCCCACAAAGACTTCTACCAGCTGTGTGACCTTAGGTGAAACACCTTACCTCTCTGAGCTTCAGATTCCTCATTTGAAATATTTAGATAATATTTGCCTCACAGAACTGTTGAAGGGTTGAAAAAGGTGATACATCTAATGTACATAGAGTAAGTGCTCAATATATGCCACCTTATATGGATGACCTGGAGACCCAGAGTGATCATGGGTGTAAAACTAGAAAAATCCCATACAATTTCAGGTTATTACTAACATCATAGTTACCAATATTATTTCACAAACTAAAAAGGTTGTGGTATAAGGTTGTGGGTACAACCTTGATAAAATGTACTCCCTAGGAGGACACTAGTGGGTTTCCATAAATTGCCCTGAGAATAAGAATGAGTGTGACGGTTAATGGCTTAAGGGATACCCAGATACCTGGTAAAACATTACTTCTGGGTAATGTTTAACGAATGAGCTACTCAGGCGCCCCCCAATCGACGTTCTTAATTGCAAATTAAGGGGGTGTGTATGTGAGGTGCTTCTGGAAAAGATTAGCATTAGATTCAGTAGACTGTGTAAAGAATGTGGGCAGTCCTCACCAACGTGGGTGGGCTTCATCCAATCTGCTGAATGAACAAAAAGGCAAGAGAACCATGAATTCTCTCTCTTCTTGAGCTAGGATGTCTATCTTTTCCTGCCCTCAGACATTAGAGTTTTTAGTTCTCAGGCTTTTGGACATAGACTGAATTATACCATGGCCTTCCCTGGTTCTCCATTCTGTAGACAGCAGAATGTGGACTTCTCAACCTCCATAACCATATTAACCAATTTCTGTGAGATAGATATATAGATATAGATGTAGATACATAGATGTCCCATTAGTTCTGTTTCTCTAGAGAACTCTAATACAGCGATTATATATCCATTACAGACATTCCCAGAACGGTGGAGCCACCCTTGAGATTTACAGAGGCAGGAACTGAGGGGACAAGACCTTGTCCAAAATGGTCAGTAGCAGAGATGGTCCTTGAATCTAGTGTTCTTAGCTCAGTCAACATCACCTTGGCAGAACAAGGCTTCCACACTGACCTTTGTGGGCCAGACAGTGCTCCCCATCTCCACTCACACACCCAGCCAGATTTCCAAGAGGCATCCAATATCCAGACCACCCAAACCAAAGCTAACCTTCCAGTAACCAGAGTTGGTTCCCTGAAACATAATTTGAAGAGTCAAGGAAATGTCCACATTAACAATGCCTCCTCCATCTACCTGCCTTTGGGTCTGAAATCCCCCTGCCCTTATATTAACCTCTTTAGGAATGTTAAAATGGAAACAGCAATTCAAGAGTGAACTCTGGAACTGTTATTTTGCTGAGAACTAGTCCAGCAGATCCCTGAGTAAAAGCAAAGATGAGAGTTTGTATGGGGAGTGGGTACAGAGTAGAGTTAAATATAGGTTGACAAGAAAGGTAGAAAACTCATACAAAGAATACTCCCGATATAATAAATAAGATTTCCCCATATTAAAGGCTAAGGTGGGGGCCACTGGGGGATGTATTAGGCTCCCTGGGGGAAAGGGTTAAAGAGTGTCATCCCATAACTGTCTGTCCTTCCAGGCTCAGCCCAGACAGCCCCTCACCAGGAAGTCTTCCTGGGCCCTCCAGGATTGAGCAAAGCATCTGCCTTCAAGGACCTCATAGCATTCTGAGCTCCCCCCGCCCCACCCCGCCATCATGACTCTTTCATCTCACTAGCTGTGAGCTCTTTGAGGGCAAAATGAGGTCGTGCTACATCCCCAACAGAGGCCCTGCCTGGATTTATGGATGGTGCCTCAAGTTGAGTCAACCTGCCTTGATTCATTTGCAAGCCACACTTGGAGAAAGGCCCCTTAAGTCAAGACTCCTTCTTCTGAGATCTAGGGCCCTACCAATGTACATAATTCCTTTAAATTCAGAGACAACTCATGTGTGCATCCACTCGGAGATAAGAAGAGAAGCCCTCCTCTCTGGCTTGCCCAGAAGCCAGCACTCAGGAGCAGTAGCATCTGAAACTCTACAGAGGAAGGACAGATAAATATGGCAAGCTAGGCGAGGGGCTAGGCCACTTATCATGGCGCTGGCTCTGCAAAGCTGGCACTCAAGTTTTTAATGGGCTTACATGTTTCAGGTCAATTTTGAATTTTTTTTTAATTTCAAGTTCTTATTTAAATTCTAGTTAACACAGAGTGTAATACTGATTTCAGGAATTTACTGATTCATCACTTATATATAACACCCAGTGCTCAACACAAGTGCCCTCCTTAATGCCCATCACCCATCTAGCCCATCCCTTGCCCACATCCCTCCAACATCCTCAATTTATTCCTTATCGTTAAGTCTCTTATGGTTTGCCTCCCTCTCTTTTTTCTTTTCTTCCTTCCCCTGTGATCATCTGTTTTGTTTCTTAAATTCCACATATGAATGAGATCATATGGTATTTGTCTTTCTCTGACTTATTTCTGACTTATAGCTCCATCCACGTCACTGCAAATGGCAAGATTTCATTCTTTTTGATGGCTGAGTAATATTCCACTGCGCGCGCACACCCCACATCTTCTTTATCTATTTATCAGTCAGTGGACATTTGGGCACCTTCCATAATTTGGCTTTATTGATAATGCTGCTATAAACATCCAGGTCAATTTTTAAAACAAAATTTAAAAATTGCTTTTGTTTATATTTAACATAAAAATGAGATAATGTCAGTGGTCCCTCTCAATACATATATATATGTATATATATATACATATATATATACATATATATAATGCATCCTGGGGATGAGGGAGGCTGGGAAGCCCCTGGGGATGAAGGAAGGGCTGTGCCCCGTCCCCACTACAGAACTGCCTCTTTCAAGGACACCCAACCTGCTGCTCTCCGACTCACTGCTTTTTACTCAAGTCACAAAATGAATGTCCCAGCTCCACTGTGGAAACCCATGGCTTTCACCAAGACCTCACAGCAGGACCCAAACAAAGAAAAACCAAAGCAGAAAGAAAACACATCACATCCAAACATGGGGCCTTCTGTGGGCCCCACTGTCCACAAGGACAATTCAGGAAGCTGCTATTGATTTTCCATGAGAAAGAGAACTAGGCAAAGAGAAAGCTTGCGGGGGAGTCAGGCCAGACGGGGACTAATATCTCATCTCTCTGTGTTATCTTTTTCCACAGTTCAAAAATCAATTAGTGATGAATTTCTCTGGAAACTTCTTAAACAATGTTATTTCATTAAAGATCTGTGCAAGCACCATCAAATTTGCTTTCCAGGTGTGAATTAGAAAATTAGCCTCATCCTTTTAATAATTTCCTCCTCGGTAACATTACGTCAGTCTACACAACGTCTAGTACCAGCTGAGCTGAAGCCGGTGGGAAGCACATAATTCCTTTTCCCCTCCAGTAACAGAAGTAAAAGCAGGTAGGATGGAAAACATGGGTCCTTCCTAAAATGGGAGCAGGAGACAAAATACAGGAGAGCCCTGGAGAGGCCGAGAAGAGCCCGGGAAGACAGATCTTCATGGCTACTGGGAGTAAGCTGCCGGCAAATAGCAAAGGAAAGGGGTGGAGGGTAATTAAGAGGGTGGCAGTACCTGAGAAAGGGGCCATGAGACAGGTGGGGGGGCGGCGGCCTGTTGCCCCTGCAACGTGCTGCCTAGATGAAGCCAGGAAGGGTGCTTTCTCAGTGTTGTGTAGCTAGCTCCCAGCCCAGACCTATCCATCTCTATCTATGGGCAGCACCACCACAGGTAACAGGCTGGAGGGGCGAGGGCTGCTCTGCGAACAAGGAGGACCATCACTGCGGCCAGGCACAACGACGCTAGCCTGACACGGCAGCATGCAACTGCCTTATGCCCTGCTTCCCTCGACAGAGGAAGGTGCACCCTCATTAATTCAGACGAATTTGCTAGAAGGCCAACCTAATAGACAGTGGTAAGATGCTCTTAAAGGATTCCATTTTATCACTTTCATTTACACATAGTAAAAAGAACTAAGTCTGCCTTTGGTGAATAGATAAAAATGATTAGTAGTTAGCTCATTAAAGCACAATTTAAAAATAACTAACATTTTATCGATTGAACAAAATGACATTAAAACGGTGCCATGCAGAGAGAACAACCAAGTCACCATCCCTGTCTTCAAGGAGCGTGCAATCTGGGTAGAAGGTCAGTATCCAGGTCAGCAAATGACTGCAATACAGTAAAATGTGTTATTAGCGGTCAGCTAAGGGGGTGGGGTGATGGGAGCACAGAGAAGCAGCGTCTCACCCCGATGGAGCAAGCTGGACACCTAGGAAAGGCTTTTTGGAAGTGCTCCTGGAACTGGTTCTTGAAGAACAGTTAGACATTAGCCAGGTTGTGGGGAGGGAAAAATGAGGGGAGGGAAAAGTGAGGGAACCACCTGGTCATCCCAGGCATCTGTATAGTAGTCTATGGTTTGCAAACCTCATAGTTTACCTACATTTTCTCATTTTTGACTTAGAACAGCCCTCTGAAAGAAGTGCTGTTATTTCACCTTATTATAGATCAAGATAGAGTCCAAATGACTCCCCCAACCCAGCTGGTAAAAGAGGAAGGAACCAAGGAATGGAATCAAGTCCCCTTCACTCCAGACTCCACACCCTGTCAGAAATCTGATGAAAACCACAGACCCTCGTCTCAGAAAAAAATGCACATATGCTCGCACTCACACACAAAAATTCATATACGATTGGATGGCACTCAGAAACCCTCTAAAGCTGGGATCAGCCCCAGGATCCCAGCTAAGGGCTCCTTCTCTGAGCAAAGCTGGTCTGTGCTTATGCTGTGGTCACCCCACATTGTTTGGAGAGAAATGCAGACTTCTGGGCCACTCTGATGATTCTACTTTCAAGCAAGTAAACAGTCACTCTTCATCTAAATCTATTTACCCTACTGCTAGTGAACCTCGTGTCTTTGGATCAAGCAGAGTAAACCTTCAGCCCCACCACACTGGAACAATCTCAGATTCTACAAGACTTGGAGTCAGTCTTATGCTGACTGTGTCCACCCAAAACGAATTCTGTCTGCTGGGGCCTTGGGGATCCAGAGTCACAGGCACATTGTGTGTGGGGGGGTCTGGGTGTGAGGGTGAGTGAGCAGTCAGGTTGATGGGGCTGGAACTCTGTGAGAGAGGCAGGCAGCATCTGAGGAAGGAAGCCCTCTGGTTCCTTCTCCCACCTCTAGGGCTTACAATATCATAAGCAGTTCCAGGGCTGACCTCCCAAGCTCTAAAATCTTGCTGGAAACAACTCTCTCGGCAGCAGAAGAGAATTTTGAGTGTAACCACCCCCCACCACCACCCCCGACTGCGAGCAGCAAACTCCTCCTCACCTTGACTGCAGGATCAGGGCAGGGGGCCTCTTCTTGCTCACCCCATATGCGCAGTGTGGCTTGGTGCCTGGCCCACAGCAGGTGGCTACTAAATATATACTAAAGTGATATATGAATGATGTTCCATATCTCCCCATCATTGATTCAAGATCATCTCTGGAAATGACAAAAAAGAAAAGGAATTGAAAAAAATCTCCTCCCCCTGCAGGTTTCATGTCTCTACAGCACATTTTCAGAGGTCCCTCTCCCTTACCTGGGTATGCACAGACACGATGCGCTAGTGGACTTGTTCAGGCACCAGCTGCCTTGCCGCAGGACAGCCCTCTGCCCACAGCTCGCAAGGGCCCGTGGGCCATGTCCACGCTCCCAGGAGGCCAAATGCGCACCCTTGTGGCTCCTGGTGAACCAGCAGCCAGCCGGCCCCACCTACAGCCCTCCTCCCCTCGGGTGAGGACACTCACTGGAGAAACCGCAGAATTTAAATGATCCCACAGGAAGGAAATCAACATCTCTTAGAGAACAAATTCTAGGACTGGAGTAGAAACTGAACATTCTGGAAGCGATAATTGGTCTCATTTATCTAAATTTAGAAGGTCTGGAAAGGGAAAGAGTAACTATTAAGACAAGTTATTTAGAAGATAAGCCTTTAATCAAAGAGATGAGTCAAACCCAAATTCAAACCAAAATCCTGCTCAAATCAGGGGTTTGAAATATAAGTTCCTTTGGGGATAAAAGTTAGATCTTATTTAACTTGAAAATGAATAAGAACTTTCACAAAAAGAATAAACTCTAGCAACAAAAATCGGCCACCTGATAACTGTGATAACCACCAAAAATCATTAGTTGTAAATCAGAAATATTTTGAACAAAAGTGATGCGCTGAGAGACTGGCTGAGCACTGAAAGTTCACAGTGCTTTGAAATCACCTGTGAAATCGGCCCAGATTAGGTAGATTAGGTGTTCACTGCCTTGCACTCACTGTTGGTCCCGTTCAGCTTGCCCTGGATGACTTTGGTCATGCCACTCACCCTCCCAGGTAGGCTCTTCTTTTACCCTCCCCCAGTCTCTTCAACAGCAAAATGGAATTGATAACCACTCATTTCTCCCCCATCTTCAGTTCAGTTCAGTTTAACAAACATTTCTTGAATGCCAGTTCTGTGCCTGCAGGTCATGTAGATGAAAAATGAGTAAGACACTGTCCCTATCGTGCTAGAAACCTGCAGGTGATTTTTAAGAATGAGGGTAGGGAGATATCCAGGGTGCTGAATTAAGGCATCCAGAATAAGAGCTAAACAGGAGTTGGCAGGTAAAGAGAAGAAGAGAACACTCCATTCAGAAGAAATGTCAGGAGCCGAACAGACAGGTGGGACATAATCTAGAGCAAGCGAGGAGCATAGGTAATTTGGTCCTCTCAGACCCCAAAGGCAGAACTGCAGGGAGGAGCAGGTGATGAGGCTTGATAGCTGGGAAGGGACCAGGCTGGGAGGCTGTGAGATCTGGGCTAAGCATGTGAACTCTATCCCGTGGGAGGAAGAGTACCATTTTAAAGTTTCCACTATGAAAGTAACTTAGTCATTTGGGCATTTTGGAACATCATTTTTCCATGAAAAGATGTTATGAAGAAAAAAATGAAAAAATGGGGTAAATGCATGAACTTGAGAAAAAAAAAAAAAACAACAACAACGAAGGTCATTATGAAATCTACTACATAAGTGACCTCACTTAAGGACAATGATCCCTGTTAATAATGGCTCCAACAGCCAGTAGGGGTGCTCTGCAAGCCAGAACTCATGAAGAAGCTGAGGTCCTCCCAACACTTTTATCCTCAGCCTTACTTGTGGTCACTGCAGACTTGCAGACTCCTGCCTAGATTTTCTTTGCTGGATCTGGATGCTCTCTATGGCCCCCTGCATGTACCTTCATACCAGGTTGACCATTTGGTAATCTGTGCCTCGTGTAGTCCATAGGGCAAACTCAAGTGTTCTGCACCAGGTCTTAGCTCATCTTCATAGAGTTCAGAAGGATAACACTCCTCCGATCTGTCTTGTCATAGACACCTGAACTGAGAGGGTCCCAGGAGCTATGAGAGTCAAGGTTCTGGTCCAGCACGGACACATCTGTCTGCACAGGTCTCCAGTAGGACCTGGCTACCTATCTGTTACAATGAAACTGTAAGTTCTATGTTAGTCATTATTTCTACCCATGGAGCTTCTGGAATTGTACATCTTTCCAAATATAAAATTTAGCCTCTGAATGTTGCAAAATCTCTCTCTGTATCTTTCTTTGTCCCTCCTTATTTTTCTTCATAACACTTATCACAATCTGATGATATATTACATATCTGTATGTTCGCTCACTGTCGATCTATCAAACTGTATAAGAAAAGATTCTTTCTGTTCACTGCAATATCCTCAGAGCATAGAACAATGTCTAGTCAAGGTAAAGCCTCAATAAATATGTGTGAAATAAATAAATGAAGGACCATAGTACTAATGACAATAGTCCTATCTTCCACTAGCAGCCTTGATCTTTTTTTTAACTGTTCACTATTTCACAGAATGAAATAACAGTACAGATTAGGGAGAAGCATGAATGACTGACAGATTTAGTTATTATATTCATTTCATTAACTCAAAAAACATTTCTAGAGAATTGATGACATATATGCCAGGCATTTAAAATATCTTCAAAATTTGTGTACAGCTTTAAAAAAAAAAAAAAGATACTCAAATGGTTTCAAACAAAGGGAAAGAATATTTGGGAAATCTGTAGCCTTCAAAATAGGAGGTCCAGATCTCATGCATCTGAGAATGTGAAGGGATTTCACCAAAATTACTTACTCAACCACAATAGCAGATGTGGGAAAGAAAGATGAAAGCTATCGATTGCCATAAATAGCTCTCAAAATCCTTTCTTTCGTAACATCAATCATTTCAAAATAACCGAAAAATTAGGAGAAAGTCCCTAGTCAGTACAGAGGATACAGTGACTTTTAAAGAACTAAAATGCCAAGCAGAATTGGGAGCTTTCAACGTGAATACCAAATAGAAAGGTGGTAGGAATACTATTGATAGAATGCATGCAGCTATAAGAAAAGCATTTGATATAGTGGTATAAAGTGTTACACTCAAAATTAATTCAAATTGGCTTAGTAAGGAGCACTGCCACATAAATTTAAAACCGGCTCAAAGTCTGCAAACAAAGAGTGATGACAAAGGGAAATGTATGGAGTGGGGGGGGGAGTAGGGTGCACAGGGGTCATCTTTATTAATGATCTGAAAGAGGGAGAGTAAACAGCATGTTAATGAAACTTGCAAATGATGCTAATTTGGAAGGTGTTGCTCTGATCATTGTGGACAGAGAGAGAATGTAAATGAACCTTCAGTGGTAATAAATATGAAGAGGAAACAACACAATGAAATTCAAGTGGGAAAACACAAACCATGCCCCATGCAATGACTCGCCCACTCCCACCCCAGAGCCCTTTGCCCCTCACATTTGTGGGATGGGGCTGGGGAGGAAAAGAATATAACCCTGACTCAGAAACGTTTAATCTAAGCATTCCTCACTTGTGTAATTTTCCTTCACCCGTCCTTTAAATTTCCACAGAAGGCTTTTCCTGGATTCAGAGCAAGAGTGGTGCTCGCCCTTGGATGATGGGGCTCCATAAATTACAGTGCAAGAGAGGCTGTTAAAAGAAAACAAGCAAATAATGAAGGGAATGGGAAAATTGATTTATGAGAAATGACCCAAAGGGGTAGACTTCTGTTAATTGATGGCTAAGTAGTAACATGATAATCACCTGCTGAGCTCTCTCCATGACAAATAACCAAGGGAAGGAAATATTTAGTATCAGACAAGGAACTTAATTCTGCCTGGCAGACAGTGCCTCCCTCTCCCTTGGAGTTGCCACTTTCCTACTGAGGTTCCCTAGTGCAGGTCTGATGCACTTCCCCTTGAGCAGCCTGCCTCTGGGCCCTCCGCACCCCACCCCTGCCCCCACCAGACCCACAGGTCATGCCCTCCTCACTTCTGCTCCTGACTTGATGGACAGCATGAATGCAGGGGCCAGAGGGAGCTCAAGGAGGGCACAGACACACTGAGAGTGGACACACATCCCTACAAAAAGGGAGGTGGGGGAGGCTAGGTCTCAGGACGCCTTCGTCTCAAACAAGCCTTCTCACACTCCAAGAAAATGAATATAATAGCTCTATGCAAACAGATGATTGTATGCAAATGTGAGTGCTGTCACTATGCTTACTTCCCTAGAAGATCCAGCCACCCAGATTTGTGACTTCACAGAGATCTGCCAGGCTGCCTTAGTGGCCTAGTGGCCCTTTGTGGATGGAAACGGTAACAGAATGTCTCAAGCTTCAGGTCAACTCCCAATCCTAGGAAGTTCAAGTGGACGGAGGCTTAGAACCTGTTTGTCTCACTTCCTTATTTTACACATGACTTAGAACTTAATAAAATTCTTTTGAACACCTTTGCCCAAAGAGAGGCTGCCTGAGGTCGCCACATTGTTTTAGCAAGAACAGTAGTAGCTTAATACATCTCTCAATCCCCTGTTAACCTTCAAAATAAAAGTTACTTTGCCAGCAAAAGATGGGTTTATTTGGGAATAACAGAGAGTTGCAATTTAGGACGCGCAAGCTGTGACAAAACCAGAGGAGACCAACAAAGGAGAGGAAGATTATTTTACAGAGAAGGAGGAGGAAGTTGGGAGGAATTGTTTCAAATGATAAAGTCCACTGGAAAAAAGCAAGAGTTCAGGGTGATGAAGGTTTCTCCTTGGCTGAGGGGCAAGGGTAGCTGATTTCTTATAGAAGATTTAATATATATCTTCTCCTGTCTGGGCCTTGATCATTGGTCATTCTTTCCTGTTGATTCTTCCATTGGGGTCTGTAATTGACAATTCTTCTAATTGACATTGAGGGGTACCCACTCCCCCTTCCAGCCTCTGGACTCCACTCTAGTGTTTCGCTTTATCCATTTTTCACACTACATTTTGGAGAAGAGAAACTGAGGCCAGATCAGTGAAATTTTTGCTCAAGGCCACAAAGCCAGGGTCCTCTGAGACCCAGGCAATGGCCTTTCCTCTAACCCTCCTACCTCTCTAGAAATTTGGAAACTGGGAACTTCTGCTACAGGAAGGAGGGAATTTTCCCAGGAACTGAAGAAGAGATCTCAAACCTGGTATTTTCAGACAATCGCTAGATGGATCTGGAATATCAGCAGCTTTGGTCATTTTCTCATACACTAACATTAGCACCCGCAAGGCCCTCCACACCTCCTTCTCCACCCTGGGCTGCACCCTCTGTCACCTTGCCTCTCCTTGGCCTGGTGTCTCCTGAGTCATGAGGCATGTTCGGGGAACACAAGACCAAGAGATACAACTCCCCACATTTGGGCCAGCACCACAGAACATCCAATCACGTACCACTTTAGCGGATTCTCTCAGCCACTCTGTGAGGCAAGCAGGATAGTTTAGTCAACAAGCATTTACTGGACACCTACCATGTGCCATCACTGGGGACAGGCAATAAACAAAACAAAGGTCCCCAAAATTGTTCCATGTGCAGGAAGGTAAGGCAAACAGAAAATAAGTACACAAAAAAAGAATGAAGAAGGTTTCAGATGATAGTTAAGTGTGATGAAGAAAATAAACTAGTAGAATGGGGTGGAAAATGACCAGGCAGAGGAAAGGGCAGCTTCTTCAGGAAGGAGGTCAGAGAAGCCTCTCTGAGGAGGTGGCATCTAGCAATGCCTGCAGGAGGAGAGAAAACAGGCCATGCACACATCAGGAGATGGTATTTTCTGAGAAAGAAAACAGCAAGAACAAAGGCACCAGGACCAAAACAATGAAGGAGATGCCCCAGTGACAGCATCACCAAGAAGTGGGCAGAGGCCAAATCATGAAAGACTGTGCAGGACGTGGCAAGGAGTTTGAACTTCATTCTAAGCACTGAAAGAAGGAATGAATGATAGCCTAGCACTCAAAGGGGCTCATTAGTGTCCCAAAACATCACTCAGCTAGGCAACGGCCTAGCAAGAACCCAAGCCCAGTTCTTCTCTGACATAATTTCTAAGGGACCTATGAAAGCAAGGAACCTTGGCCCTGTCTCAATATCCTCCCACTCCCTCTCCTAGACCCTCTTGCCGGGCTGGGCAGCAAGAGGGGTGCTTCCTGGCCTGTACCATAAAACCTCAAAAGAGGCTGTCTCTAAACCAGGCAGGACTGTACCCTTCATAGCTCCCACTAAAATTATATGAAAGGAGAGGCAACTGAGAGTGTGTATCATCCTCCAAGCAAGAGCCCAGACAGATTCTTAGTAAGTTCTAAAAAAAGTCAATGCCGGCATTACAGGGACCACCCACCACCCCTACATAATCCTTTCATGCCAGCACCACCATAGCAGGTCAAACATGACAATCAAATGTAGCTATCTCATACTGGTGGGGGGATGCAGGGTACATGGAAGAAGGGGGATTTACTGGTTCAGAGATGCCTGTCTCACTAAGACTCTGTCCCCAACTGGCTGGGCCCTGCAGACCCATCCATGGAGGCGTAACGTGTGTGAGTCATCCTTGTCTGCCCCACCTTCCATCCTTCCTCCTGTAATAAGGTCAGAGACCCACAGGTTGCACTGCAGTCAGCACAGAAAAGCCAGTGGGGGCCATGACCCCTGTTCTCAGACTGTCGTCCAGGAAGGCTCTCCCACTCTCCGGCTCTCAGCTTCCTGCCCATTCCTGCCTGCCTCCCAGATGCCATGACTCTCTACTACATGCAACCTTCTTCCTTGTTTGTCTCATTCAGAGTCCCTTCTCTAGCTTCCAGGCCTTAGCCCAGCAACTCCACCCTCTCTCTTAATTCTGGACAAAGGAGCCTCTTCCCAGGGCCCTGTGCTCAGCCCCATGGGCTCCTCCCTTAGTCATCCTGCCAGGGGACACATCTCCCCAGCACCATCTGCCTTGGGTATGGCCCCCACTGATGTGGGAAACAAAAGCAGAAGAAAAATTGTTAAATTTCCTTACTACCTAGAGCCCACTGAGAAGCCCTTGAAACAGGCAGGGTGATATTCCTCTAGGAACTCAACTGCCTCGATGTTAATACTTTGCTAAGGGCAAAAGGCAATTCTAATCTGACAATCCCCCTCATCCTGTAAGTCTACTTTAATGTATAAAAATTCCTTTGGAAACTTCCTTTATCTCTAAACAGCCCCCCCCCCCCCCCACCGCACCAAGATACGTGTTGGCAATCATCCCCCAAGCATATGGCCCACCAATATACATCTGAAGGGTCTCATGACTAAGGTTTTATTAGATGGTAATAAGTGACCTTTTCCCAACAATAGCTAGCCCCCTCAAGGTCCTGGGAACCTTGCTTCCAAAATTCCTTAGAGACTTACGCTGTCCCTAACCCCCTCCCACCTTGAAAGTATATCCTGGGCCACTCCTCATGACCCCAGTGCCGCTCTTCCTGCCCACGGGTCCTGTCCCTGTTCTTCAATAAAAACACCTTTTTGCACCAAAGACATCTCAAGAATTCTTTCTTGGCCATCAGCTTTGAACCCTAATAATGTTTTTCCCACATCACCCACCTCATCAGGGGGTCACTGGCACTTGCCTCACAGAATCCTTATGAAAATTAAGTGAGATACTGTAGGCAAAGCATTTCAAACACACGTTGTACATGATCTTATTATTTCCTTTCCATCTTGATCTCGTGACACACTTTCCCCAATTCCCTCCTCTGCTCTTTCCAGCACCCTGGTCCTATTTTCTTGTGTGCTGTGCCACCACTGTGACAACATCTGTCTCCTCGTGCCCTTAGACTTGACGTTAAGGGCAGCCCCTGGTTCCTCCGTGTCCTGGGTCCAGCACAGGGCCTGGCACTAGATGGACTCAGCAAGTAAAGGACAGCACTTTCTTATGCTTGCGCTGCTTCCCATTGGCTTCCCCATTCATCACATCAAAGGAAGGAGCCCTGATATTTTGGTGATGCATCTTCAGCACAGGTGAGACACTGTACTTTCTAGATGCTTTCACACGTCTTCTCTTGCTCCATGTTGGGGCCTGGGACTGGTGACCAATGACTTCACTACAGTTCCAGACCTAGAGAAGGTCAAAACCTGCAACATGACCAGATTAGATGCACGGACAACAAAGGCCCTGCTGGCAGGCACGAATCTCAATCCACAAATTCACAGGTATAGAAAATCGTACTCTATTTTCTGCAATTTAACTTAATTTCTAGCTTTTCCACCAGGTTCGTCAGATTAGTTTGGATTTTGCTGTAAGGAACAAATTAACCCTGAAATCTCAGTGACTTAACCCTACACTGGCTCACCTCTCATTTATGCTACATGCCTAGCACAGGTTAGCGGGGAGAATGTGCTCTCCACAGTCACTCAGGGACCCAGGCTGTGGAAGGTATGTCTTGGGACACTTGTCATCTCAACACGTGGCAGAAGAAGAAGCTGGAGGGTCAAAGACAGGCTTTTCTCCCCTTCAGTGTAGAAGTGATTCATGTCACTTCAATTCACAGCTCATTGGTCAGAACTAGTCATTTGTCCAACCTTAAACACAAGAGACGTGGAGATGTGGTCTTCCTATGTGCTCAGGAGGAAAAAGATAGGATTTGGCTTCTCAAACACTAAGTAAACCTCAGTCCCTGGAACTACTTCCCACACCCTAGAACTATTTCCCACTCCCCTAAGTTGTGACAAAATTTATTTCTAAACTCTTATCCCATGGCCAAGATAACTGAAGAGGGAGAGTCCCACCTAACCCTTGGTCATCTGTATATAAGATTACTAGTGACATGGTTACTGTCCCTGTCCACATGGCTCTTTCATCACTTGCGGCTCTCTATTTCTGTTTCATGCATGGTACATGAGCCTTTTTCTGAAATGTGGCCGGTGGCCCAATCTATACCACAGAGCTGCTTTTGCTGAGCCTCACAGTCTCCCCAGAGGATGGCCAGGAAGCTGAGTCCACCTCTTTGTTGTCTGGACTCCATGAACCTCTTTCCCTCCCATTCTCCAGCCTGGGGAACTAAGTTCTAGATTGCAGTTGAGGTGGGAACTCTCCCTGAACGTTTTTCAAGAAACTTTTAAACTATCCTCTCCCTTTAAGAATTAAGCTTCTAGAACAAAGTCCTAGAAGAAACTGTTTTGCCTTTTACTCTGCCCCATGCATTCCTTGAGGCAATGAACACAGAGCAAGTATGAAGAGGGAGAAGGAATAGGGGAAACGCAAGAAGAAAAACAAAGGCATGGATTAGAGTCTCAAAATCTTATCCAGACACACACAAATAGCATTTTCCTGGGCTGGGAAAAGAGAGGCACTGCCCCACAGGACGGGCTTGGCTTTAGGAAAGCCTGTCCCTACGCCTGCTCTGTCTACCAGTGGCCAGAGGCACATTTCAGCATGCTGATCCCAGGAAACCTTAAACCCACAAATACTGGGAGGCTCAGGGCTCTCCATCATCAAGAAATAGAACACAGAAAACACAACACAACCCCATAAGCTTAAAGCTAGGAGCACAATGTCAGATTCTCCAAGGAGCATCACCACACAGAAATCTCAGAAGTATGAACTCAGTTCCTCTGCTCAGAAAGGGTGAGGTTTTAGCTGAAACACACAGCTTTGGAAACCCAAAGGGGTCTGAAGAGAAGCAACTAGGACACATGAGACAAGGCACAGAGTCCGAGGAGAAGGAACCCCCGCCAGAAAATCTGTACCCTCTTGGTTGCAAAGACTAGCACTCTTTCTAGAGGAAAATGATGCCTCCTGTTCACTGTGTTCAGTGGCTGCCCATCAGAGGGCCTTTTTGATACTGGATTCTTCCTGCGTGCCTGGAAAAGGGATGACTAAATGCATAGCCACTGAGGTATTTTGGCTAAATCTAGTCTGTTATCCTCAAAGGGATTAGATTTCTTTAAAATTCACCTTAGATGGCTTAAATTCACATCTCTGTTTTATGGTTGACACTGGGCTCTGGGTGTGGCGATGGCTTTTAATGCTGCTTTGTTTATTTTAAATTCACCACTGGCTTTCATGCGGATTTAAATCGAATCACTCCGCCCAGCAGTGCTCCTCTTTATTGTTTAAAAGCTGATCACATCTCTTTCTGAAAAGCACAGCGTACTTGTTACCTTGCAACCAAGCAGCCACAATTTACTGGGCTAAAAATCAATATATGATTGAATCCAACTCATGCTCCTCTCTGGAATTCTTATAGCCTCTCAACTGATGGCCCCACATCACTGTCCCACCCAAGCATTTACCTTCAAAATTTGGAGGGAAAAGAATCCATTTTCCAATGAATAAAAAGAACACTAAAAGAATGATTTTAAACACCAAAGAGAGATTCAGCGTTACTTGGGAGCTGAGCAGACAATCCTTGGGCGAGAAAATAAATGACAAGTTTCAAACTAAACCAGAGGTCTATTCTATAATGCTCAGCTAGCTGGAAGGAGTCGCTGACTGGAGCCTACTACGAATTTGCTTTAATGATGTTTTATCTCGCCTATATTTTTTTAAACACATGATCTGGAAGAATTAGCAACCATTCTATGCAGACAGTCTTCTAGAACCCACCTAGTATAGAAAGTGAAGCTGTGGGAACTACTGCTGTCTCCTCTGGCCATGGATTTCAGAAAGGACGAAGTGAAACAGTCAAGGGACCGTGAGAACAAGCCCCAAGTGAAAAACATGACGCACCTGTCAAACCGCCTGCCTCACGGATCTGAACCACAGCGCAGCCGGAATGCGGACCCCTATACAAGCGGACTGAAAAGAGAGGACCGCCGCTCCAAAGAGCACCAATGAGCTGAGTTCCCTGCCAATATCGACCAATCAGGATGAGGCTTTTCCAACCAATCAGGATGAGGCCCTTCTAACCTAGCAAATTGAAGCACTTCCCCCCCTTTTTCTTAATTATCCTGTTGGCTGGAGTGGAAACCTGAGCGGAACCTTTCCATAAGCAGGGCTTCCGCTCTGTTCCCAGGGGCCAATCTATTCTCTGCTGGTTCTGTGTTTCCCTTCAGCTGGAGCCCCAGGAAAACTTTGCCTATGCTGCTGACTTTTGAGTCTGGCCTCGTAGAACCCGACTCTGGTAACAGAGGATTAGGCTGTCATTATCTGAGTAGCCCCGCATCGGGAGACAGCCCTAAAGTCAGTCAGATTCACTTGTCTTCAGTCCCACTTCCACTGAATGGGTGGGTAAGGGGGGTTGTAGTAGAAGAGCAGGACTGCGGAGCTGCCAGAGAGGATTTTTTTTTTTTTTTTTTTTTTTAAGATGGGTTGCCAAGCATAGGAAAAGTCTGGAGGAAAAGGTTTTGCTCTGTCTCCCTCTGTGTAGGATGCGAGCCATCCCCATGAGGTCAGCTAGACAGAGTGGGGAGTGTTTTTAAAGAACATTGAACCAGTGTGCTTCATTTCTCACTAATAAAAGAACCAAAAGAGAGGACAAAAAAAGCATGAGGAAAGTTCTTGAAGACTCCTGACTTTTGAATGAGTGTATTATGGTTGGGGGCAGGCAGAAGGAGAAGAATTTAATTCAGGTTGGCAAACATGGTTGAAGTCCAAATAGAGAGCCAGAGTATTCAGTAAATGACATGATGAAAGTGCGGAAATTGATGCCGTCTAATTCCAACATGGTATTTCATGCCAATTATGCCTGATATAACTGTTGTTTATAGTTTTTTCACTTTTTCTTTTTCTTTCTTTCTTTTTTTTTATTTACATATATAAGCAAATGGTAGCTCTAACAAGAATAAGCGTATCTGAAATGCAGTAGCCAAGACTCAACGAGGACATTAAGACTTTCACTGCCTAGGGATAGATAACCATATGGAGATGATTACTTCAAATTGCCTATTGGTCACCCAAGTGAGGTAGAAAGGGCAGGGACAGAAAATGGTGGGCACTGTAAGCAGCACAGATGAGTCAAAGAAGCAGGGAGACATTGGGGACTTTCAGGGTAATGAAATTTATATAAGAGAAAAAATGATCTGGCAGTTAAAAAGCCAACCAGAAATATTCAAATTTCAAACACTACAGTTGAATCCATTTAAAGAATGGTCATCCTTTCTGACACAAACACTAAAGAGGGCTTATATTTATGGTGGCAGATTGAGCAAGCACTGAAAACCTCTCTTCATTATCTGAATGTGCAGAAATGATAGAAATTATATCTATATATATATAGATATATAGATATAGTTGATAAACACAATGCCATGATAGAAACCTAGGGACAATGCCAACTATTAAGAGGATCTCTAAACCAAGTAATAAAATAGCAGCCATAGCATATATGGAGGCCAAAACCACCTCACCATGACAGTACAAGTTTGGAGAGGGACCATTATAGGCATGACTCCTATACGAAGTCAGAAACCAGTCACTGAGACTCATATGACAAAGGGCTAGAATCATGCCTTGAAAAGTCACCCCTATGATCAAGGAATAGAACAGAATTATCCACACAGGCGAGTATCCACCAGAGTGACCCTTGCATGCTCTGCACAAGATCAATCCTCCCAAAATTATCAGGATTAAGAAAACAACACAACCTTCCCACCCAGAGACTGTCACAACCCCAAACATATGAAAGAGAAATCACACACAGAGACTAACTTACAATCTAAATTTACTACATATATGAGGAATACCAACAGTATGAAATATAAGGGGGAAAACCAAAGAATTTAAGCTCTTCTGCCTGAGAAAAAAAATATAATAAAGTATC
The DNA here is from genome assembly GCF_011800145.1 of Mirounga leonina. Lineage (NCBI taxonomy): Eukaryota > Metazoa > Chordata > Mammalia > Carnivora > Phocidae > Mirounga > Mirounga leonina. The sequence goes on from NW_023270268.1 coordinate 31,718,437, forward strand.
TCCTATATTTAAAGTCCTTAAAGTGATTTTTAAAATAGCATTTAGAAAAAGAACCAGGATGTTATGAAATAAGAGCAGATACAAATGAAACAAGAACTAGTGGTTATAAAAGGAAAGCTATCAAAATAAAAACATAATGAAGAAGTTATGCTTCCAGGCGAAATGAACCAGATTACCCCCCAGCTTGAAACAACTAAAAACTAGACAAAATATATAAAATCACAGTTTTCAAGACTTTGGACATCAGACCGTGCAAGTCAGTGGTCCCTGTGAGACCATAAAGAAAAAAAGAGAAGACCCATGAGTACCCAAACTTACGTTTTAAGAGTTTCCAGGCTACAGCACAGAGAGCACAAGTGATGTCCACCAGACTCCTTGAGTTGAGGACACAGAGCTTAAGTCCTGGAGACTAAGGCAGTCAGAGTTTACAGTACCAGAGAGAAGAGAGCAGCAAAAAGAGAATGCTGGAGATGCACAAGGTTGGCCATGAGTGTTCATCAGAGGACTAATCAGCAAGTGCATGTGAGAAAACAACCTGAGGCTGGGGAAAGAGCCTTTGAAAAAGATTAGAGGGGCAGTATTTGGTAGTCACACAGGGCCAGGAAGAGTGCCTGAACAGATCAGCCAGACCGGAAAACCTCACAGTTATGAAATGTTTGGTAAAGTACTCAGAAATCTTGCCTTAGTAGTGGGAAAAAATTAGCCGTAGGTTAAATGTTGCTCTGGTTTTGTCTGACAAATCTTAAAAGCAAGAACAATCAAACTGTTTCCAAGTAATTTAACTACATCTCAGATAAAGCAAGACTATTTACGTAAGTATAAAAATATCAACATCTAACAAGGTAAAATTTACAATGTCTAAAATCCAATAAAAAATAACCAAACATACAAAGAAGCAAGAAAATATAACTTATAATAATGAGAAAAACAATCAATTGAAATGACCCAGAACTAAAGCAGAATTAACTTAGATGGACATTAAAAGAGTTGTTATAATTGTATTTCATATAACTATATTTCAGAGTTGTTATGATTGTATTTCATATCCAAAAAGCTAAGGAAAAGGTTAAAGGGGGTAAAAGATCCAAATAAAACTTCTGGACATGAAAACATCACTGTCTGAGATTTTTTTTAAATAATAATGCTGGATGGGATTAATAGCAGATTAGATGTGGCAGAAGTAAATATTAGTGAACTTGAACATATAGAAATAGAAATTATCCAAAATGAAACCCAGAGAGAAAACTATATCACTAATCATATTAATATGGATGGGCTGAAAACCCCAAAGGCAAAGATAATCAGTTCAGATAAAAATATCAAGACCCAACTGTAACAGCCTACAAAAAAAAAACCTACTCTAAAAATAAAGACAATTAGGGCGCCTGGGTGGTTCAGTCAGTTAAACATCTGACTCTTGGTTTCAGCTCAGGTCATGATCTTGGAGTCCTGGGATCGAAACTTGCATCAATCTCTGTGCTCAACGAGCAGTCTGCTGGAGATTCTCTCTCCCTTTCTGTCTCCCTCTACCCCTTCCCTCACTCACACTTGCTCTCTCTCTAAAATAAATAAATAAATAAATAAATCTTTAAAAAATAAAAATAAAGGCAAGTTAAAAATTTTTTAAAAAGGAAAAGGATATACCATACTAACTGTAATAAAAAGTAAGTTGGGGTGTGATATTCATAGAGTATATTTTAGAGTAAATAATATAACCAGAGACGAGTACATTCTATAATGATAAAGAAGTCAATTCATCAAGAAGAAATAACAAGCCAAAACATTTATTCGCCTGATAACATAGCTTCAAAATAGACAAAGCAAAAAATATTGGAAATACAAAAGAAAATAGACAAATCCACAATGAGAGTCAGAGATTTTCATAGCTTTCTCTCAACAACAGATAGAAGCAGATAAAACATCAGCAAGGAAATAGAGACTTGAACAACTTATCAACAAACTTGACCTAACTAACATTTATAGATCTCTCCAACCAACAGCAGAGTACATACTTTCTGAGTACCTACAAAAAAGTTACCAAGACAGATCATATTATAGGCCATAGACAAGCTTCAAAACATTTGAAACTATTAAAATCATACAACGTATATTGTCTGAACATAATGGAATTAAAATAGAAATCTTTGTATTATGGGGCGCCTGGGTGGCTCAGTTGGTTAAGCGACTGCCTTCGGCTCAGGTCATGATCCTGGAGTCCCAGGATCGAGTCCCGCATCGGACTCCCTGCTCGGCGGGGAGTCTGCTTCTCCCTCTGATCCTCCCCCTCTCATGCTCTCTGTCTCCCATTCTCTCTCTCAGATAAATAAATAAATAAATAAATCTTTAAAAAATAAAAAGAAAAAAAAAAAGAAATCTTTGTATTATTAGATTAGGTAAATATCTTCTAGGTGTCTGCCCAGAAAAATAGTATAGTGTAAGGTGGAGGGCTAGAGAGCTGGAGTGCTAGAGTGGGAGTGCTGAAAGGAAGTACTCACCAGAGATCATGGTAGACTGACTGGTGACAGGAAAACTAGAAGTACAGCATCGTCCTGAGGAGCATGAAAATCTGCTGCCCATCTTTTGAGTCCCTAGGAAAATGTTACCTTCTCTGTGATGCCCCAGAAGTGTGCTGATAAACCAGCTCTCAACAACAACAACAACAAAAAGCCCCATTTTGTAATGTTTGCTGATTTCCATGATGGGAATGCTCCCACTATAGCCAACTTCAAGCCACAAACGTGAAATAACTGAACACAGACTTAAGAAAAGATAAACAGAATCAGAGTTAACTCCATCACACCTCCCGATTCTGATGGCAGAATTAGATATAGGGTGGCAGCTGTAAGAAATTGCCTGACCTTGGGGCACCTGGATGGCTCAGTCAGTTAAGTATCTGACTCTTGATTTCGGCTCAGGTTGTGATCCCAGGGTGGTGAGATCGAGCCCTGCATGGGCTCTGTGCTCAGTGGGGAGTCTGCTTGAGGTTTTCTCTCTCCCTCTGCCCCTCCCACCCCCCTCTCTCTCAAATAAATAAATAAATCTTAAAAAAAAAAGAAGAAGAAGAAGTTGCCTGACCTTGACAGTACACACTAAGTGCAAAAGTCTCTGAGGATGTCATTTCCTGAATCAGCCCAACCAAGCCTTCTTGTCCTCAATCGATCTGTCTTTCCGCCCACCTCACTGGTGCTTCTGCAGGTCTGTGCATACTGCTATCCCAGGACAGACACTGTGCCTTGGTTACATTTTTGTCCCAGTGCTCAACTGTGAGCTTCCCCATGACGAGAACTGTGTCTCCTCAGGGCTGAACTTAGACAAGGTGTCAGTAAACACTTAAAGGGCTGAGGAAGGTAGCTCTAGCGATAGTGGAGCCGAGTGAAAGTAGAGGAGGTCTGTGCATCTGTGAAGGCAGAGCTGTTGCTAATGGAGAGGGAAACATTGGGAAATATTTTAAAATTCTGGAAAAAGGAAAGAGGTTAGGAGAAGTGAGTAGGAGGAGGCAGGATGGGCAATTTGGAAGGGAATGATGACACTTGGGCATGGCCAAGAAATGTGCCAAAGTGAGGAGGGGATAAATGCAGAAAATTGTTTCCCCTTCTTCCAGGGAAGTCAGAGACAGGGAGGGGGAGACAAGGTGGGGCTGGGATCAAAACATCGGGTCCAGAAGAGCCATAGGGATTCAAGACAGGCCAGAGCAAACCTTCAGCCCAGATAAGGCTGAGCAACTTCAAATTCAGCCATTCCCACATGTGCAGTTCTGCACCGTGTTCAACTTCATGATTTCTAGCAATGACCCATGAACCATACTTAAAGCTGTAATTACTCTCTGAGAATGAAGGGCTGGGCAGTTTTCCTTCTCTTCCTGCAAACACATCTCGTTCTCCTGATTTACTTTTCCAGGGCCGTGCCTGACAATGCTTCCGGAGCAAGTCCTCAGGGCGGCCGTGGCCAGCCAACGGGGGCGGCTGGGGAGAAGAAAACCCAGCCAACTGCAGCAGCCTGGGAGTTACACCACGTTGCCCTGACAACTAATGGGCAGAGCTCGGGAGAGATAGATGGAGATGGCTGAGGTCAATGGGTAATAAAATCCTAGTTAAAGGCTGGTTTTTCTCTCCTTCATTTCTCCTGATATAAATATAAGGGAAAAAAAGAAAAAGATAATTGGGGAGGCAGATTCCCTTAGAGATGTGCCAGGCAGGAACTGCAGATTCTAAACATAAGGCCCTGGGCTGAACTAAGAGGTCAAACGAGGACATACCAAGAGCTTCAAAGATCCTGCTCAGAAACGAGGGCCTCAAAACGTAAACCAAAATCCTTGGGAAGGAGAGGGACCCAAGCTTTTACTGAGCACCTACTGTGTACAGAATGTGGCCCTAGGAAGAGGAAATAAACAAGAAGCTTCCAAAGACAGCGCAGACTCTTGCAGGTCAGCCTCTGATCTCATCTCGGACATTTATTGCCCGAGGCGCCCAGCCAGGCCAGATACCAGATACCAGCTCTATCTGAGTCTGAGTCCGCGTGACGGAGATAACAGTCCTTGTCTCACAGGGTTGTTAGGTGATTAAGGAGATAATGGGCATAAAGGAGGTAGCATGGTCCTGGCTTGTGGTCAGCGCTGAATGAAAGACAGCCCATAATAAGAGCTGACATCACTGAGCCCCTACTCTGGGCAAGCACCATTCCCAATGCTTTACTCACATCTTCTCATAACACTCCTGTGGCACAGCTCCGCTACATCGTCTATTTTACAGATGAAGAAACAAGGCACAGAGGAATTAAGTAGCCTGCCCAGGATCACACAGGCAGGCGGTGGTAGAACCAGGGCTTGCAGCGGGCCATCTGGCTCCAGGACCTGGGCTATATAGCCACATTAGTAACACAGAATTGTCATCGGAAATGGAGAAGCAAAAAGAATAATGACAGGCTATTTACATATCTTTGTGCGCACGGCGCGCGCGCGCGCGCACACACACACACACACACACACACACACACACACAAATAGGAACTCCGGAAGGATACACAATTTAAAAATTATAATGTTGGTTGCCACTGGGGAAGAGAAAGGCAAAGAAGGGAGGAATTTTACTGTATATTTACTGTGGATTTTGAACCATGGGAAGGAATTGCCCGTTTTAAAAATGAATAAATTAAATTAAAATTTAAAAATAGAGGAGTAGGGCAGGAGAGACCGTTTTCAATATATTTATTTCTGCAAGCATTTATCCCTGACGTGACGGCGGAGGAAACAGGCCCGTGGACAGGTGACTGCAGAACATGCTGATAAACCTCCACAAATGTGAGTATAACGTGCTCTGCAGTCCCTGAGGAGAACCTGGAGAATTCTCCATATCGAGAAGTCTGGGAGACCTCAGAGAGAAGGGAGTTCTAAGATGAGCTCTTTCCAGAACCCATGGCCTTGAGTCAAGTCATACATGAAATAAGAGCCCATGCTGATAAGTCTTTCTGCCAAGCATGGTACTAGTCCCCTCACACAGAGGATCCAAATGAATTCATGCAACATCCTTTTGAAGTGGGTACCATTACCATCGTCTCTATTTTCCAGGTGAAGACTTGAGACTTAAAGAGGTTGAGTACTTGCCCAAGGAAGAGCACACAGCTGGGTGATGGAGCTGGGATTTAAAAGCAGCCTTCACCAGAAACCACTGCCCTCTGTCACCCTAATCCTCTAGTGGCAGCCCCTAAAGAGACTGAAGAATGATGGGGTGTGCCAGGGGGCACCCGAAGACAGATGTCCCTGCTGAGAGTCCAGGCAGTAGATGGGTTGTGGCCAGGCATGCTGTCAGGGAGGGGACACCAGGTGGAGGGTCAATCTAGTCCTAGAGTCCCCACTGTGTGATGCCAAGGCCCATTTCTCTGGGCTCTAATTTCTGCCCCCACAGAGCAAGGAAATAGAAGTGATGCTTTCTAATGGGTTCTGGCCATAGAAAGTCCATCTGATCCTGGGCCTGCATCCTCAACTCTGCAGCTGCCCCTCAGACCTCCCTTGAGCAGCACCTACTGGGTACAAAGAGCTAGCTAGCTGTAAAAAAAAAAGAGAAGCCTGGACCCTGCTCTGGTGGGGAGGAGGGGTAGCCAGGGACTTACTGTCTAATTGAGAAAAGAACATCCACAAAACACAGTGCAAAAGTCACATGGCTGCACATGAACCCATTCCCAGTGGCACGCACAAGACTGAGGCCAAAGCCCCATCTGTCCTTCCTAGAACACCTGGGTGCAGCTCTACAGTGGAGCTTCGTGTTGGGTTTTGCAGGTGCAAACCTGGTTTTGATGAGAATAGGTGGAAGGACATCACAGGTGGAAACAGGAGTGAGAAACAAGACCCAGGCCCTATTCTAGGCTGTACCTGAGAGTGTGCTGGAGGAGGATGCACGAGTATCCTGATAACGCAGGCCTGGGAGGAGGCAGATGGGGCAATTCAGTGCAGGGCTGAGGAGTTTAGGCTCCATAGGAAAGGGAATGGAGAGCCATGGCAGGTTCTTAAGAGAGGGAATAGCTTGATAAGAATCACCTATAGGGCACGCCTGGATGGCACAGTCAGTTAAGCGTCTGCCTTCGGCTCAGGTCATGATCCCAGGGTCCTGGGATGGAGCCCCACATCGGGCTCCCTGCTCAGTGGGGAGCCTGCTTCTTCCTCTGCCTCTGCTGCTGCTTCCCCTGATTGTGCTCTCCCTCTGTCAAATAAATAAATAAAAATCTTAAAAAAAAAAAAATCACCTGCAAGAAAATTATTTAAGAGCTATTCCTGTCCTAAACAGATGACCACTACAGTGTCCAAGCTGAAACCCAAATTGCATAATCTAATCACAAGAAGGAATATTTAAAACCAGGGAAGTATACAGTGAACACATCCCATACTTCCCGCTCTGTCCAGGATTCCTCCACACCAGCATTTCAAAAGTACCATAATACTCATAATACTCATTCCAGAGAATGAAAATAGGTATTATATATATGTGTGTGTGTGTGTACATATATATTTATGTATGTATGTACATATATTACATATATATGAGATATATATGTCCAATTTAAAAAATTAATAGTAGCTAACTATAAGCCAGGAATTATTTTAAGGTGATCCACAAACATCCTTTTATTTAATCCTCTCAACAACCTCAACCCCTTGAGTAGGTGCCATTAACATTCCCATCTCACAGATGAGAAAACTGAAGCACAGGTAACATTAGTAACTTGTCCAAGATCACTGTGGAGGAGTACAAGTTTATTCCAGACAGTCTGGCTCCCAACCCTGTGCTCCTAACCATCAGCTTATCCACTAGTCACAGTTCAGAAACACCAGGTTGAACAAAATTGAACTGTTTTCTACCCTGGGAGACTTCTCGGAGCCTTCCCCCATCCTTGCCACTTCAGCTGTGACCCAAAACCAGTCGACAGAGCCTGGGGGAAGCTGAGGATGTGAGAAACCCCACAAGGCACCCATAAAAGCAGCGGGAGACATTACTTTCATTCCTGCTTCATGGTGAACACTGGAGTTAGGGAAGGAGAAGGCAGGTCACCAGGGGGGAAAAGAGGGCCACCGTAGCCATTCTGCGCCCATAAGAAGGAACGGGAGATGGGAGCAGTTGAAGTTGCAATTATTTCTCTAGGTGACCTCCTCTTCTGTGACAAAAGTCAAATGTTGCTCCTTTGGTTGCTGGATCATGGGGAGGTGACAAGAGTTCCAAGCCCAAGGACCCTGGGAGGATCCAGAATGGTGGTAAGATGGGCAGGGGCAGAAGCTAATTACTACCCAACACAGAAATACATCACCATTTTAACAACCAGCCCTGGTTACCAGCACATTTACATGTATTCAGCTCATGACCATTTCCAAAGCCCTCCATCTCATTTGATTGATGGGACAACTCTTGAAATCTCAGCAGGACAGACTTCATCATTCTCATTTTGCAGCTTAGGAACCTGGGACTCGACCAGTGAGTAAAAGAACTGGTTCTAGAAATGCAGTCTGAATCCGATGCTTGCGATATTGCCACAAGATGCCCCAAGGTTTGTCCTCAACTGGGCCATGATTGCCTTACAAGAAGCAGTGGCTCAAGGGCTGTGCAGTTCTGCCCCAGCCTTGTCACTTTCCAGATGCATGACTCAACCAGGTCCCTCTACTCCTCTGAATACCATGTCCTCATCTGTAAGTTATACGTGCACTGGTACCCAATTCGCAAGGAGATTGTGAAGATTAAAGACATAGCATCAGACAGCCCCTGGCCCAGGCACTGACACATAGAGATAATAATCACGCACAGCTCAGTTCCCTCTCTGAGGTAAGGCCCACTTCACACAAACTGGAAGCGCTCCATTCAACAGGAGGAGGCAGCTTCTACATCCACTGGCCCCTCTGGCACCAGCACCCCAATGGTCCTTTGGGAATTGGTCTGTTCTCACCAGCACTTCACCTCACCCATGGCTCAGAGGTGAGCATGTGGCCTGGGCAGCCAATTAAAGTTTTCTATCCCAAGGATACAGTGATTGGTCCAGAGATGGACACATGACCCAAATCCAGCCAGTGAGATTCATTTGGGGTTTTATGCTGACACTATAGGTAAATAGTTCTCTTTTCACTGGGCTGGAAGCTGGTAGGGTATGAATCTGGGCCTACTGTCCCAAGACCCACCACACACCGTCGCAAGCACAGAACCTGCATGTGATCCAACAGCAAGGGTGGCAGAGCCGAGAGGCCAAAAAGGCACATCCCAACAGCACTGAGTGCGTAAATGCAACCGTGCCTCTCAGTGAAGTGTGTGCTAAAATGTCCGTTTTTACTTAACTCGGTTAAATAAATTCCATAATCCTACATAGCTAAGACTAAAAGGAATACAGGGTTAATACTGAGCAGGGTGTGTGTTGGGGGGGAGGGGTAAGGAGAGTAGACAGAGCTTATCCACAGGTATGGAAAGACAGAATATTAGAAACCTTACAACTGGTCATTTTCTGATATACCTAGTACCCCACATGAACACATTACATACCCCCCTACACACGAACATCACACATACCCACATCCCACGTATACCTACACAGGCACACCCCACATCCTCACATGTAACAATGGCCGACGTGTGCGTCTGGCCTTGGAGATCAGGACAAGGCCTTTCCAGCTCTGTTCTGCTTCCTGTCTCATTGCTTCCATCCACTGCGCACCACTGTAGGAGGGCCACGTGGTGTGCCAGCCCCCTCCAGGCCCACGATTCTGCCACTAGAATTCTTCCCCGCTTGCTCCCTGCCTCCATGCCTCCGCCTGTCTCAGCCCCACAGAACAGCTCTCCTACCTCACAAAGCTGTCCCTGACTCATCCCACTCCAACCTTGCCAACTTCCCGTCACCACTTGGCTATTTTGCACTTCCACAGAAGGCATAATTTGCACTTCACCCTGTATGGTTTATACATATTTTAACATTATTTTAGAGGCAGCATATTGAGGGTGGTGAAGAGGCTGGAGCCGGACCAGGCTGGGTTCAAATCCAACTACACCTTCACACACAGTGAGACTTTGGGCAAGTCCTACCCATGCTTTGACTCTCAGGTCCCTCATCTGTGGACTGGGGATTTGACCACTACCCATGCTACTTCCCTTTGAGCTTCTCAGCAGGACAGAGAAAGAAAAGGCACGAGAGGTCTCGTTAAACCGAAAAGAGGTGTCCATGTCAGTGGTGAAGATGGGCATGTTTTTGGCAGTGTGGCAGCACTGTAGCCTCCTGATGGCTCGCTCCTGACCCCTTTGCCTTGCCTTTCTCCAGATGCTCTCCTCTCTTGGAGGTATTGAAGAGCCCATCAGCTGGCGCCCCAGTTCATAGCCAGCTCAAGCCACCACATGCTATGAGCCTTATGGGCCCAGGGAGTTACTGACTCTCAGCCACCTGGTGGTGTTAAAAGGCTGAGCTTTCCTCTTAAAATCTGTTTGGGTTGGACCCTTGGAGCCAGGAATACACACTGGAGCTGAAAGAGACCCTTCTACCCTCTGCCCTTCACCTTGCTGGCTCTCCGTTGCTGAACTAGAAATTGCCAAACTACAGAGAGAACATGTTTGTGTGCCTTTGGTCTGGAGAGAGGTGGCCACATGGCTGGCCAAGGAAATGAAGACCAACAACCTATTGCCGGTAGGGGAGGTGGCCCACTGGTGCTCTTTCATGGGACGGTGACTGGAGGGGAGTTTTTGTCTCCTCCTGAGGAAGGAGGAGACAGCCTAAGGACGGGCACAGCTGATAGATACTGTGGGCTGGAGGAAGGAGGGTTTGGTTCGCAAATGTGTCTGCATTTATATCCATTCACTCACTGCTTCCTGATTTTTTTCATTCAACAAACAAGAATCGGGTGCCTGCTCTGTGCCAGACATTGTACTCAGAGCTGGAGATGCAAAAATCACATGAAACCTAGTTCTCTGTTGAAAGGAAGCCCACATATAGTGAGGGAGGCAGATAATTAAATCGACTACTGTGAAGTGAGGTGACGACTATTATGACAGGAAGTAGAACACGGGAGGGGCTGACCCTCACCTCGGGGACTCAGGGCAGGCTTGAGGGAGGGAGCTGATGTTGGAACTGAGTCAGAAGTTGGAGGTGGCAAAGGGTGGAGTGGAAAGAGATATCAAAGAGATAGTGACTCCCTCCCAGAGCGGATTCTAATCTAGTCTTGCTGAGTAGGAGCTGGGAGTTGAAGAAGAGGAGGAGAGCTCAAGACACAGGCAGATGCAGGGAAGTATGGAAGAGCAAAGTTAACTGAGGATTGCCAAGTCGGTTGTGATTCCTGTAGCAAGGGGCGCTGGGAGAGAGGAGGCAAGGAGCTCAGTCAGTCTTGTACTGAGCTAAGGAGTTTGGGCTTTCTCCTGAAAGCAGGGGACAGCCCCTGAAAAGAGGACGGGACGTGAGCACATATAAAATTTCCAAGTAGTGCTTTTTGGGAATCCGGAGTGCTGTTAGACTATACCACATAGGAAGGCAGAAACAAGATAAGGAAAATCCTCAAGGCATAAAGAGTTCGGTGGAAAAGATAAGAAGGTGAACCCATTTTCCTGGTTTGCTTCCTGATGGCTTTGCCTCACCCTATGAGTGGGTCTCAAATTGTGGGCCAGGGACCGACAGCTTCAGCACCAGCTGAAGATTTGTTAGAAGTGCAGAATCTTAGGCCCCACCCCAGACCTACAGAATCAGAAATTCTGAAAGGGGAGCCCAACAATCTGGTTTTAACAGGTTCTGCAAGTGATTCTACTGTACTCTCCAGTTTTAGGACAACAGATTTACCCCAACTGTGGCTGCACATTATAATCACCTGTGAAGCTGTTAAAAAAAAATTTTTTTTTAAGCCTGGGTCACACCACTGACAAACTGAGTCAGAGCCCAGGGACTGGGGATTCTAATGAGTTTTTGGAGTGAGGGAAAGAACCACTGGCCCAGAGCAGTGCTTCATGGACTTTAATGTGCAAATGAATCCTCTGGGGGCCTTGTTAAACTGCAGACTGATTTGAGAGGCCTGGGGTGGGACCCAAGATTCTGCTTTTCTAATAAGGAAATGTCAGTGCTGCTGGTCTACAGACCTCACTTCCCAGTCTCCTTGGACCATCAGCTTCAACTACCACCTGTATATTAGTAACACTCACTACATCTAGTCCCACTCGGTCTTGAGCTCCTAACCTTAAGAAAGGTTTCCGGTTGAAGAACCCACCCCCCAGCCTCAAACTCAACCCTTTCCTAACTGACCTCATCCTGTCCACCTCCCCCAAAGTTCTACCTACACTGTATGTTCACCATCTCATTGAGTCAATCCCATCACTTAAACCAGGCAAGGTGGCGCCCTGAAGCCAAAGTAAGACAAAGTTAAGAAAGTATTACCCAAAAAGGGCAACCCCAAAGCCCCAGACACTTGCCCCACCCTCTTTCCTGGGAATGCCAGCCCCCTGCAAAGGACCCTCTCCCATATTTGTGGGGATTTGTGGGGATCCCAAGAGAGCCCTTGAGTGTGCTCTGCCAAGTCCTTGGGGTATCTGTCATTACTCAGGATGTGACAAAACAAAAGGTCCTTGGATGGGAGAGTGGAAGGGTCCCAGGATACTTTGGGGGAAGGTGACAATGACAACTTTCTTTAACTTAATTATACTTCCTGGGCCCTGAACTCAGACTCCCAGGCTCTGTAGGATTTCTGAGGGAGGCCTGCAGGTGGCCCCACCCACCCAGCCCTGGCAAATGTGAGCATGCAGCCCTGGCAGTTACATGGCCACTTGGCCCTAATTCCACTCAGGGCCTCCAACCACTTTTCATGCACCACAGTGTCAAGGCCCTGTCCTCAGGGCACCCTTTTCTAGGGGTTCTTGACTTAGCATCTGTATTAGTTTCCTAGGGCTGCTCTAACAAATTACCACAGATTGGGGGGCTTGAAACAACAGAAATTTCTTGTCTCAGTGTTGTGGAAGCCAGAAGTCCAAAATGAAGGAGTCTGCCAGGCCACACTCCCTCCAAAGGCTCTAGGAAGACTCTTTCCTTGCTTCTTCCAGCTTCTGGTGGCTCCTGGTATTCCCTGGATGTGGTAGTATAACTCTAATTCTGCCTCTGTCTTCACATGACCTTCTTCCCTTGTCTCTCCACCTCTCAAATCTTCCTTACCTTTCTCTTACAAGGACATCAGTCATTGGATTTAGAGCTCACCCTAAATACAGGATGATCTTATCCCAAGATTCTTAGCTTACTTACATCTGCAAAGACTCTACTTCCAAGTGAGGTCATAGGTACCAGAGGTTAGGACTTGGGCATATCTTTTTGAAGGGACACGATTCAAGCCACTACAGTGTCCATCCCTGTTAAAACATGGTGGCCAGAAGAAAGCTCAATACTCAACTTCCCAGATATGAGTGAAGGGGTACACACCCTCATTTCCTGTGATCTGAATGCCATGTTATTAATACAGACTGAAATCGTGTCCCTTCATTCTCACCTCCTGTCACCTCTGATTGATCTCATTACTGATAAACTGAGTGCAAACAAAGTCTTCCCCACCTGGCATTTGTGCAATTGGTGCTTTTGAACCTAAATATAAAAGCTTACAAATATCTCTATTAACTTTCATCTTATTGGTTTCAACTTGCTTCTAGACTGTCAAAATCACTTTGAATCGCTATTGTATTTTCAAGTGCAGAATTTTCCTTTCCAACTTGCTATTATCACAAATTCAGTAAGCATGCCTGAGGTGTGCAGCAGGGAAAAAACCCTGGACTCTGGAGTCAGAGAGCCAGACACTAGTCTTAACCTTCTACATAACTGTAGGAAAGTTCGGTAACTTCTCTGGATCCCAATAAGATGACCTCTATAGTCTCTGCTAGTTCAAAATTCTGTAACTAGTGAAGTATTTAAAACTTCTAGCCCTGGAAGCAAGCAAATATCTTTGTTTAAAGCCTAGCTCTATCACTTATAGGATGACCTTGAACCTGCCACATAACCTCCCTGTGCATCAGTTTCCTCACCTGTAAAATGGATGATGTTACAGTATCAGTATTTATAATTATATAATTATACTATATACATATATATGTTACATATTATATATAGGACTATGGTTATAATAAATATATAAGTATAAAGTACATAGTAATAATAGTATCTACTTCATGAGATTGTTAGGAGAATTAAATTAATGAATTCACGTAAGGCACTCAGCTCATGCCTGGCATATAAATAAGCACGCAGTGAATGTTAGCTATTTTATTCTAGACAAGCAATTAGAAAAAAATTAACAGGACAAGACCATGATAGAGTAAGATAGAATCGGAGAGTGAATCCTATAAATGTTCTCTGGAAATACAGTGGCCACACGTCCTGATTTTCCAGGCATGATCCTGGTTTACTCCTATTGTCCCAGCATAATTGTTAACAGTGCCCTGTACCAGGCACATCTCAGATGCCCACTCAAGGAAGGACTTGCTGATCCCCTGCGAGGAGCAGTTACCCGGCAGTCTAGAGTGGTTACATCCTTCAGGACCACTTCAGCTTCTGAACCAAAGACACTTTGGCCAATGACTGAGCAAGGTGGTAGTACAAGAGCCCTGCTCTTTCCACTCAACACGGGACTCTTTTAATGGTCACTATTCTCCCCAGAGTTCCCCATTGAAATGACAGAGACTTGAACAGGCCTGCATTATAATTTCACAGCTCCCCCATCCAATCCCACTTCCCCTTCCTCTTCTTTTCATAGGTCTTACTCCCCACTGAAACATTTGCCCTCCTAACTCTTCCTCAGTGCGTGCTTGCTGGAGGACCCAGCTGACACAAGTCTCCTTTCGCTCTCAAAAAGTGAACTCATTTAGATGATAAATTATATGCTCACACTTAACCTGGTCCCTGCCCCACGTCCACCATCAAGGCTCCCTCAGTGATAGAATTACATGCAGCAGGGGCCCCTGGGTGGCTCAGTAGGTTGAGGGTCCAACTCTTGATATGGGCTCAGGTCATCTCAGGGTCATGAGATCAAGCTCTGCATCAGGCTCTATGCTCAGCAGGGAGTCTGCTTGAGACTTTCTCTCTCTTCCTCTGCCCCTCCCCCTACTTGTGCATGCACTCTCTCTAAAATAAATAAATCTTAAAAAAAAAGAGAGAGAGAGACTTACATGCAGCACACATTTTACCATCTTAATCACAGACATAACATGAGACTGCAAAGTCTCTGACTTGCTCAAGACAGGGTCACACAGGGATACCACTTCCACTGACCTATCTATCTGGAGATTGCATTACTAGCTCTGACCAAAATATGAGGTTAATTTGACAAAACTCAGTGAATCCATGGTTCATTTCAAATTATCACATCTCTCCTGTGTTTTACCAACCCAAACTAACTCTCCAGTGTAGGAATTTTTCTGGCTTCCCAGCCTGTGGCCTTGGTTTGTATCCCCCAGGTCTCAGCAGGGCGCGTGGTTTGCTCTGGCCGGAGGCTCTGACTGCCTCCTTGCCCCTCTCAGTCCTGCCATCTCCATGCCTTCATCTTCGGGGTTGTGCATTTCCAGCCTGCAGGGAGAACAGCATAGTTCCAGGCTCCTGGACAGTCCATCTCCACAGCCCTTCCTGGGGTGCACACAGGCCTCCTCTTGATGGATCTTCTCTGTGCCTCCACTACCCTGAGCCCCTGTATCCCCTTCCTCTGTCCTGTCCTCAGTCTGCACTCCTCCTCCCCCTGCCCCTCTGATCATCCCTGCTAATCTTGGAGCCCAAGTCAAGCCCCCTCCCTGCTTGGGAGGCCTCTCTTGCCCCCATAAGAACCGTGGTGTTTGAATACCATAGATATAGTCCAGCAAACTCGACCAAGCCTTTCCCCTGCAGGCCTTTCATTTTACTGGGTAGTTTCTCTGCCATCCTGGCTGTGTTCCCTGGACCCCCAGCAGTCTCCCGTCAGTCTGAGGCCCTGCTCACCGAGGCCAGGCAGCCCATGGGTCCAGCTGGCCCCCGTGGAACAATGGTCCAGGGGATGAGGCATTTTCTGCCCCCTAAACTCCCTGTAAGCTCCTTCTCTTGAGGGAGGGTAGCTCGGCTGATGGCTACTGCAAGACCAAGGGCTTCCTTTGTACCTCAGCACCGACTGTAATGTCCTCCAGTCCCACCACACTAGAGCCCAGAGAGATGGTCGGGCACCCTAACTGCCTCCCTGCTGAAAGACACTAAACCATTAGCAGGAGCATAGGAGGGAGAAGGAGGGTTGGGAAGTTTAATGATCTCCTTCCTGCTGAGGTGAAATTAACTCATAACCTGAGGTAGCGTTCACACGTTCCTGCTCCCGTTTTGGCAGGCACTGGCAGTTCTCTCTCCCATAGACTCGCTTACTTTGCTATCCACAAGGACATTGCTTCTAGCCTTCCTAATCTTTCTCGTTCATTCACTCATTGTGTAATGCGTTCAGTGCCTTCTGTGTGCAAGGCACAGAGTTGGGCATCTGAGCCTCAGACTTCAGGGCCCCGGATCTAACTACTCTATTGCCCCCGAAAGCATCTTGGTGTTCTTCCTCCTCCCTTCCAATCTTAAAACACCTGTTAGTGGTGCCTGGGTGACTAAGTCGTTAAGCGTCTGCCTTCGGCTCAGGTCATGATCCCAGGGTCCTGGGATCGAGCCCCACATCAGGTTCCCTGCTCTGCGGGAGACCTGCTTCTCCCTCTCCCACTCCCCCTTTTTGTGTTCCCTCTCTTGCTGTGTCTCTCTCTGTCAAATAAATAAATAAAATCTTAAAAAAACACCTGCTAGCAAGTGCATCAGGAGACATCTCCTATCAGTAGAACCTGAGAGAATTGTTCTTGAGGACAGAGTGACCATGGCTCAGTAATAATATTCATTTGGTTATTCATTCAGTGAATACTTACCGGGTCCTTGTTGTCTATCAGGCACCGTGCGGACAGCTGGTATGCTGCTGAGCAAAAGAGACATCACCCCTGCAAGACCAGTGTCTGAGAGAGACATTAAACAAATAGACCTGTGAATAAGTTTATCATCACAAATGGAGAAAAGTGCTTGGAAGGAAAATAACAGGTTGTAAAACAGAGAGAATACAGGATTGGCTGGTCAGGGAAGGTCTCTTAAAGCTGAGTTCTGAGGGAGGGTCAGCTCTGACTGGGACAGGTTGAGGTGACCTCTCACTCCCTACCGGCCTTCATCCCCCACCTTCCAGCACGTTCAGGGCCCAGGGCAGAGAGCCTCCCCCAGCCACTGCGTGGAGCACTCCCTCCTCGCTTCAAAGTCCTGATCTCAAACAGGGGGAAAGGGTACCCCTCAAGCTGGGTTTTATGGCTTTACGTGTCTTCCAAAGAGCCAGCTCCCGGCATCTGCGCCCAGGAGAGGGGGCTAGCCAGCAGCGGCCCAGCCCCCAGCAGCCAGGGAATGCCGCACCATGGCAGGAGCGGAGCCTCCTTCCAGACAGGGGCTGTGGAATGGCCGCATTAAGAATGATTGTGGCAATAAAGTTCTATTAGCCATCTGGAGCAATGGTGCACACTCCAGGGCCCGGCGCTCGGTCGCTGATGGTTGCAGACAAATGTGCACAGAGAAGGGCTCTGAGGGACCGGAGCTGGTGCCTGTCTGGGATGGAGGTCAGTTAGAGGGGGACACCAGCCATGACCAGTCTGAGTGGCAGGGCACCGGAACACTACAGCCCAAACACCTGGCTGAATGCTGCTTCCATCTCAGATAAGACCCTCAAGAAAACCGTTAGGGTATTACCATTTAGAAAACAGCTTGCCTTTCCTTGGATAAATGTGAAAGATACGAATGAGGTATCAGAGATAATTAACCGGAAAGCTCCCTTCTCCTCCCAAGGCTGTTCTCTGACCCTCCCACAAAGGCCACCTCACTTGGGAGTCAGACAAAGCCAGGTTCAAACTCGGACATGGTCACTTAACTGGCTGTGTGACCCTGAGGCTTCCATAGAATCTCCGAGTTTCAGCTTCTCACCTGTACAATGAATACAATGACCTGGCTCTTCACTGGCTTCTGGAGGAGCAAGTGGAGTGCTCAGCCCCTCCCCTGCCCAAGGCTCCTTTAATGGGTATTATTAGAACTCCTTAGGAGCAGCCCCTTCAGGGCTACAGGCTTGGCCAAAAGTGGCTGGGAATGCAGTTGAGGCTGAGAGGGAGGGCGAAGCACTGAGAGCCCTGGTGTCCCTATCCCATTTGGGGTTCCCCTGTGTCCCACAGTTATGGGGATAGTTATTCTTTGGACGTGTGCTTCCAACCGTCACCTCACGAGAGTGAATTAACAGGAGCATAAACACAGGTGTCACTATGATTTATGGAGTAATTAATAAACAATTAAGGTGGCTTGGAGCACAATTACACATTTTATTTCAGCCGCCTTGTGTGGCAATGACTTGGCTTACCCACAGTCAGGGTTGAAGACTGCGCCTGGCCTGTGGGGTGCTGGGTGATCTGGAAGGCTATGTGGGTTTTAGGTAAAACCAGGATGTGGAACACATACTTCCTGAGAGGCATAATGTCAAATGAGCTGCCCTCAAGGGCAGCCAGCCCGAAACCTACCTTTCCCATGTCTCTGCATGGGCTCTGCACCATCCAGGGGGTGGAGAAGCTTCTCGGGGTGATCTGCTCACAGGCTCCTGGAGCTGACCAGGAGAGCCCAAGGCACAGACCCATGCTGGCACTGCCTGCCACTACTGTGAGCATTCTTTCCAGGTTCGTGCGGAGCTCTATTTCTAACCTGGGCACCTGCCTGTGCCCTGCAGGAGGGGACGCAGCATCACTCACCTCCCCTCACTGGGGGACAACAGCTTCCCCAAAACTGAAGGCAACAAGGCTCCCTCCCTGCAACATCATTCTGGTCCACTTACTGGTTCCCTCCACTCAGGGGCACTGCCAGGTGGCCCTGCTGGGCATGCTCCCTTTGCCCACTCTCCGCACCTATTTCTACCACTAACTCCTATCCAGTTGCCTCCTAAATACTGCTGGAACCTACCCGTCCAACCCCACCGCCACCACCCCTCAGCTTAAAACCCTTTCCTGGCTTCCCATTGACCTTAAGTTTACAACAGCCTATATGTCACCCACCCCACCTCAGTTCCACCATGGCGATTCACCCTGCTCCTCACCCATGACGCACCCCTGCCCTCCTCTTCATCCTTAGGGGGATCCTCTCCCGTGGTCACTCTGTGTGCCAAACCAGGCACAAACATTCTCCCTCACGGACCAACTCAACTCCTGCTGTCTCCTCTGACTTGTTGGGATGCCCCCTCACAACCCACCCCACCCCTACCCTGGCCACCCACCCCACCAGGCGGCCTCCTTCCACTGGCCCAGGTTGATGTTCTCACCACTCGGTTCACCATCCCAAATCCAGACCCATCTGTGAGAACCCTGTTTCTGAGTTTCTTTTTCCAGAGAGCCTTCCCTGGCTAATCTGGCCCACACTGACCTCCCCCACCCCGACTCCATCCAATGCCTCAAGGCCTCAGACAGAGGCAGCACTGTGCCTTTTGGGCTTTTGTTTTGTTTTGCTTTTGCTTGCTGCTCCTGGCTATGAGGTAGTATGGTAGTATGAGAGGGCACGAGCTCAGCTCCCAGGCAGAGGCAAACCTGGGTTCGAGTCCTGACTCCACCCTCTATCTGTATTACCTTAAGCAAGCTACTTAAACTCAGCATTTTTTTTCTATATCTATAAAATGGGGATCATTGCTTTAAAGGATAAACGAGCTAAAGTGCTTAGCATAGTGCCCGGCGTGGTAAATGCTCAGTGAAAATTAGCCTTTATTATCATATGATCTCACAGCATGCACACACACACACAATCTTTATAATGAGATTTTTAAATGTCACAAAGGCAAGGACCCATTCAAATATGTTTCAAACCTCGAGAGAGACAAGCTGCCATTCAGAAACCACTCCCCCGGAGCCCACACTGACAATAATCCCATCTTTTGCTTCAAGGTCTCCTTGTTTCCTCCCACTGAAACTCCAGTTTTAAGCATCCATCTGTAGCTGACATACCAAAGTCCCTGAAAAATGTACCTCTCTGGGGTTCCAGGTCGAGAGTTCAGGTGGGAATCAAGTCGTCAGGTAAAATACAGGATGCTCTTGCAATATTTGGGACATGCTCATACTGAAAAAAATCACTCTAACATGAAATTCAGATTTAACAAGGCATCCTATGTTTTTACTTGCCAACCATAGGTGGGAACTTCTGAGGGACCTCCAGCCATACAGCACTGTCTCATTTCTCCCATTGGGAAATTCCATTGCAACCAAATTGGTTTCCCTGGAGCCCTCTCATATAGACCTCGGATTATGCTTATTATGGCCAACTCAATTCTTCAGTAAACACATCTAAATGCAAATAAGCATTAAAACCCACATAATGGTTTTAACAGCCTTCCTGACATTCTCTCCACTCCCTGCCCTTATGAGTCCCTGCCTTTATCACATCAGGAACACACACACACTCACAAAGGAAAAATAAATATGATTGATGGGGGCTAGCTACAATAATATTTAAGGTCTCTTCCAATTTTGACCTTGCATGTAGAATGTGGTGGAATTCTCACTGGTACCTTATATGTCCAGAATGTGCTAAAAGATGATCATCACCCTGACTGGTAATAGGATTCTTAGATCATAATCCTTTACTTTCAATGTTGGTAAATATTTTTCCAGAGACTTCTGGCTTCCCGTATTGCAAATGAGTCTAAAGTTCTTTCCTTTGGAAACAACCCACTTTTTCCATCAACAGCCTGCAAAATTTTCTCGTTTCCTTTGGAGCTCAGTGATGCCATCTGATTGATGTCTGTTTGCAACTATCCTGGAATCCTCAGTGAGCCCATCCATAGTCAAGACCATGTCTTTCTTTAGTCAGGAAATGTTTCTTCTGTGATTTCTTTAATTATTATTTCTCCATCCACCCTTCTAGAACTGTTAGTTTGTTTGGGTTTGTCCAGATTATATTTCTTGGTTGTATTTCTTAGCTTTTTGTCCCTGATCTCCATATCTTTGTTTTTACTTTTGAGCTGTTTATCCCATATGATCATCCAGAAAGCTAATGTGGTTCCCAGCAGCAACCAGCTCCCTGTACAGTTTACCTACCAATTTTTTGAATTAAGAAACTGCTTTTTGTTGTTTTAGAAAATCAGTGTTTCCTCTAGTTTTCCTTGAGAGGTCTTCCTTTTATTCTACTAAAGCCTTCTTCTGCCTCATCATTTTGTGCTACCTAAGTAAAAGCCACCTGTTCTAGTTGTTTACTAAATTCCCTTAAGTGGGTGATGAGTTTTCTTTTTCCACTCATGATTGTATGTTCCCTGGGCACTCAGACAGTTTGGGCTGTGGAGGGTTTCTCGAACAAGAAGACATCAAAAAGATGGTGGATTTTTGCCTTCTAGTAGGCAGGCAGTAAATGAGCTGTCAAATGATTACCACCCCCCTCTCTTCAGTGGGGGAAGGAAGCAGCTCTGCCCCAACTGTCCCCTCTTACAAGACAGAGGGGCAGTCTTCTCCCACCCTGCACCACTGGTCAGCAAGGTCAGGCAGCACTTCCAGAAACCACATGTATCTGGCATTTGGTCAGCAGCTCTCTGAAGAGTCTTTGGGCTCTGTTAATAGCTGAGCCTCTCAGGGTGTTGTGGAATTCTATCTCCCATGCCCACCCAGTCTCTGAGAAAGCAGAGCTTTCTCTACCCTGGTCACTCTGCCCTCACCTGAACCAAACTCCTAGCATCACATGTGCTTTGGGCTCACCAGCAGACCCATCCCCCACTCTGTTAGTCCATGGAGGGAATCGCTATGGGAAGGATCTGGAGGCCACAGGGCTGGGAGCTATCTATCCTCCGGAAATTAGCTGCCCCCAATCTCCACTGTAAATATTACTGTCCTGCCTTTTCATCACTGTCCTGGAAAGAAAATAGTTCCTCTGGCGTAGTTGAGTGAATAGTTCCTTTCAAGGCAGTTATGGGAGAGCGGGAAATAACCTGAGTTTGGAATCGAAAGACTTGGGTTTGAGACCCAACTCTGAGCACTTTGTAAATGTTGAAGTACATACATATGTCACCATGAATTATCTCTGTAATCATATTACTGAACAAGACTCATTCCAGACCTGGGTCCTGAGCGAGGCCCTCCCAGTGCTCTCCCCGGTAACAGCTATTTTTCTGCAGAGCACTCCACTCAAACTCTTTAGGGAAAGGGAACCATGATAAATCAAAGACTAAATAACAATAGCAGAGGCTACACCATATTTTCATAGCATGTTTATGAGGACATCTTCTGGAACAGAGCTAAAGGGCTTACTGAAGTCTGGATATTTTACGTCTATTGCTTTTGCCTTATCTTCCAGACCTGTCATTCTGACACTGGAGGAAATTAAATTGGTCTGATGTGATTGGTTCCCTGCACAGTCACATTGGTTTTCATCTAATATCCTCCAGTTTTCTGGTATTTGTAAATTAATTATTGAATGATTTGTTGCAATCTCTCTCTCAGGATAATAGTGCCTGTCACAGCACGTGACATTTATAATATGTTTTTTAGTTTCTTGGCAATGTGTATAAGTAAATGTAAATTATTATTGTTGGCCTCTATCAAAGGTGTCAGATAATCCGGCATGAGGACGAGTGGACAGGTTGGGCTTTCCCTCTAAGCAGGATATCCCACACATCAAGAACTCCCTCTGGGAAAGAGAGCTGTAAAAAAAAAAAAAAAAAAAAAAAATTCTATCCTCATCTAATTTGTAAGATACAGCCATTTCCCCCTTCCTTCTTTCCCTCTCCTCACTCATTTTGTTCACCAGGTAATGCACCTGTCCAGGAAATACTCATTTGGAGTGAAGATACTTTTGAGCACACCTGATTGTTTGACCCAAGCAAGATGTGAGAAGTCTCTATCTTGCCCCAACATCTGCCAATTCAGGGATATTAGAAGCCAAAACCAAGGCCCCAAGTCTCAATCACTAACTACAAACAGCAGTCTGTGGCAACTTTTAGGGTCTGTTATGAAAGAGAGACAAAAATGAAGGCAAAGGGACCTTGGGCTCAATGTCCCCATAGCTGCCTGGAGCAGATCACACAATCCCTCAGGACCTCACCTATCCAATGAAGGGACTTCACTAAACATTCTCAGAAGATCCTTCCACGGAGTCACTTGGCTTGATATTAGGTTCATAGGACACAGACATAGTAGATGTACTCTTCAACCAAAGGAGAACCAGATTCTCTGACCACTGACCTGAAAGCCTAATGGCCATGTTGCCTGGTGGGAAGCCCCATGGCAGCAGCAATGAATCCCAACAAATTTTGAACTAGGATAAGGAAGTCTTTGGTGCTGCTACTCCCTGCCATTCCCATTCTTTCGTGGTTCTCTCTCCCTCCTTCCCTTCACTTTAGGCTCTTGGTGCCTTTATATTATCCCTGAGGGCTCATGAAATTCCCAGTAAGTGTATCTTTTCCAATGTTCATTGTCTTTCACATCTTTCACAATCTACCTGCAGCCATCAAACTTACCTGTCCTCTGTCCCTATCAGAAGATCTGTTTGGTTATTCAAACTCATCAAGAAAACAAAACTGGAAATATGTGTGACCAATAATAGCTATTGCTTTACATTCTAACTAAGAACACTGGGACCTTACAGAGGTAATTTTAGCTATGTGACAAGAAAAGTGGTTTGTGTACTTCTCCATGCACTCAAAGCTCAACAGGCCAATTGTAAGACATCCTATTTGAACTTACAGCTCAGCCTCCCACCAAAGGAAGAGAGATGGGATGGCACTAAAAAGAGGCTCAAAACTGAAAACTTATGACATTAGAAGTAAGAAAATGCCAGACTCTGCTTTGAGTTCTGGGCTCCATGTACTGGAGAAGACATGATTGAATTAAGAGTAATCCTCTCTCCCAGTCTCAAGTATTTGGAGCTCTAGATTGCTGCAAGGTACATGATGGGACAAGCCCAAATTGGGCAGGAGGAGCCCTAGGATCCAATTCTATCATTGCCACTTACACACTGGGTGACTTTAGACAGGGCTCTTCTCTCAGAGCCTGACTTCCATGCTGTAAACCATAGAAGCTGACTGGGGGTCTCCGATGTCTCTTAACTCTTACACAATGTGGTTCTCACCTTCACTTGTCTCCTCCCAAGTGAAGAAATTACAGTTGCAGGACTGGGGGGGTATTTATTTAGCATCCCCCATTCCTGCTGGCAATGGATGAAGCCTTTTATTCCAGATAGCCCCTTGTACTTTCTATCAAAACAATATACCCTGGTCTTTAAGAGCTGACTCCTGCCCAGATTCACTTCCAGGGAGCAGGCCAGGCTTCCTCCCCTAGTTGCACTTTGAAATGTAAAGTAAAGGTTTGTTTTGTAGTTTTTTCACCACCAACCTACATTCAGGGGAGTGGAGCCTAGCTGTTGCTTTTGGAGATGTGCCGATGCACCCTTGATGGCCTCAGCATTTCCACTAGAAAAGGTTTCACCTTCACAACCCAAATTCAGCCTAAACTTGCAAGCTAATCAGATAGGAGATGTCCCTGTGTACACAGCAAGTGGCTCAGTTGAAGCTCAGAAGCTTCTTGTTCCAGACCTTATGGCCCAAAAAGCTACCAATCAAACATCTGCCAGTCACCCCACCGGTAACCCCAGGAATGCCACAGCTAAGGAAGTGGCCATGAGGTCTTCATAGAAAAGAACTTGCTGAATTATTTCTAGAAGAGTCAGAAATTCTTGGGTCAAATGTAGCTCTGAGATTATCACTTAATCTCTCTGTGCTTCAGTTTCCTTTTCTGTGAAACAGGGGTACTGACACGAATCAACAGAGACAACAGATGCAAAATAAAACACCTTGTAAACTAAGGCTCTTTGGGAAGGGTGGCATCTTAATTGTCAGAGACTTGTTTCAAAATAAACATGTCAAACTCCCTTCCCCACTCTCTAGAAATCGAATTCCCCAAATCCAGGGTAGCACCTGGCCATATGTATTCTGAAAAGACTCCTAGAAGATTCTGGTCCACACTGACCCCTTGTATGTTCTGTGGATATGAGAGGTGATTGATAGGATGTGAACCACATTCCTAACCAATGTCTGGGTGACTCTGGAGGAAAATATTCAGGGAATTATGGACTCAAAGAATCTCAAACAGTCATCCATCTTGAGAAAAGGATCCTTGCCCCATGAGCCCAAGGAGGAGGCTGGGCCCTCTGTCTGGTTGGGAACAAAGCTGGATTAGGGCATGTAAAGACAATGGAGTCAAGGGTGCTATCTATTATGAGAGGATGGCAGGGATGCCCCAAGCTACACTTAGTGACCAACAAAAGCATATAACTCTCAGGGCTCTCTGAGATTTCTCCTTTTCTTACTACCTTGCCAAAAGTTGATCAAATCGGGCCTTGACATTCAGACTCCTAAAACAAAAGTCCGTTCACTAAAATTCAGAGGTCAGAACAGGAAGCCAGATGCACCACCTTTTGTTCTTCCATCCTAGTGCTAGGGATGAGATTCCACCATGTGAATGCATATGAGTGCAATGGATTAACCGCTTGTGAATGCAATGGATTAACTGCTTCTCCGCTGGTCACAGATGCCAGGCTCACTGCTGGGTTCCCAGGTTGCTCCCCAGCAGAAGCATCAAAAACTGAGTCTTCCTACCTGACTGGGCTCTCTGAACCCCCTTCCTGATGTCAGAGATGCCTGGGATTCAGCAGTCAGCCAATTTCAGCTCAATGATAGAGTTTAATCCCAAACTCTGGACCCTTGACTATTGTTCACATTGACTAAACTCCTAGTCTACTCATCTTTGCTCACACTTTCATATACATTAACCCAACACAAGGCCCTTAACAGCTATCATTCATACCCAGCATGGCCTTTAAGTACCTTCTTGGACACAGGTCCTTTGAAAACTTGAGTACTATTAATGGTAAATATGTCATGCAAGCATGCCGACCATGCAAGCATGCTTATATGCAAGACATCTTGTATGGTAGTGTTTAAAAAATGGCCTCAAGTCTTTGACATTTCTCCCATTAAAAGGTGGAGTCTATATCCCCTCCACTTGAATCTGCACAAACTTATGACTGCTTCAACTAGCAGAGGATGGTAGAAGTGATGCTATATGACTTCCAAGCTAGGCCGTAAAGCTTCTACTTGGATCTCTTGGAACACTCACTTGGAAAACTCCATGTAAGGAGTTTTACTACCCTGAGATCATCATGCTAGAGAAAACACATGTGGGCACTCCAGCTGGCAGCCCCAGGCGAGCTCCTAGGCAGCAGTAAGCACCAAATGCAACCATGTGAATGAGCCATCTTGGACCTCCAGACTTATCAAGCCTTCAGATGATTCCAGCCCCAGCCAACTTCTGACAGTAACCACATCAGAGACCCCATGGAAGAACCACCCAGCCAAACCCTTCCTAGATTCCTGCCCCACAAAATTATGAATGAAATTAAGTGGTTGTTTTAAGTTTAGGATAAGTTGTTACACAGCAAAAGTAAGTGAAACACCTTTCTAATTCCAATATTTAAAAAATACGGTGATGAATACGAGAGGTAGGCATTTGCTCAGATCACTTGATCTATCACAGTCAGGCACTCTCATACCCTATAGGTGGGAATAAAAGTTGGTAAACCTTCCTGGAAGCAATTGTGGCAACACCCAGAGCTATAAAACACCCATCCTTTGACCTCTCAATTGCAATTCTAGGAGTCTGCTCTAGTGAATTGATTGTAGATATATACAAAGAATTACCTGAATCAGCTCTAAGGATGCTCATTAGTGTTATCTATAATAGCAAAACATTGGAAATAACCTAAATGTTCCCCTGAGAGAATGGTTAAATAAACTATAATATATTTGCACAAGAAAATGCTTTATACCTGTTTAAAACCAAGTTTCTGAAGTATATTTCATGACAAAATTTTCACCATCTAACAATAAATAAAAATTGAAATTACAAATGGTATTTTCCTTATATAAAAACTACACATAACTCGAAGGAAAAATCTCAAATTCTATACATACATATATTTTTAAGATTTTATTTATTTATTTATTTGTCAGAGAGAAAAAGAGAGAGAGAGCACAAGCAGGGGGGGAAGGGCAGGCAGAGGGAGAAGCAGGCTTCCTGCTGAGCAAGAACCCTGAAGCAGCACTTGATCCCAGGACCCTGGAATCTTGACCTGAGCTGAAGTTAGACTCTTAACTGACTGAGCCACCCAGGCGTCCCAAAAAATCTCAAGTTATAAAAGTGATTATGTCTAAATACTAGTATGGCTTTCTAGGGTTTTCTTTTTCTTTATTTTCTACATTTTCTTTTTCTTAAGATTTTAATTATTTATTTGAGAGAGAAAGAGAAAAGCAGGGGAAGAGGGAGAAGCAGACTCCCTGCTGAGGGAGGAGCCCGATGTGGAGCTTGATCCCAGGACCCCCAAAGTCAGACATTTAACTGACTGAGCCACCCAGGCACCTGTATTTTCTACATTTTCTATAATCAACATGCACTACTCTTATAATCAGGGGGAAAAAGATACTTTAAAGAGAAAGTAAAAGCGTGATGCCCAAACTGCCAAGAATGTGAAAAGAGCCTATGTCCCCAAGCACCAGCTACATGCAGAGGGCTAACAGGATGGCCAATCCTAGCTACAGACAGAACCAAATAGGAAACTGGAGAGCTTGAGACTGAAGCTCAGAAACCAGAAGTTAAAGGGAAGCTGGGAACAGAAACTACAAGATGGAGAACCATCCAGTCCTTTGTCCAACCAAAGCCCCCAGGGCCCCGGCCATACCACAAAGAGCAGAAGGTGACATCCCACATCCGGTCTGCTCTACGAACTATACAGAACTATATGGGAAGGTAGCCACTAAGTGTGTGTCCATATGTGGGGGAGGGTAGGAGGAGCTTGAGCGGGGGCCATCCATTATGAGCTCCTGGGGTATCCTTGAGCACTTGCACCAGCAAAATGCAAGCTCTAGCACTGCACTGTTCAATATGGTAGTTACTACCCATGTGAGCTATTTAAATTTAGATAAATTTAAATAAATAAAATTCAAAACTCAGTTCTGTCACACTAGCCGCATTTCAAGTGGCTAATGGTTATCATATTGGACAGAGCAGAATAGGACTTTTCTGTCATCATGGAAAGCTTTCTAACAGATGGTGCTACTCTAGGGAATTGCTTAGCTTGGATTCTTAGATTTCTTTCTAGGGGGACAGTGATGCGTGGTGGAAAGATGGAAATGGAAGTGAACAGGCCACCCGAAACCCAACTCTCACACTTACCAAATGTGAAATCTTGAACTCATTATTAACCTCGCTGAGTCTCAGTTTCCTTATCCAGCAGATGGGAATAATATCTATCTCACAGTGCCGTGACAAAGATTAAATGATGCCAAGATTGCAAACCGCTGTATCAGAGCTTACACTCAGTAGGTGCTCAAACAGCAGTAGCTATTATACTAATGAGGATCCCTGGGTCTTTCCAAGAGCATCTCAGAAGATCCAAACAAACCAGACCTACTCAGAAACCAGGAATCTTTGCACGCAGAATCAGGCTAGAAATAAGAGGCCCTTCAGCTTTTTTAGAAGTTTTTTAATGTCACCTGGTCTCACACCTAATGTAAGCCCAAGACGATGAGCACCTAAGGAAGCAGGACAGAAGATGCCTGGGAGCTCTGTGGCCATCATTTCTCCCCACAACAAAGCCTTTTGTCCCCATCCTGCAGATGGGGTTCAGCAAGGTTACTGGTGGTGCAGCTGGGACTCAAACCCACCCCACACATCCCCTGTTACCTGCCAACATCTCTTTCCACAGTGGCATTCAGGAGGTCTGCTGAATCACAGTCTAAACCCCTGCTTGAGCAGAACAAGCCTGTCAGGGGAGATAAGGGGACACTGGATGCCTGGGCTCGGGGCAGTGGGCAGCAGGACTCCTGCTAATCCCATGGAAAGGTGAAGAACTGGGTGCACGCCATCAGGAGTTAGACAGAGGACGCAAAAAGCACTCCCAAGCATTCCTTAGTGGCGGGGG